>NW_024412404.1:7806508-7909107 GCF_014898765.1 Herpailurus yagouaroundi
AATAAATAAATAAATAAATAAATAAATAAATAAATAAATAAATAAATGAAGTCGGAGGACAATTCAGATTAAAGAAACCAAAGAGACATGATAGCCAAAAACACTACATGAATATTGATTTTATCCAGGGGGAAAAAGCCCTAGAAAAATGAAAAAGTAACTGAAGAATGTCCTTGTTCTTATGAGATTCATGAATCTACCAAATATATTTGTGCATAGATGTAAGGTAGTAATAAATGATATTTATGTATCTATACAGAAAGAGAGAAAACAAATAAGACAAAATAAGAAAACTGTTGAAACCAAGAGACAAAATTACTCCAAAGATGAAAAATAAAATCCTGCATAGTGTTAGAAGAGTATATGAAACAGATCTCATATATAGACACTCATTTCAAATTTCTATTTTTATTTTTTAATTTTTTTAATTTTTTAATGTTTATTTATTTTTGAGAGAGAGAGAGAAATAGAGCATCAGCAGGGGAGGGGCAGAGAGAGAGGGTGACACAGAACTTGCAGCAAGGCTCCACACTCTGCACTGTCAGCACAGAGCCCAACGCAGGGCTTGAACTCAGGAACCGCGAGATCATGACCTGAACCAAAGTCGGACACAACTGACTGAGTCACCCAGGCACCCCAAATCTGTATTTTTGAAGACAAGCTTTAGTTCTAGATCCAGAATAATTATTTTAGTTACTATTTATTGAGCAAGAACTTTGGATCAGAAATCTGACAATTCACTTTACCTGTATTACCTCAGTTAATGTCCATATTATGACATAACAGTTCTTATTTTTCAGGGAAGGTTATTCATTTTAAATAATTACCTTTGATCAATGATACAATGGTTTCTATAATCCATAATAGGTGAATAAAAGCTATTTCTATGTGGTCAAATCATTGTATTTTGTCAGGCAGAGAAAACAATAGATTTATTTATGATAATTCTTTCTGTAATTTGTCCATTTGATGATCAAAAGCCTTCTTTACAGGACTAATGGACAATGGTTAGACATCTGGATCTTTACACATTACTCTCTCTTAATGAAAGTAATTTAATCTTTATTTTTTCACATTGTCAAATTTCTGCACTAAGTGACCAAGGAAACCAAAATCCCCCAGGCTTTCTGGTCATATTGTCTGCCTCTTCCTCTGTGCTTTTCTCCTACTGACTGAATGAAGGAAATTCTAAAATCTGACAGATTAGCAATGAAATCTTTTACACCATTTCTTGAGTTTCATCTCAGATTTATGACTGCACACTTAGAGATACCATGATGCAGAAACGTTGGGAAGAAATGAAATCATATTTCCTTCTTTCTGACTTCAGCAGAGCACAATTTCCATTTATTCACAATGTATTTCCTCGCATAATATGTTCTTCACACCAAATGCTATAAATCTGAAAATATTTATGTGCAGGACTACCCCTGATGCCATTTATACTTTGCTGGCATTCTCTTCCAGCTCCTGAGAGCCACTCATATCTCATCTGAATGGCTTACAATACGTACAGACTTAGATTTTCCTCTGTTAAATAAAAGGTCCTTCTTTGACTACAGTATTCTTGGCTTGATTTATTATTAATAAAATAAACCTGCTAATGAGTTAAAAGAAAATCTTTGTATGAGGGTTCAGAGTTTTCCCAACTCTACATTCATAGGTTTTGCAAGTCAGTTTCGAATTTCCTTTACCTGTCATCTACAAAAGTATTCAATACATTTAAATTACGATAGTTTTCATATTACAATAGAGAAACACAAATGTCCTCAAGGTGGGCAAATATGTGTGGAGTGAAGGGTGTGGACAGACACTGCGAACATTGTACAGCTCTCGGTGGAACTCAGAGGCAGCAGGACCCTATACTGATTGGGAATGTTTGGATAAGACCAGGATAGAATATCCTGGGTTGAATTCCAGGAAAGTCGCTTTTTCCTGGTAATTTAGTGAGGGACAAGGAGGGTCACTGAGACATGTTATAACAGGGGTTTTGTGGTTCAGCAAATGACCTTACTAGTGAAATACAAGAACCTTGTAACTGCATGCTAGATAATAATGCTTAAAGCAGCTCTTGACCTTTGGGAGAAGGTAAGGTTTTGAGCAGTTACTCCTTTTGTGTGCAGGATACAAATCAGAATTCCAGCTAATTCATTTCCAGGCAACACAAAGAGACTCTAGGAGTTCTAAAGAGAGAGATCCTATTTGTTACTCCTAATCCTTCAAATTTTCACACCAAAAGCAGAGAGAAAGAGAAAGTCTGATTTTTGTTTAATTAAATCCCCTTCTCCTTCGAATCATTTCCAGAGAAGTATAGTAAGAACCAATGAACCTGAGAAAGAAAATTAATTCTTTATACACATTTCAAGGATGTGAACAAGCCAAGGGCAAAACAGAGACATAAAGATAAAAATCCAGTCTCCAGACATTCTATAATACTTATAATGTATCCTAGGAACAGAGATATATGCCACATTTTCTACAAAATACTTTTTCTAATCATTTAATCCTGATCTGTAATACCATTAGGCATTGAGGTTCTATTTTTTTTCTTCATGTGTTTGTCCCCTTTCGGCAATAAAATGACCCACTGTTATTCGTCATTGTTGAACAACAAACCTGAATAGCCATTGAAGAACAGTCTACACTAGCTTGCAAACCCTGAACTGCATGGTTAAAACAGAATAGTGACTAACACACTTTTTGAACCCCCATATCCCCTATATAAATGAATGTTGATTACTATTTTTAAACAATTGATTATAGCAGAAGTAAATTGTGACTATTCAATATCTTGGATAGTTGATGTACAGTATCTTCTTTCTTAAGTTATTCTTCTTAGTGTTTTTTATTTTAAGGAAATTTGTTATTGTTGCTGCTGTTGGTGGTGATGGTAGTTGAAGAGAAGGAGGGCTTAGGGGGGATGGTAATCTAAACGCATTCAGATACAAAATTTTAAGAGAAGGTTTTTACTTGCCATACAGTTTTCTTACTGGAAATTAGTTTAAATTTTAAAATTTTAGGAATTCATGAGATTATAGATTCACACCAAAGAATACTGATAATGATACAAAGAACAGACAAGAGATAACTTCCCAAAACTTGAAACCTTTTTTTTTTTTTAAAGTGCCCTCAGGGTGTCTGGGTGTCTCCGTTGATTAAGAGTCCAACTCTTATTTCAGCTCAGGTGATGATCTCACAGTTCGTGAGTTCAAGCCCCACTTCAGGTTCTGTGCTAACAGTGCAGATCCTACTTGGCATTCTCTCTTTCTCCCTCTCTCTCTGCCTCCCCCCCTACCATTCCCTCTCTCTCTCGCAAAATAAATAAACTTAAAAAAATAAAAATAAAAAATATAAAAGGTGCTCTCAGGCAGTTAAAACACAGTTAAAATGTAAAGTCAACACATACTTGCTAGGAAATCATCAGTTACGAAGAAAATTTTAAGCCTGAAGCAAACTTAGCTTAGTTTAACTCAAACATACATAAAGTAAGATTATAAGGGATGAGTTATAGTTAAATATAAAGTGTTATTATTTTTTTCTAGCACTCCAATATATTGATTATGCAACCCTTAGGAAAGTGTTTATTTATTTCAAAGTAATATATGTCCAAAGAAAATAATCTCACACGTAGGAGGAGTTGGACTAAAACTGAACTTAGGAAGTCACTTTATTTATATTTACTTTTTTAGCGTTTATTTATTTTGAGAGACAAAGAGATAGAGCGTGAGCAGGGGAGGGGCAGAGAGAGAGGGAGACACAGAATCCGAAGCAGGATCCAGGCTCTGAGCTGTCAGCACAGAGCCCGACCTGGGGCTTGAACCCATAAACCGTGAGATCATGACCTGAGCCGAAGTTGGACTCTCAACCGACTGAGCCACCCAGGAACCCCAGGAAGTCATTTTTAAAAATATAATTTATATATAGTCATCTACTCCAACTCATGTACTGCCTAGAAGTTGACAGTATTGGGTAATTTAAGGCTGATGTTTCCTTTTGGAGAAGATGGATGGATGCCCCAATTATTATAGCTGATATAATCAATAAAATCTACATATAATCAACTATTCTTAATGTGATTCTATTTTTATCAAACAATCTTCTGATAATTTAGGTTCCTGTGTAAATTTGCTATGGTTGGAAAACAAACAGGTGAAATTTGTGTGGATCATAAGTCATCTAGAGTTACGTTTATTATTATAAATTATTTAGTTATTCCAAGATTTTATTTAAATTTGAGTTAGTTAACATATAGCGTAGCATTGGTTTCAGAGTAGAATTTAGTGATTCATCACTTACATATAACGCCAATGTTCATCACAACATGTGCCCTCCTTAACACCCATCACCCCTTTAGCCCATTCCCCCCTCACCTCCTCTCTGGCAACACTCAGTTTGTTCTCTATACTTCGGAGTTTCTTACAGTTTGCCTCTCTCTCTGTTTTTATCTTGTTTTATTTTTCCTTCCCTTTCCTTACATTCATCCGTTTTGTTTCTTAAATTCCACATATAAGTGAAATCAAACAAATTAATTAAAATAAACAATCATGGTTTGTATCCTTTATTTTCCAGTGAGTTTAGTTACCATGACTCAGTATCCATTAGCTAAAGCAAGGTCTAACAGTGGATGAACAAAAACAATTTTTTTTTCCGAATGTACAAAATGCTGCTTTTTGAAAAAGTTTCAACCATACAACTTCTATTTTCACAATGCTGTGAAATTTTCCTGTTATTTCTTTCAGATAGATATAAACTACACCATAGGAGATAAGTTATTTTTAGTTATACAGTATATTGAACATCTTGTTCATGTAACCCTCTAGGTACTTAGCTCTCCTATCAGTGCTTGCTTAGCACTGTGCCTGGTTTAACAAATATCATTTATATAATCTAACAATCTCTAAATAGCTATCATAAACTATTGAGAAGAGTGAGGAAAAATATGTGTTGCTCCTCTATTATATATCAATCATTGGTAGTATTATCTTCATATTACAGAATCCCAACAAGCCAAAAATCAAAGAATTTATCCCATGTGATTCTGCTGAGAACTGGTAGAACCAGTTTTAAGCCAGGACTGATACAAGATCTGACTCCAACATGGAACTCCTTGTATGGCACCGTAATAGTAAATCAACAACCATAAAGTACAGGTAGAAAATGATACATTTCAAAGACATTTTAAGGATTAAGGATCTGACTACAATGTGTGACTCTTGTTTTTTGTACAATTTTTCCATTCAAAGCTAATTCTATAGAAACTAATGGCAGAATTTATTTGGAAAAAATAATATAAAAATAATAAATAAAATAAGTATATGGAAAGAAAAAGTGAATTGAAGAGGAAGGAAAGTTAGATTTTTTTTTTTTAAAGATGGTGAAGCCATCTTGCAATCTTAACATAGAAAGCCAAGTTAAGCAGTAAAACTACATTTCTGATAATGTAATATATTATATTTTGTGTACTTTTAGTTTGAAAAAATTTTAATACATAAGTGCTCACTTTTTATCTAATGGAGCACATCACCATCATTGTTACAGAACTCAGTTGTAAAAATATGATTCATCTAACAAAAATGTGCTATCCTGAAAATTGGAATATATAGTAAAACCTTGGTTTGCAAGCACAAATCATTCCAGAAACATGTTTGTAATCCAAAGCATTTGTATATCAAAGTAGATTTCAAGAACCGTTGCCTCAGTTGTGATCATGTGACATTTGGCGCCATGTACTATTCGTATTCCAAGACATTTTTCATTTAGCAAGTTAAAAATTATTAGAAATATTTGCTCATCTCAGGGGCGCCTGGGTGGCGCAGTCGGTTAAGCGTCCGACTTCAGCCAGGTCACGATCTCGCGGTCCGTGAGTTCGAGCCCCGCGTCGGGCTCTGGGCTGATGGCTCAGAGCCTGGAGCCTGTTTCGGATTCTGTGTCTCCCTCTCTCTCTGCCCTTCCCCCGTTCATGCTCTGTCTCTCTCTGTCCCAAAAATAAATAAACGTTGAAAAAAAAAAAAAGAAATATTTGCTCATCTTGAGGAACACTTGCAGAACAAGTTACTTGCAATCCAAGGTTTTACTGTATATGCATTATTGATTGAAATATGCTTACAGTAACCAAAACTATGGAGTTATTCCAGTATTGTTAAAGCTTGATATGAATATATCAAGGGAAGGGTATACATTTTTTTTTCATTAAAACCAAGCTTTTAATTTTGTTCAGAGAGCTAACTGGTCCATATATACATATATTTTGTTAAGAAGCCTCTATTCCCAATGTGGGGCTCAAACTTACGACCTGGAGATAAAGAACCTTGTACTCTACAAACTGAGCCAGACAGGTATCCCCAAGTGGTCCATATTTTTGTCTGCTTGTTTGTTTGTTTATGAAAGTTTGAAATATGCCCCAGGAAAAGAATTCACAGCACTGATAAAACTGTCACTTTTTGATTTGGTAGGTAAATATATCATCTCTCTGCCTATTAAGCACAGTAGTTCTGTCACAAATCTTGTTTCTACTTACAATTAATTAAGCAAAACTAAAATGTTTAAAGCTACTACAAATCAAATTTAATTTAAATGGCTACAATAACTTAAACAAAGATAAATGGAATGGCTTTCTTATGCGTCATTACTTCCCTTAATTCCTTTTAAAACACTTCCATAGGAAAAGTTCTGAGGATGGGAAAGGAAAGGTTGACCACTGGGATCCCAATTAAACTACCAAACTAATACCTTAACCCCTAGGTGGTTCTAGGACTGGTTCTTTCCATTTATTCCATTTCCTTTGTCACCTCAACATTTTGATGTGAATTTTTAAAATACGTATGGTACACTTGTTACAGTCTGATTTATCTTGAACTTTAAACCATATGTCAGTTCTAATGTAGAAATGTAATCTTGATTTAGATGACCAATTTAAAAAATGATTAAATTGTAAGTCAATTACTTACGAGTTTAAAATATGTCTCACAGTATGGTCCTAGATTGTACTGTTTTACCCCCATGAGACATTTGGATGCATACAAAATAATTTTATATCCTAATAAAAATTCTGTTTTTTTAAGGCAATTTATTTTTATTTCATGACTTCATTGCAGTTTATTGCATCACTGTGACTTTTTTACATATAACATTCTTAGAAGTTCTTACAGTTTGTGCATACAGCTGAGGCAAAATGGAATTTATTACAACCAGGCCAAGGAATTTTTAAAAATTAATATCAGATCATGCTAATATTTATGCCTTATTTCCATGGTTATGCAATAAAATAAATTTTCAGTCAATTATGCAACTTAAAACCAGATTTATTTATTGCTTATTTTATTTGATATTTTTTTGTTTTTTTTTTATACAACTAAACACTTTAGAATACATTACTGAGTTCTGAAAATGTTGGGAATGTATTTCTTTAGTTTAGAATATCATGTGAGAAAGTAAAATGTGCTGTTAGTTGAATTTTAATTTAATTATTTAATAGGTAACAATATATCATGTGAAACTACATTTAACAGTATACATAAGTCTCACTACCATTACTGACACACTATCAGTCTCTATCCCACACACGCTTTTAGTGAATCGTATCTTTTAGTTTGTTTTTCTGGTATATCTTTTAGGAAATGCAGGAAAGTGTATATAAGTACCATTTCCCCACTTTTTGTACGAAAGGTAGCTATATACACTGTTTTCTTCCTTGATTTTTTCATTTAATAATGTATCCTTGTGAACAACCCATATCAGTAGTTACGTATTGTCTTCATTTATAAAAAAAGAACACATCTATTACTCAGTATTTACTCGTGGTTACCAGGAAGAAGAAGATAGCTGTTTAGCCTTCTCCCTGCAGTGGATCCATATGCCATTTAAAAATCTAACCTTTGTAATTGACTTATTTCATTTAGCATTACACCCTCTAGATCCACACATGTTGTTGCAAATGGTAAGAGTTCATTACTTTTTATGGTTAAGTAATATGCCATTCTATACATATACTACATAGTTCTTTATACATTCATCTATGGATGGAAAGTCAGGCTGCTTCCATATCTTGGCTATTTTAAATAATGCTTCAAGAAAACAAATTCTATATAATTTCACTCATATGTGGAATTTAAGAAACAAAACGAAATGAACTAAGAAAAAGAGAGAAAACAACAGACTCTATGTAGAACAAAGTGGTGGCTGCCAGAGGGCAGGTGGGAGGAGGATGGGTAAAATAGGTGAAGGTAATTAAGGGTACATTTATGATGATGAGAACTGAGTAATGTATAGATTGTTGAATCATTATATTGTTCATCTGTGTTATGGTATAATATGGCGCATATTGTTTATACTTTTATGTAATCAAACACATCCAATTTTCCCTATGTCTTTTGTTTTCCTGCCTTGGTTAAAAGAATCTCAAGACAACAATGTTACAGAAATAGTACCTCCTAGTTTTTACATATAAGTTAAAAATTCATAAATTGACCCTTGAACAATGAGGGGGTTTGGGCATCGTCTCACCATGCAGTTGAAAATTTACATGTATCTTTTGATTCCTCTAAAACTTAACTACTAATAGTTTATTGTTGAGCAGAAGCTTTAGTGATATCATAGACAGTTGATTAACATGTTTTATATATGTATTATATACTGTATTCTCACAATACAGTAAACTAGAGAAAAAATGTTATTAAGAAAATCATAAGGAGAAAAAATACATTTACAATACTGTACTATATTTATGTTGTTCAAAGTCCAACTATTTAAAAATTAATATTTAATATGATGAAAAGTAGCTGTCAGTTTCATTTTTGTTTTCCTTGTAAATATCCAGTTAGGCTAACCACATTTATTAACTAATCACTTTATTCACTATTGAATCAAATTATTTTTTTGGAATCTGTTATGTAATCATATGTTTCCCTCTTTTAATTTGTTTTTATAAAGTATACTATTAGTTTGTCTCAATATACAACCATCCTTACATATTCTTTTTTTTTATTTTAGTTAATACAGTGTAATATTGGTTTCAGAGTAGAATTTAGTGATTCATCACTTACATATAACACCCAGTGCTCATCACAAGTGTCCTTCTTAATTAATACCCATCACCCACTTAGCCCACCTGCCATCCACCTCCCGTCTAGCAACCCTCAGTTCATGCTTTATAGTTAAGAGTCTCTTACAGTTTATCTCCCTTCCCTTCCCCCCTGCTTCTCATATTCATCTGTTTTGTTTCTTAAACTTCACATGTGAGTGAAACATCAATGGACCTTTGCCCTCTTTCCATATTTGGGCTACTGTTGATAAAGCTTCTATAAACATCAGAGTGCATATACCCCTTCCAATATGTATTTTTGTGTCCTTTGAGTAAATACCTAGCAGTACAATTTCTGGTTGCAAGGTACTTCTATTTGTAACTTTTTAAGAAACCTCAATACTGTTTTCCAGAGTGGCTATACCAGTCTGCATTCCCACTAATAGTGTAACAGAGTTCCCTTCTCTTTGCATCCTCGCCAACATGTATTGTTTCTTGTATTGTTAATTATAGCCATTTTGACAGGTGTGAGGTGGTATTTCATTGAAGTGTTGATTTGTATTTTCTTGATGATGAGTGATGTTGAGCATCTTTTTCACGTGTCTGTTAGTCACCTGGATGTCTTCTTTGGAAAAATGTCTATTTGTGTCTTTTGTCCTTTTTGTAACTGGATTATTTGTTTTTTGGGTGTTGAGTTTGATAAATTCTTTATAGATTTTGGATACTAACCCTTCATCAGATATGCCATTTGCTAATATCTTTTCCCATTCTTTCAATTGCCTTCTGGTTTTGTTGATTGTTTCCTTCACTGTGCAGAGCTTTTTATCATGATGAAGTCCCAACAGTTCATGTTTACTTTTGTTTCCCTTGCCTGCAGAGATGTGTCTAGTATGAAGCTGCTACAATGTCAAAGAGGGTGCTACCTATTTCCTCCTGTAGGATTTTGATGGTTTTCTGTCTCACATGCATGGTCTTTCATCCATTTTGAATTTACTTTTGTGTGTGGTGTAAGAAAGTGGTCCAATTTCATTGTTCTGCAAGGTACTGTCCAGATTTGCCAATACCATTTGTGGAAGAGATTGTCTTTTTTCCATTCAATATTTTCTTTCTTGCTTTGCTGAAGATTAGTTGGCCATACAGTTGTGGGTCCATTTCTGGGATTTCCATTCTGTTCCATTGACCTATATGTCTGCTTTTGTGCAGTACCATACTGTCTTGATGACTGTAGTTTTGCAATATAGCTTGAGGCATGTTTTTGAGGTTCATACATGTTGGAACTTGTATCAGAATTCTATTTCTTTAACTGCTGAATAATATTCCATTGTTTGAGTATACCACATTTGTTTATCCACTCACCAACTAATAAACATTTGATTTGCTCTCAGTTTCAACTATTATGGATAATGTGGTGATGTACATTTATGTATAAGCTTTTGTGTTGACATATATTTTCATTTCTCTTGGGTTGATACCCAGGAATGGAATTGCTGGGTTTACAGTAAGTTGATGTTTAACTTTTTAAGAAACTGTGAAATTGTTTCTCAAAGTAACTCTACCATTTTACATTCCCAATAGTAATGTATGAGGGTCAAGTTTCTCTACTTCCTCCCCAAACATTTGGCATTGTCTATCTTTTACCTGTAGCCATTTTAGTAATAAGATTTCATTATGATTTTAATTTTCATTTTTCTAGTGCCTAATGATGCTGAGCACCCTTTAATGTGCTTTTCATTGGTATATTTGTTGGTGCAGTGACTATTAAAGTACTTGAGTATATTTTATGTTGGATTGTTGGTCCTCTTGTTACTAAATTATGTTTGTTTTAAATTTTTTCTAGATGCAATTACTTTAACAGATAAATGATGTGAAAATATTCTCAAGACTTTGGCTTTTCTTTCATTTTTTAAATTACATCTTCCAGAGCATAAGAGTTTTTCATTTTAATGAAGACCAATTTATCTTTCATTTTCTTTTATGGCTTATGCTTTTGGTATATTATGTAAGAAATCTTTGCCTAATTGAAAATTTTGAAAAAAATTCCCTCTGTTTTCCTTAAGTTTTATAATTTTAGCTCTTATATTTAGGTCTATAATCTATTTTGAATTCATTTTTGTACAAGAAGTAAGGTAAGGGTCTTAATTTATTTATTTGCATATGTACATACAACAATCCTAGTACCATTGGTGAAAAACAACCCTTTCCCTATTGCATTGCCATTGTCTTGGCACCTTTGCCAAAAGTCAGTTGATCATAAATGTGTGGGTTTATATCTGGATTTCAATTCTGCTCCATTGATCCACGTGCCCATCCTTACACCAATACTACATTATTTCAATATTGTAGCTTTAGAGTAAGTTTTGATTTCAGGTTGTATATGCCCTCTACCTTTGTTTTTATTTTAGGAAATTGCCTGACTTAAAGTTTATTTCTTTTATTTTTAATTGTATTTTTCAAAGTTATACATAAATTATTCCCAGCAATAATTCTCCAAATACTCCTTGGGGTAGTTTTTGCTATGTCCAAAACATCTTGCTATTAAGAATTTTAATGATTGTCATATTTTGTAAAATTTATATTTTTAGATTTTATTTTCTCTTTGATCTCTAAAGAATTTAGGAGAATAATTATCAATTTC
Source organism: Herpailurus yagouaroundi (assembly GCF_014898765.1). Taxonomy (NCBI): domain Eukaryota; kingdom Metazoa; phylum Chordata; class Mammalia; order Carnivora; family Felidae; genus Herpailurus; species Herpailurus yagouaroundi. The sequence continues at coordinate 7,818,163 of NW_024412404.1, forward strand.
TAGATATCTTATTTTATTATTGCTACATTTATTCTATTATGTTCAGAAAATCCTCATAGAGGTGTTTTGTTAGAGAAATTTTTAAAAATTCTAAGCATTAAGTTATCTCTTATTCTCTATTCTCAACCTATATTTCAGGAATACAAATTTCCGTGCTTGTAGTTCAAAAATGCTTTTGTCCTACCATAGCATATTTTTCTAATATAGTCAATAAAATTGTAATTTATAAAAAATATTGTTCTAAGATTTCATAATTAATGTTTAAGTGTTGATAACCCCACAAATTTTCTTATTCTTACCAGTTAGGTGCCATGTTTAAGAGCTATAACTCCTTATTTTAATAGGATAAAAATGTATTTTGGTAATTTTTTCAATTACTATCATGTTCAAAATCTCTCAAATAACATATTTTTTTAATTAAAAAAATAATATTTTTATTTTATTTTGAGAGAGATCATGTGGGCCTGTGAGTGGGGTAGGGGCAGGTAGAGAGAGAGACACACAGAATCTGAAGCAGGCTCCAGCTCTGAGCTGTCAGTATAGAGCCCAATGTGGGGTTCGAACTCACAAACTGTGAGATCATGACCTGAGCCAAAGTCCGATCACTTAACCACCTGAGTCAGCCAGGTGCCCGTCAGTTGACATCTTCTATGCATTATTTCACATCTTATTGCAATGTGAAAAGTTCTAGTCGACTTCTATGTTGATTGGTTTGTTAAGAGCCTTAACATAAATTCTTATTATAATTATTTATTTTTTTAATTTTAATTATTTAAATTACTGTTAACTCTACCAATACATTTATGTTATTAACTATATTGAAAGACTTATTTATATTGTGTCAAAATGGTCTAGACCTTTTACTAATACATGTTGGTTTGTAGAGAAATTTTTAGTCTAAGATAAAAATATTCCATTATTAGCTCCTTGTCTAATTAGGATATTTGCATTTCTCTTATAATTTAATAAACTTTTTAAATGCAGTTATAAAATTCATTCATTTATTCAACAAATATTTATTATTCCTTTATTAATGTTAATAATTGCTTTAAGAGTTGGTAATAGAAAAGCGAATATGGCATCTTCCCATACATAAATATGTATTCACTTTAGTGGCAGAAAAAGATAGTAAAAGAATTCGTTGTAATTTAGGATGGCAAGTAGTTGAATTAATATGTAGATAAAGTACTATGAGGGCAATGCATGAGGCAGTGATTAATTCTAATTCAGGAAAAGTGCGGTAGGAGGCTTGACACGTATGAAGAAGATGTCACAGAGAAGGTCACATGTGACATGGTTTTTGAGAATTTTCCAAAATGAGAATGAAGGAGAAACATGTTTAATTAAAAACTGATAATTATAATATGTGATAATGCCAGGGGTTAGAACACACACAAAATACTGATAAAATTTTGAGGATGGTTATTTCTGATGCTCTGCACTTTGTTTTGTGTATTTGGTAATATGAAATTCAAAAAGACAAAAAAAAGTTTCATAGCAAATACATCAAATGTGCTCACATCGCAAGGACAAATTTGACGATTTACCAACTCTTGGATTTCTGGAATATACTAAAGATAGAGGCATTTCCTATAAGTATAAATAAAAAGAAATCTACTTCCATCTGTTCTAGATTCGCTATAGGACACTAACTCAAGAAGCACAGGCTCATCTCTAAGGATGATATCAGGCACCTTCCTAATAACTTTAAATGTCTCAACATATTGGGTGCCTGGGTGGCTCAGCCGGTTAAGCATCCAACTTTGGCTCAGGTCATGATCTTGTGGTTTGTGAGTTCGACTCCTGCTTTGTGAGTTCGAGTTGGGCTCTGTGCTGATGGCTCAGAGCCTGGAAACTTCTTCAGACTCTGTGTTTCCCTCTCTCTCTGTCCCTTCTCTCCTCACACTCTATCTTTCTCAAAAATAAACAAACATTAGGGGCGCCTGGGTGGCTCAGTTGGTTGAGCGGCCAACTTTGGCTCAGGTCACGATCTCACGGTCCGTGAGTTCGAGCCCCGCGTCGGGCTCTGTGCTGACAGCTCGGAGCCTGGAGCCTGTTTCCGATTCTGTGTCTCCGTCTCTCTGACCCTCCCCTGTTCATGCTCTGTCTCTCTCTGTCTCAAAAATAAATAAACGTTAAAAAAAAATTTATAAAAAAAATAAATAAATAAACAAACATTAAATGTCTCAACATAGTAAAGTTTGAATTTATACCAGAATTAAAAGTATTACTCAATTCCTCAGTCACTTTCCATACATATATTTTGATTTCTTTTTAAAATCAGGTTGAATCAAAAGCCACTATGTATCTCCATTATGTATTTAACATGAATGACAATGATCTGATATATACTAGTATTGGAACATATAGACTGAATGCTACATAAGTACAATTTATGTGACTACATGTTCATCAGAAAATTTAAGAAGTCCAAGAAATCACTTCTTCTGATAATTGTAATTACACAAAACATGGAAGTCATTTTTCATCTATGATTATGTTTGTTTATATAACATGACAAATTATTTTTACATAATTGGCACAGAATCATTTCATTCCTGCTGCAAGAAGAAGGAAAAAGAAGTACCATTCTACCGAATGGCTGAAATATTAAGACAGAAGAAAATGTCTTTGAGATTTTAAATTATGAATAACCAGAATGCTAGCCATGAAAGTCAGTACACATTAAATTTAAAAAGTACATACAAAAATACTAGGAAATAGAGGTATACTCACTGGTAATAGAGATATTAATTGTAAATGATAGACTATTAAAAAGAAGCAAATAACTAATACAGCTTATTAGTTCAATTGCATTTCCTAAAACAGGAAATACAGATAAACATGGAAAGATCAAAAATAAAATAACTAAAAATAAGAACGTATTAAGACCAAGATATACTTTTCATTTATATTAACAACATAAAGAAAAATACCAATGAACAGGTGTACCCTGGACCCATTGCAGCAGAATGTGTTATAGTGTTATAGACATCAACCAAAGTTTAATGATTCCTAGAAATAATTTTAAGGTGAAAAATAGACTGTGAAATTTTTAAAACTAAGATTCTTGGTAATTTTCAACATGTTGTACAAATTATGACTCCTAGGAGCATTTTCAAAATTAAAAAATCTATTCTGCCCTGTTTTCTGACAATGACAATGTTGTACACTACCATGAGCTGCAACTTAAAATGTTCTAGGTTTCCAAAGTATTCTATAGAAATTTTGTTATCCTTTGTCATTAAGTGCAAGGAATCAGATTCACTGAGCTCACTGAATTTGTAAATGATTTTCAGTAAATCACTTGCAAAATTCACATTTTCATCCATTATTTCTTCAAAGTTTTTTCTGATTCATTCTCATCTTGAACTCTAATTACATATACATTAAACATTTTGTCATTGTCTCATAGATCATTACAACTATTGATATTTTATTTTTATTTTTATTTTTTTAATTTATTTTTATTTTGTATTTATTTTGTATTTTGTATTTTTTAAATATAATTTATTGTAAATTGGCTAACATACAGTGTGTACAGTGTGCTCTTGGTTTTGGGGGTAGATTCCCATGGTACATCGCTTACATACAGAACCCAGTGCTCATCCCAACAAGTGCCCTTCTCAATGCCCATCACCCATTTTCCCCTCTCTCCCACGTCCCCATCAACCCTCAGTTTGTTCTCTGTATTTCAGAGTCTCTTATGGTTTGCCTCCCTCTCCCTCTGTTTGTAACTATTTTTTTTTTCCCATTCCCTTCCCCATAGTCTTCTGTTAAGTTTCTCAAGTTCCACATATGAGGGAAAACATGATATCCATCTTCCTCTGACTGACTTATTTCACTTAGCATAATAGCTTCCAGCTCCATCCACGTTGCTGCAAATGTCATGATTTCATTCTTTCTCATTGCCAAGTAGTACTCCATTGTAGATATAAACCACATCTTCTTTATCCATTCATCAGTTGGTCGACATTTAGGCTCTTTCCATAATTTGGCCATTGTTTAAAGTGCTGCTACAAACATTGGGGTACATGTGCCCCTATGAATCAGCTCTCCTGTATCCTTTGGATGAATTCCTAGTAGTGTTATTGCTGGGTCATAGGGTAGCTTTATTTTCAATTTTTTGAGAAACCTCCATACTGTTTTCCAGGGCGATTGCACTAGTTTGCATTCCCACCAACAGTGCAAGAGGGCTCTCATTTCTTCACATCCTTGCCAGCATCTGTAGTTTCCTGAATTGTTAACTTTAGCCACTCTGACGGGTGTGGGGTGGTATCTCAGTGTGGCTTTGATTTGTATTTCCCTGATGATGAGTGACGCTGAGCATTTATCATGTGTCTGTTGGCCACCTGGATGTCTTCTTTGGAAAAGTGTCTGTTCATGTTTTCTGCCCATTTCTTCACTGGATTATTTGTTTTTTGGGTGTTAGGTTTGGTATGTTCTTTGTAGATTTTGGATACTAACCCTTTATCTGATAAGTCATTTGCAAATATCTTTTCCCATTCCATTGGTCGCCTTTCAGTTTTGTTGATTGTTTCCTTTGCAGAGGGAAGATTTTTATCTTGATAAGGTCCCAATAGTTTATTTTTGCTTTTAATTCCCTTCCCTTTGGAGATGTGTCGAGCAAGAAATTACTGCAGCTGAGGTCGAAGAGGCTGTTGCCTGCTTTCTCCTCTAGGGTTTTGATGGTTTCCTGTTTTACATTTAGGCCTTTCCTCCATTTTGAGGAATTTTTGTGTGTTTTTTATGGTGTAAGAAAGTGGTCTGGCTTCATTCTTTTGCAGGTTGCTGTCCAAAAACACTGTTGATATTTTAAAAATATTTTTCTCTCTTCTTCACATTGATTTCCATATTGACCTATCTTCAAGTGATTATTTCCTTTATTGCTTCCATTCTTCTATTATGCTTTTCTAATGACTTTTTTTCAGATATGTATGCTTCATTTCTATAACTTCTTTTTGGCTCTTTTCTATATTTTCTATTTATCTGCTTGGATTTCCTTTTTATGAATTAGGTTTATTTTATTAAGTACATGTGTTAACTGATTGAAATGTCCTTTAATGAAATTCCAGCATCTGGGTCATCTCAGGGTTGACCTCTTTTGATAGTAATTTTTTCTTTGAATGTGAAAAATGTTTGGATTGAATCCAAGTTATTGTGAGTGTGTGAGACTATAGAGGTGCTGTATCTGTAATACTTCTCTAAACAATGTTACTGATTTTGTTATGGCAGGTAACCAATTGGTTAGGTTAAAATTGCATATTCTGTCTTCCTGGTAGGAATCAACTAAAATCTCATTTAATCCTTTTAGACTTAGCTATAGGTTGCTTTGGGGCAGCCATAGGCAGGTAAGAATCACTTGTCACCTGAGAGTTGGGCAAAGTTTATAGTCTGATTTTGGAGCTCCCATTCTCTGGATTTCTCTTTTCTAGGATGCCCCTCCCCCATTCTCCTGGGTGCAGAGAACAGATTTTCTACCATAGTTTCAGACACTTTGCAGCTCACCGTGACTGCAACATGCCCTTATGCTTACTGTCTTTAAAAATGGGAAACATACTCTATGCCGGTACTGTCTTCCAAGTTTTGACTCCTCTTGAGATCTGCTTCTACAGACTCTCTGTATACGTATACATACAGTACTGTGTGTGTGTGTGTGTGTGTGTGTGTGTGTGTGTAGTTCAGAGTTTATAATTTTGATCTGTGGTGGGCTGGAATATCAGGAGCTTATTCAGCCATAACAGAAATGAAACATTTAGTGATAGATCTGAAGAGCTCACAATGTCTACCTTCACTCATAAGGTTAATGTCAATCCAATACCTTAAAACATAACTCACAATATTTAGTAGACAACAAAGAAAGTGTCAGGCACCTATTAATGTGAATGGTCAACACCCAAGACTTATCTTTCTTGTCCTCAAACATGTCCAATCTCAATTAGTTCCTGTCTGGCACTTAATTCTTTGTTCTACTTTTTTATTTAACATCCAGAAAATTGCCTTAGGACTTGTTTTTTAATATAACCCTTCACAGTCAAGGTCTTCTGTCATGGACTTTACTCTAGACTTAATCAACCATCTCCACTTTGAATTACTACCTAATACTAACCCTCTCCCATATTCCAACAGGTCTTTTGGAGTCTTACTTCTAGCACATTCACAAAAAGTAAGCCTGGAAATTTGTCTTCTGCTCCAAGGGCTGTTTGTTTTAGTGGCCCCTATAAATGTCTCTTTATATTTATTTTCAAGAGTTGGTTTTTAGATTAGCTTTGGATCTTATTGGCAAGCAATTATCAATGGCAACATTTTGCCATTTACCAGAAGCTACTCCCAAGGACAGTGGCTCCCACTAACAATTTCCATCAATGGCATGTAATAGCAGATCTCATTGTTAGAAACTCCTTGCAGTAGCTCTGGTCAATAATATGCCACACTCAATAACTTCTGAAAATTTTCTAGTACATCTTTTTCTCTGAACAGTGTGTATAGATTTAAATGTTATGAAAACTCCATATTAATTTCTCAAAATAGCATCTAGAAAACAATATAGCAAGATAGCCTGTTTAATTTCCTAGTATAGCTATGGTGCCAAGCAGTACTTTTAAGAGAATATATGCAGATTATCTTTCTACAAAAGGCCACATAGTAAATATTTTACACTTTGTGGGTCATAAAATTTCTTTCAGTTACTCAAGTCTGTCACTGTAGCACAAAAGTAGTCAATAAAAAAATATTTATAAAAGTATTTACAAAAGTATTTGCAAAACAAAACAAAACAAAAAAAAGCAAACAAACAAAAACAAAACAAAACAAAACGTTGGCCAGCAAAGTTTGGCCCTCGGTCTATATATGTTGTCAGTCTTTCCTCTAGAGTTATAATACCAAACAATTCCAAGTTACCTCTGTATTTCTCTAGTATCCCAAGTCTGTAAATTCTTATACCTTAGGAAGAACTCCCATATATGGTAACAGTGACTTCCTAGACATTGGTTAAATGAAGTGACTAAAACACTTCAAAAAAATACATATTGTTAATTATCTGTTGTCCTAACTCATGGAGCAATTCAAGAAACAAAATTTCACATTATACTTTTACTTTTATGTTTTTAAGTTTATAAATCTTGAGAGAGTGTATGGAAAGGGGCAGCAAGAGAGGAAGAGGGAGAATCACAAGCAGGCTCCATGCTCAGTGTGGAGACTGACGTGGAGCCCAATCTCATGACTGTGAGATCATGACCTGAGCCAAAATCAAGAGTCAGACACTCAACCAACTGAGCGGCCCAGGCACTTCTCACATTATACTTTTAAAGTGGCATCACACTGGGCGCCTGGATGGCTGAGTCGGTTGAGCGTCTGACTTAGGCTCAGGTCATGATCTCATGTTTCATGCGTTTGAGCCCAGCATCAGATTCTGTGCTGATAGCTGGGAGTGTAGAGCCTGCTTTGGATTCTGTATCTCTCTCTCTCTCTCTCTCTCTCTGCCCCTCCCCTGCTTGAACTCTGTCCCTCTCTCTCTTAAAAAAATAAAATAAAACCTTAAAAAATAAAAAAAATAATAATAAAGTGGCATCACACTATAGATATTATATCTTAATTGGGAAATGAGAAGACACCTGAGGCTAAGAAATGACAAACTGATCAGTAGAATAAAGTCCAGAAACAGACCCACACATGTTCTTGATCAATGCCCCACCTCCCCCCAAAATGATACTATAGTGCTCTAGGGGAAAGGTGGTCATTTTAATAAAGCTGGATGGAGTCAACTGGATATCCTTTGGAGAAAAAAAATTATATGGATGTTTACTTCAAACAATACACAAAAGTTAATTTAACAGGAAATTGTCATCTAGATTTGAAATACAAAATAATAGATCTTTTTAGGAGAAATATAGGAGAATATTTTTATGACCTTGGAATAAATAAAAAGTTGATACATTGAACTACCTAAAAGTTTAAAACTTCTATTTATCAAAATACATTGTTCATAGAGGTAAATATCAGTTCATCCTGTGGAGAGAGTTTGCAAGGACTCATATTCAGAGTATAGAGAGAATTGTAACAAATCGGTAAGGAAAGGGCAAATAATAGAAAAAAATGGGCAAAAGACTGAAAAGATACCTCACATGAGATATCCAAATGACCAAAAGAATATATTTTGAGAAGTATTCAAGCTTATTAGTTATCAAAATGCAAATTAAAATCATGGGATATCATTACACTCTCACAAGAATGGCTAAGATAAAAAAGAAGATACAACTTCCAATACTATTTAAATAACAATGGTGAGAGTGGACATCCCTGTCTTGCTCCTCACAGTAGAGGAAAAGCTCTGTTTTTCCCAATTGAGGATGATATTACCTGTGGGTTTTTCATATGAGGGGTTTCTATCATGAATGGACATTGTACTTAGTCAAATACTTTTTCTGCATCTTTTTAAATGATTATATGGTTGTTATCCTTTCTTTTATTAATGTGGTGTATCACATTGATTTGTGAATTTTGAACCACTCTTGCAAACCAGGAATGAGCCCCACTTGATCATGTGAATATTTTTTAATGTGTTGTTGGATTCAGTTTGCTAGTATTTTATTGAGAATTTTTTGCATCCATGTTTATCAGGGATACCGGCCTGTAGTTCTCTTTTTTTTTTTTTAATTTTTTTTTTAACGTTTTTATTTATTTTTGAGACAGAGAGAGACAGAGCATGAACGGGGGAGGGACAGAGAGAGAGGGAGACACAGAATCAGAAGCAGGCTCCAGGCTCTGAGCCATCAGCCCAGAGCCCGACGCGGGGCTCAAACTCATGGACCGTGAGATCGTGACCTGAGCTGAAGTCGGACGCTCAACCGACTGAGCCACCCAGGTGCCCCTGTAGTTCTCTTTTTTAGTGGCGTCTTCATCAGTCTGGTTTTGCTATCAGGGTATTGCTGGTCTCATGGAATGAATTTGGAAGTTTTTCTTCCTTTTCTATTTTTTGGAGTAATTTAAGAAGAATAGGTGTTACCTCTTCTTTAAATGTTTGGTAGAATTCATCTATGAAGCCATCTGGCCCTGGACCTTTGGGAGTTTTCTGATAACTGATACAATTTCTTTGCTGGATATCTGTCTGTTCAAGTTTTCTTTCTTCCTTTTTTAGTTTTGATAGTTTATATGTTTGTGGGAATTTATCCATTTCTTCCAGGTTGTCCAATTTGTTTTTCATAATATTCTTTTCTGATTGTTTGTATTTCTGTGGTTTTGGTCATTATTTCTCCTCTATCATTTATGATTTTACATTTATGGATCCTTCCTCTTTTCTTTTTAGAAAGCCTGTCTAGGGGGTTATTCATTTTATTAATTTCTTCAAAGAACCAGCTCCTGGTTTCATTAATCTATTCTATTGTTCCCATTTAACATAGTATTGGAAATCTTAAACATAGCAAACAGAAAACAAAAAATAAAAAACAAAAAACAAATAAAAGGCATCCAAATCAGCAATGAGGAAGTAAAACTTTCACTATTTGCAGATGCCATGATATTCTACATAGAAAATCCGGAGGACTCCATCAAAACACTGCTAGAACTGATAAACAAATTCAGTAAACAAATTCAGTAAAGTCACAAGATACAAAAATCAGCATACAGAAATCTGTTGTATTTCTATACACCAATAATAAAGCATCAGAAAGAGAAATTAAGGAATCAATCCTTTTGATTATTGTACCAAAAATTACATGCCTAGGAAGAAGCTTATATTAGGCTATAGATAAAAGACCTACACTCTGAAAACTAAAAAAATAAAAACATTCACAAAGAAATTGAAGATGAAACAAAGAAATGGAAAAAAAAAACCTCCATGCTCATGGATTGGAAGAACAAATATTATTAAAATTCTATACTACCCAAAACAACCAACATATTTAATGTAATCCCTATCAAAATGTCAACAGTATTTTTCACAGAACTACAAACAAATTTGTAGGGAGCAACAAAAGGCCCTGAATAGCTCAAGCAATCTTGAAAAAGAAGAGCAAAGCTGGAGCCACTGCAAATCCTGACTTTAAGTTGCACTACAAAGCTGTAGTGATCAAAACAGTTTGGTACTAGCATGAATTAGACACATATATTAATGGAACAAAATATGAAACCAACAAATGAACCCACAATTATATGGTCAATTAATCTTAGACAAAGCAGGAAAGAATATCCAATGGGAAAAGGGTCTTTTCAACAGATGTTGTTAGGAAAACTGGACAGCAACATGCAAAAGAATGATATTTCTACACCATACACAAAAATAAATTCAAAATGGTTGAAAGATGTAAATGTGAGACTTGCAACATAAAAATCCTAGAGAGCACAGACAGTAACCTCTTTGACATTGGCTGTGGCAGCTCCTTACTAGATATGACTTCCGAGGCAAGGGGAACAAAAGCAAAAATAAACTATTGGAACTTTATCAAGATAAAAGCCTTCTGCACAACAAAGTAAACAATCGACGAAACTAAAAGGAAACTACAGAATGGGAGAAGATATTTGCAAATTATATGTTTGATAAAGAGTTAGTATCAAAATATAGAAAGAAAGAATAACCCAAATAAAAAATGGCCAGAAGACATGAACAGACATTTCTCCAAAAAGGACATCCAGATGGCCAACAGATACATGAAAAGATGTTCCTCATCACTCATCATCAGGGAAATACAAATCAAAACTACAGTGAGATACCACCTCACACCTGTCAGAATGGCTAAAATCAACAACACAAGAAACAAGTGTTTGAAAGGATATGGAGAAAGGGGAACACTCTTTCACTGTTGGTTGGAATGCAAACTGGTGCAGCCACCCTGCAAAACACTATGGAGGTGCCTAAAAAAGTTAGAAAACTTTGAACTACTCTACAACCCAGCAACTGCAATACTAAGTAGTTACCCAAGGAATACAAAAATACTAATTGAAAGGGATACATGCACCCCAAGGTTTACAACAGTATTACCTATAATAGCTAAATTATGGAAACAGCCCAGGTGCCCATCGACTAATGAATGGATAAAGAAGATGCGGTCTGTATTCTAGATGTGGTCTGGAATATTACTGAGCCATAAAAAAGAATGAAATCTTGCCATTTACAGTGACATGAATGGAGCTATAGAGTATTACACTAAGGAAATAGAGAAAGACAAGTACCATATTAATTCACTCATATGTGAAATTTAAGAGCAAAACAAATGAACAAAAGGAACAAGAGCCTGGAGCCTGCTTTGGATTCTGTGTCTCCCTCTCTCTCCTTCCCTCTCCTGCTTGCGCTCTGTCTCTCTGTCTCTCTCTGACTCTCTCTGTCTGTGTCTCTGTCTCTCAGAAATAAACATTAAAACATTTTAATAAAATAAAAAAAATTAAAATAAATAAATAAAACCTAAAATTACCCAAGTCTCCATTAAGGGTTTCATGGATAAATCAATAGTGGTGTGTTTATACCATGTAATACAATGCCATAATAAAAATGATCAATCCACAGCAAAACAAGAATAAGAATGAATCCCACAAACTCAATTGAAACAAAAGCCTTAACACAAAAATGTATACACACACACACACACACACACACACCACACACACACACACACACACACACACACAACACACATGCACATGCACACATACATAATTACATACAAACACACACTGTATGTGTTTAAAGATAACTCTTTTGCTTTTACTTGGAGACTTAATGAAATGGTATTTACAAGCCTATTATAGGCAGATTGATAAAATGGTACTTGCTAACATACTATATACACAGGCTTAACTGGAGATACAGGCATTACTGAGGCAACTCAGTTGTTCTCTCCACATGTTGCCAATGACTACCAGTTAGAAATGGAGAACTAAATATCAGTATTCCTCCAAATCACATTATTTATACTACATAGTTATTTAGACTATGTAGGCACTTTGCTTATAGAACAATTCAGAAAGCATATGAGTTAATTTGTAACTTCTAGTAGTCATATGGGTTATGGGGGTGAACAGGAAAGTACTAGCAGTGAAATGTCTGAAACCTGCATGTTAGAAGATGGATTGGTTGACCTATGAAGCACTTTTTACATGTATTTATTGTCTCATGAGAATTATAATGTCTATAAAACAGCAGTTATCAGGGGAGAGATGATGACATAAAATGAAGAAATAAAACAACTTGAAAACACTGAAGGATGTTTTTTTTTTTTCTTTTTTTCTCCTGGAGATATCCTATTAAGTTATTTTTTCCTTATGGATTAGAAAAAAAGATGACCAAAATGAAGAAATTATAAGGAATACACATATAATATTTATATTGAACTTCAGGTATATTTATAGTTCAATGAACATTTATCTAAAGAAAAGTGAAAATATGATTCTATTATACCTTTGTATAAAAGTACTTTTTCAATAATGAAATAAAACTCCACCCTTTAAGATGGTCTTCATACCAGGGGCAATGAAATATTTATAAAAAGCTCTGATGGCATAGGTATACACACAGCAACTTTTCAATTGTTAGTCAACATGAAACCTACTGAAGCTAAAAAAGAAAATCTTATTTTAAGCTAAGTGTTGCACCTTAGTTGATGTGCTGTTGACATGTCTCATCTTTATCTTCAGGGGTAACAAAACATAAGTGTTTATTTTATACATATGTATAAACATGTATATATATGTATATATACGTATATATACATATATATGTATTGTTGCATTGTGTACTACTTGTATTGCAAGACATTGCTCGTTTATCAAGTTAAAATTTATTAGAAACGTTTGCTTGTCTTGTGGAGTACTCGCAGAACAAGTTACTCGCAATCCAAAGTTTTACTGGTATCACTTATTTAATCCTTGTAACAGCACTATGAGATTGTTGTTGTTACATGCTATCATTACAATTTTACAGATGAAAACAAATGAGGCACAGAGAATAAGCTAGTTAAGAAAATTCCCAAAGCCACAGAAATAGTAAAATACAGAGCTGGACTTTGAAGCCAGACAGTTTGATCCAAATCTCTACACTGTGCTGTCACACTTATGGCTAGTGCTGGCATGTGCCCACTAATGTTTAGATATTATATCAAGGGAGAAATAAAAATAATTCACCATTTAAGTGATGGTCTGGGGGAAAGCATACTTGATTTGAAATATTTAGCCAGATTTTATTACTTTATACATGGAATGTGAAATTTTATAAACTGATGAAAGCAAAAGCTATTCAAAAAATTCTAAAAATAAAATGGTCTGCACTATGTACCAGTCACTCCAGGGACAGGTAGAATTCATCTTTGGAAATTAGACTAACCCACTCTGGGAATGAGGGGAGCATAAAAGCAAACCATCCATGAACTTTTTATTAAAGATAGGGCCAAGATTTGGTCCAAAATGATGACCTTTAAAAAGTTTCTTCAATATTTATTTATTCTGAAAATATATATTGAGGTTCATCTGCTTCCAGTAGATGAGGTGGATAGATATGTTATTCCCTTTAAGTGCAACTAAAAAAATATATATATATATTCATATATATTCATATATTCATATATATATTATATATATTCAGATATATATATAAGACTATATATATATAGAGAGAGAGAGACAAAAACAAAGAAACATGATTATGTAATATGACAAGTGGTGAAAAGGAAGAAAAAATCAGTAGTAGCATAAAGAAAGATGGAGGAGGTGCTTATAGACGGCATTCAGGGGTGTTATCTTCCAGAAGGTGGTGTTCAAGCCACACAGGTTTCTAGAGGAAGAGCAAACCAGGGACAAAGGACTAGTCAAAAGGACAACTAGTTCAAATACCCTGAGTTGGGAGTAGTCCTGGCATATTCAATGAAGAGTAAATAAATGGGTCATTGTGCCTGGAGTGGGGTTGGTGAGGTGAAGTGGTAGGATTTTGAGTTAGTGGGATGACTGATCATGTAGCCCTGTAGATCATCATAAAGATTTTCAATTTTACATTGTGTGTTGAAGAGGAATGATATATGATTTAGAATAGAGTACTGACATGTTCTGACTCACCTATTAGAGGGTTAATATGGCAGTTATGTTGAGAACAGACTAATGGTGAGCAGAGCAAGTGGGAAGTAGGAAGCCTATCATTCTCCAATTTTTAAAAAAATAGGAGTTATTGTAGTGGACAAATTCTGCTTTCTAGTCTACATTTGTACCCTGGTGAAATTTCTTTCCCCAAGTTATGCTGATGAAAGCGTAATTTATAGGCTGCCTAATTATCCTTTTCTCCTAGCCAAAATACTTGGATCCTGAATAGGATAGTATCCAAGAAGAGCCAATCAGGGTTTCTTCTTGGAAGTAGATATATGGACACTTGTTTTCAAAGGTCTCTTCTCTCAGATCCATGCCTATGAACATGATCCACGAATAGCAGTGTGAAAAGAGCCTATCTGAGAATTAAGCAAACTATCCACAAAATGAGCTAGGAAAAAGAAATTCTTTGTAAATATTCTTTAACTGTGGAACAGATGATAAAACGGATAAAAATTTGGTTGTGTTCCATTTAAAATTCAAGTCTTTTTTCTAGATTTCTAATGATTTTAACCACAAGTGAGATCCTCGGTATAATACAATCAATGAACCAAATTTGTCACACTGAAACATAACTCTGTGTCTCTGTATTCACTTTCCCACCCTGCTCCTATTTCTATGAAATTGCATTATTTTGGCAAGAGACAAATGTGATTTGCCATCTTTGTGTAAGTATTCTGTGCATCACATTCAATTCATAGATAGTTTCTAATTTATTATTCAAAAAAAGAAAAGCAGAAAAAGGGAAAAATATTTATCCCTATGTTAGTTTAAGATCAAATACAGAATCTAATACTCCAAATGAAAAACATGTGCAAATATTTATATGGTACTGGATCATGACCATTTTTAAGAACCCACAGAGCTACAATCTCAGTATTTCCAAAACTTATGTATAGAATAGAAGAAAAACAGTGAAAGATAAGTCATTTATACAGGGAAAGCACTATAGAAAATGTGTTTATATGAATTATCTCACTTGAACCATAAATAAAACCTTAAAGGAAGTAATTTCATTACTTTATTAGAATATAGATGTTAAGAGAGATTAAGGTCAAATAACTGGTAAGTAATACAGGTAGAATCCAGTTCCAGTTCAGATATTTCTCATCTCTGTGCTGTACACAAAACATCTGATAAGCTTGCATATCTGTAATGTGAGACACATCACCAAAACATGAAATAAGTCATGAACTAGTGAAGTCATCACATAATATATCATTATATTAGTAATTATACTAATATGGTAATATATTAATTATACTTAATATAAGCATATATTATATTAATAGTATAATAATATAGTATATTCATTATGTTAGTATATTCATTATATATTAGTATATTCATTATATTATTAATTCTATTACTATACCAATATTATATTAATAATGTATACCATAGTTTATAACTACAAAGGCAAACAAAGTTAACAGATGACTAAAGTGCAAGGGTAATTAAAGGTAAGCAAGATCAGGATTAGTTCCATGGAAGAAAAGGAAGAATATGAATTGTGTCCTAAAGGATCCAGGAAATGTGGATACGTGTGGATAAAATTGATATAATGGCAGGACATTCCAGGAAGCGTGGCTTTGGTTCCTGTGTTGGGGGAAGCCAAAAGGGATTGGCTAGAATCTTCAGGGATATAATAGAGGGTAAGAGGGTATTAAAGAAAAAGAGGCAGCATCACATTTTTAAAGAAACTTTGAAAGTTACGCAGAGGAGTTTAGATCTGATGAAATGTCATTTGCTTATAAAAATTCAAGTACTGAAGCATGTAATATGTTCTGTCACAAACAAGATGGTCACGTGTTTCTTCTAGAAAAAAAAAAGACACAAGTAATCAAGAGAAGGGGACATAAGGTTGTGTCATATGCAAAAGAGAATATAGATTAAGTCTGCCAAAGTTTTGATGTCTACTTTATAATTTTTTTAAAGTTTATTTATTTATTTGATTTTTTGAAAGAGACAGAGGCAGTGTGAGTGGGGGTGGGGCAGAAAGAGAGGGAGACAGAAAATATTAAGCTAGTTCCCCACTGTCAGCACAGAGCCTGTTGTGGGGTTCAAAAGCATGAAACCATGTGATCACGACCTGGCTGAAACCAAGAGTTGGACACTTAACCAACTGAGCCACTCAGGCATCCCTTGATATCTACTTTAAAGTGGAAAATTCTACCTTCCTGCCAAAAATTATTATAAGGAAATTAGTAAGAAAAATGAAACTATTTTATATGTTGGATTACTAAAGGATTTGACAATGATTATAACGCAATATTTAAATTATAAAAAATTGTATAATAGAAATTCTACAAGAATTGGAATGATTTAGAGAAATAAAATAGCTTGCAAATGTGACAGCAAAATTTTAACCTCCCCATGAGATTGTATCTTTGCACCTGACCTAGAGATTACTGCAGTTTAGAACCATCAAGTACAAAGGAATAGTTTTAAAATATTTATTAAATAGAACTTTAATTGACTACGTAATCATGTTAAATCAAAATCACCAGAAGTAACAATGTTTACAATATTATTTTAGTTTAATTCTTGGCAAGACAGGAAAACTGAGATGTCAAATGCAAATTGGTCTACTTTGTCACTTTGCTAGTCCTCTGAAAAGCACATACCTAAATGGGATTAAATGTGCAAGGACTTATCAGGAGAAATGTCTGTGAGTGAAAATCCAGAGAAAGCTGGAAATGGCTGGGAATGTATTCATATCACAGTACAAGTATGACTATGACTAAAGGAAAGAAGGAAGGAAGTGAAAACTGATGTTCAATTAAAAAAAAAAAATGAAGTTATTAGGGAATCCTCAAGCCAAACACAGACATCAGGAACATTGAGTGTTTCCAGGAATGGGTGTGCCTTAGTATCTCAGATGCACGTGGATACTGGTGAGGCACAGTTTATGGGACTCATAGATACAGTCTCAGCATAGATGCAGAAATACATCTCATAGCATAGCAGCTGGAACCTTTGGTTAATTTCCCTCCCTGTAGTTGGAGATCTGAAAGGAGCATCCCCATGGGTGCCATGGTCACTTTCCTTACAGCTAGTCATGGGTCTCCTGTGAAATAAAAAGGGAGTTTCTGGGCATTTTCTTTTTTGATGGACGATATGTAATTGTGAGGTGTGTACTCTACTGGAATCTAGTAATTTGATCACTTTGTGGTTTCTCACACTTTTTCACAAATGGAGACTCCCTATACCACCCTGTCAAATCACATTTTGAAAAACAATGAGAGCCACAGCTTCAGGCAGGGAACCACTACTTTTTGTAGGCCACCGCATTATCCAGCTATTCATTTGTTTAATCCACCCACTTATTTATTTATTTTTTTTTTTAATTTTTTTTTTCAACCTTTATTTATTTTTGGGACAGAGAGAGACAGAGCATGAACGGGGGAGGGGCAGACAGAGAGGGAGACACAGAACCGGAAACAGGCTCCAGGCTCCGAGCCATCAGCCCAGAGCCCGACGCGGGGCTCGAACTCCCGGACCGCGAGATCGTGACCTGGCTGAAGTCAGACGCTTAACCGACTGTGCCACCCAGGCGCCCCCACCCACTTATTTAAAAATAACATGGTCTAGCCCTTGTCTAACTTCCCACCTTCACCATCTATGCTATGCCCATTACATAACGTATTCTATTGTTCAGTAAGCTTTCTCCATTCATTGAACAAGCCAAATACTTTCCAACCTTGGAATATTACTCCTTATGGTCACCTTTGCCCGGAATGTTCTTCCCTCCAATTTCCACATGACAGTTTAACTCATACTATTCAGATCTCAGTGCAAGTATGACCATGTCAGTGAGGACTTTGTTGATCATCTCATCTAAATTAGCACCTTGTCACCCACCAGTTCCTCTCCTATTACCAGGTTTATTAACTTTATAATACTTTCCATCTTGTTTTGTTATTCTTCAGTCTCTGTAGATTTGTCCCCATAAAATCATATGACTAATGCCCTCCACTACATCATCAATATCTGGAATGATCCCTAAAACTCAATAAAATTTTTTGAAAGAACAATTAACAAAGGAAGTCTATATTTAAGGTGCTACCTTCTGTCTGATAATTAAAACTATGACTACTTCTCTCACTGAGATTATAGTCTGTTCTGTCAGAAATTACTCCTCCCCTTCCTAACACTCAACCCTATTTCCTACAATTGCTCCAGACACTCATCCTTATGGACCAGTTCATTATCCTCTTTTTGTGGTGGAATAGCTCTGAATAGATAGCTCTGAGTTTAGAATAGTAGAAACCTGCTATTCAAGAAGGCTACTTCTCTAGAACTTTACTTTAATAAACTTGTGAATAATAAAGCATTAGATTTCTTGCCAATCATACACCAAGCACTATTTTGAAGTAAGAGAGATAAAATGAAGATTCTAATAGATAAAGCCCTCATAGAGCTTAGAATTTATAAGGCTAGAGAGACATACACAATAGGCAAAGAAATAAATGTCACAAATTGAAATAGGATATTTGAAGAAAAAGCAGGGAAGATTGAATATAAAAGGTTTTGTCTAGTTATGTAAGTCAGGAAAGATCTTCCAGGGGAAGTGATGTTTACCCTGTAATCTGGAAAATAAAGAGGAGTTAACTAGGTGAAATTGAAGGGATGTTAATTAGGAACGGGTGAAGGCAAGACCTTTTATCAGAGGAAACAGCAAGTTGTGAAAAAACTGGAAAAAAAAGTGCAAAAGAAAACGAGACCAAATGAATCAATAGGAACCATATTATACAGGTCCTTGTAAGCTTGTAAAGTCATTAAGGTCATTGTAAAGTCACTAAAGGTCCTTGTAAAGCCATTAAAACTTTATTTAAAAACAAAGAAACAAAAAACTTTAACAAAAGTGGCATAAATCACATGTGCATTTTCCAAGTACCTACCTTCATCAGGTACTCTTTATGCTATTCTGATTAGAAATATTTTTGGAAAAACTGCCCCTTGGTTAGGCTTATGCAGCCTTGGGTTGGCCTAGTATAAAAGAAAAGTAGTAGCACAGCCTCTGATGATTGAATTAGCTGAAAGTTAGAGCCATGATTTTGCAGGTGGTGTGATAGAGAATGTCAGGCCCTGGATATAATGAAAATTTAATTGCATACTTAACACAATTAAACCATGAAATCATGAGGGAACATAAAAATTAAAAATATATAATCTATGCTGCTGGGTAGCTGGAAACATTTTCACATTAGAGACCAACTTCTATTATCAGTGTCAATAACTATATCGTGCACTAATATTTCATATGGATTCCTCTAATGGAATTAGGAACACAATCAGGTGGCAAAGAGTAAGAAAGTTCCCTATTAATAAAATACATCGGCAGTATTTGCTCTCTTCCCCATAGCAGAGGAGGATTTGTCTGTCCTCCGTTGGCCTGAATTACATGCATCCCTTCTGAGATGGAACACTAATTTATATGATTAATGCTATATGCTTCCTGAAATTTTAAAGATATGACCAAACAGGGGATAGCAGCAAAGCACACAATTTTCCTTTGCCATAATTGTGAAAGAAATTATTAAAAATACAGATGGAGTCCTTATATTTGGTACAGAACAAAATTATGTAATAATCACTCCATTAGTTTAGGCAAATCTTTGCCTTCTACCATAAATGTATCATTCTAAAACCTAATTCAATATTTGGCTCAATTAACTCTCTTGCTGTCAGTTATGGCACTTTTGGATCTTGAGTAGTTGAACATGTTTTACATTATCCCATATAATTGTTTTTCCTAGTTTTTTAGCATTAACGTGCTTGTTTTTATTTTGTATATTATTAAAAAAATATAAAATGTGTATGCATATATGTGTACATATATAGACACACACACACACACATATATATATGCCTTTTCTGTTGAAAATTTGCCATTTTGTTATATTTTGTTATGACTCTAATATGGATGACCAGTATTTGAGAGGAAAATCCCAAGTATTTTTAATTCATCATATCCATGTTAAAACAATGACATTTCATTGGGGGAAAAAAAAAAGATCTGTTTAATGAAACCTTTAACTTCAGGGAAATTCACAAAGAGTCAAAAGGAAGGAAAGAGCAGCCTATATCATGAGTTGGAGCAACCCTGGAGCCTTGAACTAGGGCATGATTTGTCCTCACATCCATTTCTAAACCATGAGGTAATAAAGGACTTTAATTGGATGACTTATTCAAACCAAACACATAAATAAGCAAACGACAACAACAATCTGGTGCCTAATTTAGCTAAGACATTATAATAGTTATCTTGGGGGATGTAAAGATAAATAAGTCAGGCCTAAGATAATGCACAATTTAAAGAAGGGTAAAAGCATACACATGACCAGTGCAGGCCATAATAAGGATCTGAAGAGAGAACACACAGAGGACGATGGAAATCCAGAGATGGTGGTGGGGCAGGCACTTCCAGTGGAAGAGAAATACGGGATTTTATGAAAAAGCATAACATCTTTTCACATGTATCCTAATGAATTAGAATGGTGAATATAAAATATTATTCATTTAAACATTTAACATGGTAACTGAATTATAGAACTTCGGGAAAACATCTATATATGCATTCAGGAAAAATAGGGGGTAGAAGCAGAAGTAGTGGGGACTTGGGGGAAAATAAGATAGCATAGATACAGAAGCCAATTGACAAGAGTTCAAAGGAGAAGGAGATGTTCACATGTTTAAGGTATCAACAAGGATTCGAACTGAAGATATATTATTTAATGTGGTAACAATGAATATTGAGTGACCTTTAAGAGTGTTTCAGATACATAAAAGGAGCAGAAGCTGTAATGGAATGACTTAGAAATTTGGAGATAATAGGTATATATTTAATTTTTAAGTAACATAATCATAGCTTTCACTAATGCATGCATTCAATATTTATTGAGTTACTACTCAACTACTGAGTTCTCTTATAAGAGTTGATGAAACAAAAGGAAACTAAAACTGAGGCACAAAGATAACTGAAAGTAACTTGTTCCACTGGTAAAGATGCCAGGATTGGGATCCGCGAAGTCTGACCCCAGGATCTGTGTTCCTAATCACAATAAAATATCTCCCCGCTTCTGTACTAGGCTCTCCACTAAATGCTTCTGGTGCATTATTCTATTCAATATTCACTACAGC
This sequence comes from Herpailurus yagouaroundi, assembly GCF_014898765.1. Taxonomy (NCBI): domain Eukaryota; kingdom Metazoa; phylum Chordata; class Mammalia; order Carnivora; family Felidae; genus Herpailurus; species Herpailurus yagouaroundi. The sequence goes on from NW_024412404.1 coordinate 7,839,367, forward strand.
CCTGTGTCATACTGTTATGATACCCAATGTTTAGATAAGTAAATTGAGGGTTAGGCAGGCTATATAACTTTCCAAAGGCTACACAACTAGAGAAAGATGGAGTCAGAATTTTAGTTCAAAGAACTATGATCCCAGAGCATGAGTTCTAATTCATCATACTTGACTGCACAGATCAAGTATTTAGAGACATTCTGGAGAGATGTTGGAAATAGCAACACTACTGCAGTGAAACTACTACTACTTTCTACAGAGAAAACTACTACCAGTTTTTCAGCATATTTCCTTACAAAATTGTGCACTTTTACATAACTGAAGAATTTAAATATATACAATTTTAGAAGGTATATTTTTACCATTAAATCATTAAAACATATTTGCATCTCTTTGAACACTCTTGGTAACCATAATTATTGGACAAAAACTAATCTCAGGGTTATATCAACATTTATTTAGTCTCTCTCAACATACTGGGCATGTAATTTGTAACATTTTTTTTTGAGAGAGAGAGAGTGTGTGAGTGGGAAAGAGGGGCAGAGAAAGAGAGGGAAACAGACAGAATCTTCAGCAGGCTACATGCTCAGTGCAGAGGTTGACTGAGGCTCAATCTCATGACACTTGGAATCATGACCTGAGCTGAAATCAAGAGATGGACACTCAATTGACTGAGCCAACCAAGCGCCCCTGTAACTTTTGATTGTTATAAACAATGTGGTAAACTATATAACTTATTGCAAAATTTTGAAGCCCTTTCTATGTATTGGTTAGTTTTCTGCAGAGGATTTATAGCAATTGTACCCAAAAGCAAGGTGTAAGATTGCTCATTTTACTGTATCTTTATCAGCACTGTATATTATTTTTAAAAAGTCATTCTTAATTTTATAGGAAATAAATGATATTTCACCTAGAATGAAGGTTTTATGTAAAGGTTTTTTTTTTTTTCCCAGTAATTATGCCTGACACATTTATTGGGGGTACTTGATAAATATTTGTTGATTCAATTAAGTCTCTTTTTTTTTTTAATTTTTTTTTCAACGTTTATTTATTTTTGGGACAGAGAGAGACAGAGCATGAATGGGGGAGGGGCAGAGAGAGAGGGAGACACAGAATGGGAAACAGGCTCCAGGCTCTGAGCCATCAGCCCAGAGCCCGACGCGGGGCTCGAACTCACGGACCACGAGATCGTGACCTGGTTGAAGTCGGACGCTTAACCGACTGCGCCACCCAGGCGCCCCTTAAGTCTCTTTTTTAATATGGATACAGCTTTTGAAATTCTTGATAACTAAAAAGACACAATCTAGGGGTAACTCAAGTGTATGCCTACCATGCTGAGAGAGACAAAAAGCCAAGGAACACATATGGATCTGAAGGAGCAGCATTCACCAGGATGAACTCACAGAATCAGATTTGCAGACATGTAGGCCCCTGTTCCTCCCTGAATTCTAGGCCTTCACCGAGATCTAGGTTTGCTGAAAAGGACTCCATGATGCTTTCAAGTAGCATGATTAAGGGAGCACCAGGAAAGAATAAAAGAGCAATAAGCCCTGGTAGGACTAACTCTTATCCTCGAGGCTCGGCATTTATGGTTAGTATTGGGTAACAGTTCTCTATGGGTTCCTCACATAGTGTGGGATAGATGTGTGTCCATAGTGTGTCCCTCCAGAGCAAAGGGCATTTTCTAACAGCCTTAAAAACTAGAATAATGTCTCCTTGCGAAACAGAGGGTAGGCTCATTTACTGTCTAATATATGAAAAATAATGTGTCCCTCCAGAGCAAAGAATATGCATGCTTTTATCTCATAAAAGAGTCAGTTTTCCTATGCTCAAGTGTCCTCTCCTGTATCACAACTTACTACATGTGCAGGTACCATCTGGCCCTTTATGTGTTCTCTTGTGGGAAATGAGGCTTGGGTACCTGATGTATATGTGCTGATACTTTAGCTGCTGCTATGGCTGTAACTAACAAAACAACCTTTATCTCTGCATAGTAGGCCTATAGCATTTTCCAGTATCCATGAAATTGCTGTAACTGCATTGCTAGCTTGCAAGTAAGCTGAAATCTCAGAACCTCAGAGTTCTTGACAGTTGAGAGGTTCGCAGTTTTCTCCCTTGTCTGGGGACAAAGCCTAGTTGGAGCTCTATATCATGGCTAACTAGCAGCAGTCTGCCACATCGGTATTCATGGTTGAGGAAGCACAAGTCTTTATCCTGCCATGATAGAAGAGAAGCTAGTATGAGACTTGTGGTTAACCAGAAATGGTGAGCTTAGCTACTGGAGTTTTACAGGAAGTCAGGCTGCACAATATCTGTTTTAGACAAGTTAAACCCTCAATGCCAGAAATAATGGAAGATTTCATTTTTTGGATTACAAACAAGTAAGGTTTTAGTAAATAAATGAGCAGGAGCAGGAGCCATTTATTTAGTAAATAAATGATTACAGAGGCTAGAAGAAGTCAAGAAATTGGATCAACAGTCCTATAGCAGGCAAGAGTGAAGTGTAGGGGATATAGGAGGTAAAGTTACTGCAAATAAAACAAGCTACACCTTTTCTTCTGAATTATAAGGGAAAGAAGAAGATAGAATTAGTGATGAAACATGGTATGTTTGATGTAAATAAAAAGGAAGGCTGTTAGAGCTCACTTTGGGATTGCTTTGGGTATTAAAGTAGATATAAAGTAGAGGGAGAAGGAACTGGGAGCTTATTATAAGCTGAATCCTCTTATTAAGAGTATAGGAGAGAATCAGTATGCAATGAATAAGAGGACTGCATGGATTATAATGTGGATCCATGTACTTTTCATAGATCTCTATCATAGGATACCACTGAAATTATAAAGTAGTCTTCTGTCTTTCACATTGGACTGGAGCTCTTTGAGGGCAAGAGCATTGTTTGATATATTTCTTTGCTTCTTAGTATTATGGTAGTTTCTGGAATATATTGAGTATATTGACTGAATTAATATTGGACTTTCTACAGCAAAGTTGAGCACATTTGAGAAAGTAGTCAAGATACTGGTTAATTTTGTGTAGCAAAAATCAAAGTGTATAGGAGTCTAAGTGCAGAGAAAAGTACACATATGAAAACCACTTTTCTAAGTGTGAGAACAAGGTTCTAGAAGGCAGGACAAAGCAGAGGTTTACTCAGAAGTAATGGAGAAGAAGTGGAAAGTAGGAAGATCAAGGTCGAATAAAGAACTACCATATGATCCAGCAATCCTACTTATAAGTATACAGACAAAGGAATTGAAATGTGGTTTTCCAAGAGATATTTGAAACCCCACATTCACCGTAGCATTATATACAACAGCCAAGACATCGAAACTATACAAACATCTGTCAACAGATAAATGTATGACAAAAATGTGGTATATAAATGTGAAAATTGCTCAGCTTTTAAAAAGAAGAAAATCCTACCATCTGTGATAACATGGATGAACCTAGAGGACGTTGTGTTAAGTGAAATGAACCAGTTAAAGGACAAATACTGCATGATTCCACCAATATGAGGTATCTAAAATAATCAAATTTATAGAAGCAGAGAATAGAATGGTGGTTGCAATAGGAAATGTTTATTCATATACAAGTACATGGGAAAGCCATTTCCATTCTTCTTTTTAAAAACTTCTGTCACACATAAAAAGGTATCAATACATGAATCCTTTGTCCATACGATACATACTTTTTTACTTTACTCTCAGTATAAATTATTTCTGAATAATAAAAACTTAAGCTATTATAGGCAGTCAAGTGGTTTGGCAACTTCACAATCTTTTTTCAAAAGGGAAAATCTAGGGGCGCCTGGGTGGCTCAGTGGGTTAAGTGGCCGACTTCGGCTCAGGTCATGATCTCGCGGTCCGTGGGTTCGAGCCCCGCCTTGGGCTCTGTGCTGACAGCTCAGAGCCTGGGGCCTGCTTTGGATTCTGTGTCTCCCTCTCTCTCTGCCCCTCCCCTGCTCATGCTCTGTCTCTCTCTGTCTCAAAAATAAAATAAACGGTAAAAAAATTAAAAAAAAAAAAAACAAAAGGGAAAATCTAAGCTTTAAAAGACAGTTGATATATAAAAGAAATTCTACATTTAAAAAAAATGCTTCTTCATGGAATCCTAGAAGATTGAATGAGTACTCCTTCCCAGCACGATTCGTAGCTATCCTTTCAAACAATTCAGAAGACTTTAGAAATTCTTGATGTGATGACAACTCATTTTATACAAGACTGAAGCAGTCTTCATGAAATTGATTACAATATCTAAATGATAGGCTCATAGAAATATCTATAGTTGATATAGTACTGCGTATTTTCAAGCATGTTAAAAGAATAGTTCTCATGTTAAATGCTGTTACCACACAGACACACACACACACACACACACACACACACACACAAGAACACAAGAAAATTTTGGAAGGTGAGGATAAGTTTAGTATCTTGATTGTGGTAATGGTATCATGGGTATATACATATGTCCAAACGCAACAAAATGTATATTACTAAATATCAATAACTTTTGTATATCAATTATATCTCAGTAAACACACACACACACACACACACACACACACACACACACACACACACAGGTTTCAGAGGTCAAAATCTTGAAGGATGGAATTCAAATTGCACTGATTTATTTTTATATGCAATCAGTCAAGGATCCTGCTGAATTGGCAGCAAAGATGAAGCCTACCGGAATTCTCCAACTCCCCCTGACTAAAACTAAAGTTAAAATGGTCAACAAGAATATGACTATAACAAAAGTTACAGCCAGTTAAAGAGAATTTGAGTCGCATTTGAAGTCACTTAGGAAGTAGAAAGACATCCGGATATTGAAAGATATTGAAAGCAGAGAAGGTGCTAGAAGCATATGGTAATAAATGGGGAGACACAGAACAGTAGAAAGAGAAAAGAGTTTGAAAACAGGCAGAGGAGTCTCAATGGAATCAGTTATTAACTGTGCCATGATTGTCATTTTGTCTAAGTCATTGAGTTCCAATTTCCTCATCTCTAAAACAAAGAGAATAGCCTTATTGTGTGATAGATAATCTCCCCAAATAAATGACTCTCCATTCAGGCCCTTCCTGATAGTCACACCTTGGTGTAGTGTCTTTCTCTTGAGTATATTCTGGCAGTGTGACCTGTTTTTTGACCCACAGAATGCAATGGTATGATTCAGAGCCCAGATTACAAGAAAACAGGCTCTCCTTGCGATCCTTGGAACTTTACTCTGGAGGATGCCAGCCATTAGGTAAGACTTCTGACTACTCTTACACAGCTTTCCTATCAGGAAGCCCAATCTAGTCACATGGTGTCAGACATAGAAGTGGAAAAGCCATCTAAGACATTCAGCTCAACTGGGCCTTCAGATGGAGTGTGTGGGTTGAATTGTATTCCTCAAGAAGATGTATAATCAAGTCCTATATATTGGTATTTGGGAATTTGACCTTATTTGGAAATAGGGTCGTTGTAGATATAATCAAATTAAGATGAAGTCATATTAGATTAGGGTGAGTCCTAAATTCAGTATGAACATGTCCTTATAAGGAGAGGAAAACTTGGACACACAGACACAGACACAGAGAAGGTCACATGATGATAGAGGCAGGTTTGGGGTGGTCCAAAAGACAGGGAACACCACGGATTGCCAGCAGCCATAAGAAACTGAAAGATGCAAAGGACACTTCCTAAAGCCTTTGGAGGAAGCATGGCACTGCTGAAACCTTGATTTGAAACTTCTAGCCTCTGGAATTGTGAGAAAATACATTTATGTTGTTTGAAGCCATTTAGTTTGGGGTACTTTGTAGCAACAGCTGGAGGAAACTAATGCAGGTGGCTTCAGATACAGACATCAACTGGTGGCAACCACAGGAGAAATGCAAACAAACAACTCTCAGCTGAGCCACTCAATTCCCAGACCTGTGTGGGAATAATAATAAATTGTTATTTTTAGCCACCGCATTTCATGATGGTTTGTTATGTAACGACTGATAAATGAACAAGCTTTTCCCAAGACTTAAGTTCATATGTGCAAAACACCAACACTGCTTCCAGCATGAAATAGGCTTTCCCTTGAAGTTCCACGGAATTAGGGGCACCTGGGTAGCTCAGTTGGTTAAGCGTCAAACTCTTGATTTTGGCTCAGGTCATGATCTCACGGTTTGGGAGTTGGATTCCTGCATAGTGCAGAGTCTGCTTGGGATTCACTCTCTCCTCTCTCTCTCCTTCCATTCTCTCTCTCTCTCTCTCTCTCTCTCTCTCTCTCTCTCTCTCTCTCTCTCTCTCAAAATAAATAAACTTAAAAAAAGAAGTGTAGCTGAATTATATTATACTTTTATAATTTTACTTCTATTTACACATTTATATAATACTTTCTATGTTTAAAAGCATTTGTGTCTATTATCTCCTTTGCTCTTCAATGCAGCACTACCAGAAAACATGAACTTTGTTACATTCTCATTTAACACATGAGAAAACCAAGCCATGAATTTAGGTGATTTACCTAAAGTTACACAAATAAGCAGTGGCGGGGCTTGGCTTAGAACACAAAGACAAATAAAATATATGTAAGTGTTAATCAGAGTACCATTGCCTCAAAGATTGAGAAATGAAATAAAGGATTTCATTTTTCCTAAGAGCTTACTGTGTACCACTTTCGGCTCCCTGTGCTAGAGATTATCTTATTTCACTCCCACAATGACTCTTGTGGAAGCTGTTATTCCAGCCCCACAGAACCAACACACACACACACACACACACACCCTCAGCTGAGCTCTGAGAGGTTAAATGACTTCAGCATATCCATGCATCTTCTAGAACGTCATGCATGGAGCGTGTGTTCTTCTTTTACTCTCCAACTAAGGCGGCAGAATAAGCAGTATAACACGAGAAAGATGTAGAATATGAGGACTAGAATGAGTAACTTCCATTAAGAGTAAAGACTGTGTCAAGGAAAATAAGGCCAAGTTAAGGCAGTTGAATGCAGTGTAGTGATGTTCATTTAGAGAACAGGGTGTTGTCAGACACTGAATTGGTAAGAGATATGTGGAAAGTAGTGCGGGTACCTCCAAAAAGTCAGGGGCAAGAATTGCCTCTGTGGCAGCAAGCAGAGATAAGGAGAGGAGCTTGAGAGACCTGCTGGAGACATCTACTATCAACAGAAGGAGGGTGTTGTGAATGAACAAGATTTTGTTATGACCGAATTCTGAACTGACCAGTCACACTTGGAGGCAATTGGTATTTGTTGACTATCTCTCTGCCAGGCTCTAACTTATCTCCCAGGTGTTGACTTTTAGCTGATGGCAGAATTCTTTAGCAATAATTGTTTAAAGAACAAAAAATGCCATTATTCAGAAATTGTTTATGAAAGTGCCTAAAAACAAGAGAATCATCATGGGTTAAACCTATGATGATACGACCCCAAGGGAGAGTAGACTTTCAAAATTATATATGCTGACAACTCTACAATCGCCTAACAAAGCAATGAGCTCTAGAATTCTTTGGAGTTCCATTTGGCTTTTCTAATTAGATGATTTCTTCATAACAATTACCTGGAGATTAATCATAAAATGTGAACAGTTTTATTTTCTGAACTTCAGGAAACTTAATTGGTGATAATCATTATAATTGTGAAGAAATCTGCAAAGATGTTTCATTATGGCTCTAACATTGTCTTTAATACAAATTCAGTAGCTCTGTGTGTGTATGTGTGTGTAAATGAGTATGTATACAGCTGGATGAATAAGAAACAGACTCTTAATAAGAGAATGTGACAGAGAATGATCTGAAAGTAAAGACAAGAAGAATGCTTTTGGAAATAATCAGTTAGATACAAAAATGGAGGCTTATATAAACCATGTTCTGACCTATGTATATGAAATATTTTTAAATCACTGAAGTCTCCAGAAACTGCAAATAGTTTCTTAGGGGGGAAAAAGGTATTCTTACTTTAAAAGAACTCTTGAACTTAGAGAATTGAGCACAGGAGAGATCAGACAGTAAGTTATAATTCTCTAAAAGTCTTAAATCCATATAAAACTCACAATGCAGAATAAATACACACCCACGCACAACCTAAATCTAACCAGTAACTGCTTAAAATCTGAATGTCTTTGGGAAATGTGCCAGAAAACTAAAGGTTTTTTAACTTTTCCCAACCTTTTATTGCCATTTAAATACAAATATATTAACAACAATCTGTTTACATAAACTGAAAGAAAATAAATCATGACGAATTTTCCATATCTCCTGGGCTACATTAAGAACAAAACAAAAAACAAAAAATATCAAAAAGTATTTTTAAAAATTAAGAAAGAACCAATTTACTTAATTAGGTTCAATAAAAAAGTAGAAGCATATATCTAAAATCTACCAAAAACCAGAACTTTAAAAAAAATTTTTTTTGTCCCTTATTTTAAGATTAACACTGGAGTTTTGGAGTGATTTATTTTCCAGGGAGGGAAATATCAAATATGGGAAGAAAAGAGAAACCATTACCATTTCTCTTTTTAAATTCTAGCCAAATTATAAAAGAAATGATTCCTTTAATTTTTTTTAAATGAGCTTTGCAATACATTGCTACTACCAAACTGAAGAATGTTGTTCTGATTACAAACTGTAACAATTATGTTATGCTAAAAACCTTAACATACGAAAGAAAAAAAAAACCTAGGTAATAGTTTATATTAATGTGAATTATTTATACTGACTACCTATACACATATTTTAAGTATCTCATGATTTACCAAAGATCTAGTCGGAAGTAGGTCATTCTGATAAAAACAGTCTTTGAAACACAGGTGGGTAATTCAAACCCTATACAGAACCTAAATATCTCAACTATTCTAACATAAGTATAGAAGTATTTTCCATGACTAATTTCTTTAAAAATGTATTAAATTCGCTTGCTAATAAAATTTTAATTTAAAGCAGGCATATTTCAATGAAGAAATGTTTATGCCCAGATAACACTCATATGTTTAAGTATATAATACTAGTAATATTGATACAAAAATCCTACAATTTTGTGGGATTTTGTAAACCTCTTTACATTTGCATTTTGAATCCTTTTTTAAACTTATCTTTTTTTAGTTATGCATGTAAATACAATACTAGAAAGCCTAAATATAAATTAGCATCTCTTTTATAAAATAAAAACTATTTTTCAAGACTTCCACTTCTGGGAAGATAGGGTAGGCACACTTTTCTCTATTCTTCTAAGTACAACACACAACTAAAAACCTTGGAATGAATGTTTATACATATTGTATATTCTGAAAGTTAGAAAGAAAAAAGAAAATGTTAAAATATTTGCAAACTACATAAATAACAAAGGACTAGTATCTAGAATACATAAAGAATTCTCAAAATCCAACATTGAAGGCAAAGAATCCATTTAGGAAGTGGATGCAAGACATGAGCTTTCACTAGAGAATATATAAACGACAAAGAAACACATAAAAATATGTTCTACATCTGCAGCCATTGCAGCCGTTAGCTGCAAAGTAAAACCACAACAAATTGTCACCATACATCTAAAAGAATGGCTAAAATAAATAACAGTAAGAACATCAAAGGCTGGTGATGACACAGAGAAACTAAATCACTCATACATTGTTAATAGGAAGGTAAAATAGTACAGCCACTCTGAAAAACAGTTAGATGCTTTCTTTGAAAAACTAATCCTGCAACTGTGACATGACCTAGCATTTGCATTCCTTGGAATTTATCACAGAGAAATCAAAAGTTATGCTCACACAAAAGCCTATAAGTGAATATTTATAGATTTATAGAAGCGTAATTCATAACAACACCAAACTTGAAACATCCAGATGTACTTTAATGGGTGCAATGTTTTACAAACTATGTTACACCCATACCATGGAATCCCACTCCGCAAGAAAAAGGACTAAACTACCAGCTGATGGAAGAATCTGTATGAATCTCCAGAACAGTTATGCTGAGTGAAGAAAGCCAATCACCAAAAAGTCACATACTGCTTGATTTCATTTATATAATATTCTTCAAATGGCAAAATTATAGAAATAGAGAACAGATTAGGGTTTGCTATTGGTTAAGGAGAGCATAGAAGTGGGAGGGAAGTATGTGTGGCTACGGTGACAGGAGGGATGATGGAAATGTTCTGATTTTTGACTATATCAATGTTAACATCTTGGTTATGATATTGTACTATAGTTTTGCAAGATGTCACCATTGGATGACGCTGGTAAAGGGTATATGGGATCTCACCACATTGCTTATTAACAAAAGCATGTGAATCTACAGTTATTTCATATACATTGTTCAATTTAAAATTAATAAATGAAAACATATGCACAGAGTCACAAAAGGAATTTCCAGATTTGGGACATTTTAAAGAAATTTTTCATTTGTATTTTTGTTTGTGAACTTACTGCTTTGGTAATAAGGGGAGAGGAGAGAAAATACTCTTGTAATCTAAACTTTTACATGTAAGCACATCCCTCTGTTCACATCATTATAATGTTCTAAGTATGAAAGCAAACTTTCAAATCCACCCTCTATTATCAAAAATGTAACCTATTTTATGGCAAGAGTATAAGCTTCCAATATGAACAAAAGGAGGAGTTTAATAGTAAAAGTGCTGGCCTTATATTGTTTTCTATCCTAGGTGCCATTAGATTCATTAACATTTACCAAAAATTAACTTTTCTTTCAGAGCTTTAAAGTGTTAGTTCTAAATCTTAGCATTCTGACGTAATGGCTTTATAGTGTGGCTTGATGCTGCCAGTTAGATAAAACAGCATCAGGAATCATATCACTTTTTCTTGGCTGAAAGAGTGTGTGTACACACACACACATACATGAGCTTCTAATTTCTGCAAAGGATCCCTAGAAGCTTTTAGAAAACTGTTGGCCTACTTTCAAAAAGCCGAAAATGAGTGAAGCCCAGTGCTCAATATCAGAAATCAAGAGGCTATTTAAAGTGATGGTGATGGGAGCTTTCAATGAACACAAAAGATGAAACAGAAAGAAGCTGGATAAAGATAATTCTATTCTAGAATCCAAAGGGCAAAAGAATATCAAGAAGTTAGAGGTCAGTATCACTGAGGAGGGAATGGTTTTGTAGCTCTAATTGATTCTGCAGTCTCCTAGAGGGATTGAACTCTTTTGGAAACATGAAGGTATAGAACATAAGCAGAAAATACATACCAGATACAGAACCAAAAGTTGTCCCCAAATCATCTATGTGGGTGGCATAATTAAATACTACAGCCCTCAAGCAAAATTCTTCAATGTTATCTCCTTGTAGTCTTTGAAAAAATAACCTTTGTCATATGCCCTGGGAAACCCATGGGAAACAATATGGCAGTGTTTATCTTAACTTAAAAGATTATTGTGAGAAGGAATTAAGTTTGTAAACTATTAAAATCTCACATGATTGCTAAGATGTTATATCATCTCCATTATCATGCCCCCACCCCCCTTAAAACTATGGAGAAGGCTTAGGATGAGAAGCTAAGCTAAACTTGAAATAAAGTATTGCTCTGCTATGTGATTCAAGTTGCTTGAGGAATACACTTTGTGCCTAAATTCTGTTTAGTGATAGGTCTGCCATCTAGTGGCCACTTAAATAAATACAAGTTGTCATCATAAATTAAAGTTCATATGAAAATACTAGGTCATCTAAATGGACCATTTCCTATCCAGGCATAAACAGACAAGTTTGACTTGTGGGAGGAAAATCTTTATAAGTATGCTGAATTAAAATACTGTGAGTACAAAAGCAAACTGAAAACAACTCTTTTACCTTTATACTGACTTCAAAATAAGTTGTATTCATAAACTTTCATTGAGTTTAAAAGAAGCTGCTGTGGGATGCCTGGGTGGGTCAGTTGCTTAAGTGTCTGACTTTGGCTCAGGTCATGATCTCCTGGTTCGTGAGTTCGACCTCCCCCCCACCCCCCCACCAACCTCCCTCACCCTCCCATGGGGCTTTGTGCTGACAGCTCAGAGCCTGGAACCTGCTTCAGATTCTGTCTCCCTCTCTCTCTGCCTCTCCCCAACTCATGCTGTCTCTCTCTGTCTCTCAAATATAAATAAACATTAAAAAAAACTTTAAAAGAAACTGCTGCATTAAATTATTTTTCACCTAATTATCTTTTATTTGAAAAATGTCAATTTTTCTACTTTTTAATTTAAAAAATGAAATAAAATTTTCCTCAATACTTGGATTTGTGCTATCTGACAATTTACCAAAGAATCAGGTTATTAAATAAAACACAAACACGGTTTTCAGAATTTGAATTTTAAAACAGATAAATATAATATTCTTCACCTTTGAATGATACAAGAATGGTTTGGACTTTTACAAAATTGGTTTTGTTTTGATTGGTTGATTTTTTTTTAGATTTTATTTATTTTGAGAGAGAGAACACAAGCAGAGGAGAGGCAGAGAGAAGAAGACAGAATCCCAAGCAGGCTCCATACTCTCAGTGCAGAGCCCTATGCGGGGCTTGAACCCAGGAATCTCGAGATCGTGACCTGAGCTAAAATCAAGAGGCAGATGCTTAACTAACTGAGCCACCCAGGGACTCCTGATTTGTTTGTTAAATGTAAGTGACAGGTGATGCTAGGTTCTCCTTGCTCATTCTCCTGGCATAATTTTAAGATGTTTGCCCAGGGCTACACACTCCCACCCCCATTTCCTTCCAGAGAACTAATCTGATGGCTTATATTGCTAAAAGCTCCAATATTTTTTTTAAAAAGCTTGTAAATGTCACTGAAAATCACATCTGCATAGTGCCTAAGAAGTATACTGAACATACCCTGAGAACTATTTATAAGCTAAATTCATCAGACAAATGTATAATTTTCACATTTCAATGTTATAATTGTTATCTTAATTTGTATGTTTTCTTGGTTGGTATGCCTATGCAAATTATAGTCCTTTGACATTCTAATCAGTTACACTAAAGTTATTCAAATAAATAATATTTAAAAATCCAATAACCATTAGCCATGTTTTCATTGTTGTTGCATCCAGTTAGTTTCCTTTTAGGCTTATTATTACTTGAGATAAGAAGTTAGGATCACTTTGTTCAAACTAAAAATAAAGATAGTTTTGCAATTACTAATATTGTGTAAAAATGTCTTATGATATTCCACAAACCCATATTCCTTGCTGTTGACATCCTAACAAGTATTTGCAAAATTCAGGCAACATAATGAAACAATATCCCCAAACTGCTTAATCCTTGATTTTGGGAGATCAACATTTATTTTGAATTTGTGAGTATAACCTTTGAAGTCAAGTATGGGAGGCTCAAAGTAATGAATAAACTCTAATTTAAGGTATGGATGTTTCTATAGTGTTCGTAGATAACACTTTTTGCTAAGTAGGAATATCTCATGTGATTCCTGACACAAATTCTGCCAAGACTCACTCTGTTTTAGAAAAAGCACCCCCAATGTGTGGACTTTTCTTTTTCCACTCAGATTGTGTACTTTCTAACCACATAACCAAAATCCCAAGATCTTATGTCAAAAAGAAAGAAGAGGAAGAGGAGGAGGAGGAGGAGAAAACAGAAGATGATTTTACGAAGGGAGTAAATTCAGACTTATAAATGAAAGCAAAATGTCCATATTCATAGTATAGCAAAGTCATATATATTAGAGACTATAATCTTAATAATCAAAAACTCATTAGTTAATATTTTATTATGTGTCAGAGACGTATCCTGGGCCAGTTCATGAAGGGGAGTACAATATTAAATGTGCATTTTTTTGAAAAAAAGAACACAATGTGGTCAAATGAGTCCTTACTAGGAAATCTGCATCCAAAAGCCTCCCCAGATGAGTCCTCACTACCACTACAGTCTTTCACTGCAATTTCCTGAAGGGAGAACCCACCAAAAAAGGGAATTTATTTTCCAGAAGATGAGATGGATATCGTGCCTCACAGAGAACAAAACACTTAGAGGTGGGGGAAGATACAAATCTTTAGATTGTTCGTCCCCTAGCCCAGGCTTTGAATGCTACAATCCTAGGGCCAAACCCAGCCCTCCACCTGGTTTTATAAATATTTACTTACCATTCCCATTTGTTTGCATATCATGTATAACTTCTTTTGCACTACAATAGTAGAGTTGAGTGCTTGCTAGAGTCCCTATAGCTCACAAAGCTTCAAATATTTATTATCCAGCTTTCTACGAAAATATTGGTCAACCTCTGCCTAGATCACAATTGCACTTATCATTCCCCAAACATGTCCTATATTTTTCTGCTTCTTTTTGCTCACTGCTCTCTCCATAAGAAATACTCATATCAGGGCACCTGGGTGGCTCAGTTGGTTAGGCGTCCAACTTTGGCTCAGGTCATGATCTCACAGCTCATGGGTTTGAGCCCTGCATCCAGCTCTGTGCTGACAGCTCAGAGTGGGGAGCCGGCTTTGGATTCTGCGTCTCCCTCTTCTTTCTGCCTCTCCCCAGCTCAACTCTGCCTCTCTCTCTCTCTCAAAAATGAGTAAACAATAAAAAAATTTTTTTAAAGAAATACTCGTATCTCCTACCCAGTCCAGCAAGATACAACCTATCTTACATGGTAGAACTTTATATAAAAAGAATCAAATTGCATATATCACTTGAAGGCTTATTTTTACATTTAACATTAGGTTTCTGAGATTTATTGATGTTGCTCAATATAACTTCAGTATATTAATTTCAAATTTTTAATTGCTGCATGAATATTGTATGAATAAATTATAATTAATCCATTTTAATGCCAGGCAACATTTGAGTTGGATCTAATACTTTGATTTTTGTTCAGTGCTGTTTCCAAAAATGCTCGTGTACAAGTCTCCTGATTTATACGTGCAACAATTTCTCTATAGTATATATTTAGGTGTTAATTTTTCTTCAGCATAGTTGAAATATACTTGATATGGTGACTTTTTTTTTCCTCTTGGATAAGTAAAAAGTGATTATTTTGTGGTTTTAGTTTGATTTTTGTGATTACAAATGACACTGAGCATATTTTCCTCTCTTTAATGATATTAATGTTCCATCTTCTATGAAAAGTCTCTATCAATTTTTGGTTTTTATTTTTTCCCTCTTAGTTTGTCTTTTTGCTTTATCAAATTGAAGGTGTTTTTAAAATACATTTTAGATACTAGTTCTTTGCTAATTATATATTGTAAATATATTATTGATTTTATGGCATGTCTTTTCACTCTAGATACATCTTTTATTTAAACATTCTTATTTGAGTGTATTTGAAATTACTTATATTTTTCCATATAGTATGTAATTTCATATCCTATTTATTAAAACCTTCCCTACCCTGTTCACACAAGTATTGTTCTGTATTATATTTTTTAAATGTTAACTAGTATGGAAGGTAAAAGAGAGAAAATTCTAGTATCATTTATTGAGAAGTCTATATTTTCCCATTGTTTTGTAATGCTAACTCTATATTATAAATAAATCGAGTTGCCATATCCATAAAGGTCTCCTGAACACTATTATTTTAGATTGTTCTACTTGGAACAATGTCACAGTATCTCAATCTCTTTATTTTGTCAATATATCTTTTTTATATTTTTAGTTACTGTTACATAACCATTAAAATATAAGATTGTTATATTTTCCTGTTAAATCAAACCACTTATCATCATGTATTTATTCCCTTTTTTATATTCTTTATTTCTACTAATGCATTTTGCTCTTAGTTATTTTTTCTTTAATAGAACTACATGGGCATTGAGTATCATTATGGATAGTGTTCATCAGATATATCTTTGTTCATCTATTTCAATCTTTATATGCAGAGAATCTTAGGTGCAGAACAAACTGCTTTGCAATGAATTAGACTGTGGTTGAATATATATTTGAAGACTTTTTTTGTATGACCTTTATATAAACTTTCTCAATGTGATAATTATCACTCAGCTCTTTAGAGCACTAGAGTAAGCTCTTTATTAGGTACAATCATCACATAGGCTCTCTTCTAGCCTTCCCACTGAGTTGTCTAAAGCAGCCAAACTATTAATTCACAAGCAATTTACTATCAAGGAGTTTTTACTTTATCAATGAAAATTTGGCTAAGGAAATAGAAAAAGTGCCACTTTGAATAATAAATACATTTAGTAGACACATTGGCAAGATGGCAAATGCCATAGGTCAACAGTAAAATAGAATAATTTTCAATAAATGTTCATTGTAGATTGATGACTATACAGATATGATGTGCCCACCTAATATTAACAGTTACAATACTTGAAATTGAGTGCTTGAATTAATATTTTTTGTTCTGCAAATAAATAACAAAACAAAACATTGTGAATGAGCTATTGAAAGTGATAAAGGAATTCATGAAAACACATTTGCAAAATTTATTACACAAATTACTATAATATTGACATTATACTAATTGACAGAAAGGCATAAAGTTTTATATCAGGAATTTGTTGAAAATCCTAAGATGTCAATATATTTCTATTCATAGGGAAGCTGGCTCGCTTCTGCAAAATTTGCCTATAAATCTGAAATTTAAATAAAATGATATCCCATTAGTAAATCAAATGAAATCCCAAATCCTAGAGTCCTGCATGTTTCAGCTTTCGTAAAATAATTAAAATCAATTAAATTCATTCTATGGTTTAAGAGGGAAAAAAATGAATAATATCTACAAGCTAAACAATGAAAAATATTGTGAGTCATACTTTACAGATTGTAAGGGCAATGTGAAAATCTGTGTGTGTGTGCTAATATACATATGTGTACACACACACACATACACATACCTATATCTATCTACATAAACACATATTTTTGCAATCATACATGCATACACACGTGTGTGTGTATGTGTGTGTGTATGAGTATCTGTTGTAGAGCTTATGGATACAGAGTGACATTCAACTTTAGAAAAAAATCATCAGTTGTATCTAGCCTATATTATAACTTAAACCTGAAGAAAGATGATGAAGGTTTATACAACATAAACCATGTGCTTAAGAAAAATTTCTATCATTATCCTAAATATTTAATGTGAAAATGTTCAGTCAAATGAGGAAGCCCCAAATTGTCATCTCTGGATAATACTGAAGTTCTGCAAGCAAGAAATAAGGACTAAAGTGGAGTTGTAAACAGCCCCTATGATTACTGAAAATATGCCACAAAAGCACACTGAGTTCCTAGGTAAAAGCCAGGAAACTTATTGGCTCAAGGTATTTAAGGAAATCTCTGTTCATCATTATCTAAGAAGTTAACCAATCAAAGACTTCACTGGCCACACATGAAAAGAACACTGATTTTACAGCATTATTTTACAGAAGTCATTTAACAACAACAGCACCATCACCCACATACAAGGAAAACAATAAGCCAGAGGGAAAAGAAGAGGAATTCTGAATTCCAGAGTTGCCACAGCATATTATTTTAAATACCCAGTTTTCTGTTCTTTTTAATACATTTTTTTAATGTTTATTTATTTTGAGAGAGATAGAGACAGAGTGTGAGCGGGGGAGGGGGGGGTCAGAGAGGGAGAGACACAGAATCCGAGGCAGGTGTCAGGCTCTGAGCTGTCAGCACAGAGCCTGACACAGGGCTCAAACCCACGAACCGTGAGATCATGACCTGAGCCAAAGTCGGATGCCTTACCAACTGAGCCACCCAGGCGGCCTCCCAGTTTTCTGTTCTGATAAATGAAGTGAGTAAAGTTGCAGGATACAAAATCAACATATAGAAATCTGTTGCATTTCTACACACCAATAATGAAGCAGCAGAAAGACAAATTAAGAAATCAATCTTCTTTACAATTGCCTCCAAAACAATAAGATATGTAGGAATACACTTAACCAAAGAGGTGAAGAAAGATCTGTGCTCTCAAAACTATAAAACATGAAAGAATGGGAAGACATCTGATGCTCATGGATTAGAAGAACATGTATTGTTCAAATTCTATACTACCCAAAGCAATTTACACATTTAATGCAATTCTTGTCAAAACATCAAAAGCATTTTTCGCAGAACCAGAACAAAGAATCCTAAAATTTGTATGGAACCACAAAAGACTCTGCATAGGTAAAGCAACCTTGGAAAAGAAAAGCAAACCTGGAGGCATCACAATTTCAGACTTCAAGTTATATTACAAAGCTGTGGTATATCAAAACAATACAGTGATGGCACAAAAATAGATACATATATCAATGCAACAGAACAGAAACCCTGGAAATGCAAACACAACTATATGGTCAATTAATCTCCAACAAAGTGAGAAAGAATACCTAATGGGAAAAAGTCTCTTCAACAAATGTTATTGCAAAAACTGGACAGCAACACGCAAAAGAATGAAACTGGACCACTTTCTTATACCACTTTCTTACACAAAAATAAATTCAAAGTGTATTAAAGACCTAAATGTGAGATCTGAAACCATAAAAATCCTAGAAGAAAACACCAGCAGTAACGTCTTTGACATCAACTGTAGCAACTTGTTTTTAGATATGCATCCTGTGACAAGGGAAACAAGATTAAAAATAAACTATTGGGACTACTTCAGAATAAAAGCCTTCTTCACAACAAAGGAAACAACAAAAGTCAGTCAACCTACCGAATGGGAGAAGATATTTATAAATGACATATCTGAAAAAGGGTTAATAACCAAAATCGATAAGGAACTTATAAAACTCAACACCCCCAAAAACAAACAATCCAATTAAAACATGGGCAGAAGATGTTAACAGACAATTCTCAAAGAAGACATCCAGGTTGCCAACAGACACATGAAAAGATGCTCAATGCCATTTATCATCAGAGAAATATAAATCAAAACTATAATGAGATCTCACCTCACACCTATCAGAATGGCTAAGATAAAAAGCACAAGAAACAATAAGTGTTGGTGAGGATGTGGAGAAAAGGAAACACTTTTGCACTGTTGGTGAGAATGCAAACTGGTAGAGCCACTTTGGAAAACAGTATGGAGGTTCCTCAAAAAGTTAAAATTAGAATTATCTTATGACCTGGCAATTGCATTACTAGGTGCAATTAAGCAATTACTAATGGAAAGGGATATTAATTGAAACAATAATTGAAAAATACTAATTGAGAGGGATACATACACCCCAATGTTTATAGCAGCATTATGTAAAATAGCCAAATTATGTAAATAGCCCTAGTGTCCATTGATTGATGAATGGATAAAGAAGATGTGGTCTACTATGCACAATGGAATATTACTTAGCCATAAAAAAGAATGAAATCTTGCCATTTGCAACAATGTGGATAGAGCTAAAAAATATTATGCTAAGTGAAATAAATCAGTCAGAGAAAGACAAATACTATAGGATTTCACTCATATGTGGAATTTAAGAAACAAAACAAACTAGTAAAGGAGAAAAAAGAAACAGAGAGGCAAACCAAGAAACAGATTCTTAACTATAGAGGACAAACTGATGGTTATCAGAAGATAAGTAGGTAGGCGGTAGGTTAACTAGGTGATGGGTATTAAGGAGAGAACTTCCTGTGATGAGCACCTAATATTGTATGGAAGTGTCGAATCACTATATTGTAACTTGAAACTGAATGTTAACTAACAATTTAAATAAAAATTTATATAAACCAAAATAAGTAAAAGCATAACTATGTTCAAGAAAGGAGAAAATGCAGTGAGAGAATAGCAATAAAAGGATTAAAAAGAAGGGAAAAGAGGCTGGAGAATACTGGGATGAAGGTATAGACAACAAAATTTTAAAAAATAGCCAGTTTGTAATAAAAATTATGAGACATACAAAGAAACAAAGAAAAGGCAATTTGACAAGAGAAAAAAAGAGGGGAGTCAACAGAATATGTCCCCAAGGAAATCCATATATCAGACTTACTAAAGAATGACTGTAAATGAGAAATCTTCAATGTGTTCAAAGAAGTAAGGAAGACATGGAAAGGATGTCTAATCAAGTAGAAAAGAGACAGAAATTATATAAAACGACAAAACAACAATAAAAAGCTTGGAGTTGAAATATATTGTTACTAATGTAAAAAAATCACTAGAGAAGCCCAATAGAAGATTTCATGCAGAGGAAAAAATAAGCCAACTTGAATATTTTAAGTCCATTGAGATGCTCTAGTCTGAGGAATAGAAATAAGAAAGAATGAAGGAAAATGAATAAAACCTCAGAATCCATGAAACACCACCCACTGTACCAACATACTTCTAATGGGAATTTCACAAAGAGGGGAGATGAGAAAGGAGTATAAAGAATATTTGAAAAAACAATGGCCAAAAACTTCTCAAATTTAGTGAAATATGTGAATCTACATATCTAAAAAGCTCAAGTATCTCTAAGTGGAATAAATTCAAAGAGACACATACCAAGATACATCAAACTATCAAAAGGCACCTGGGTGGCTCAGTCAATGAGCATATGACTCTTGATTTCAGCCCCATGATCTCACAGTCATGACATCAAGCCCCGCCTCAGGCTGTGCGCTAAGCATGGAACATGTCTGGGATTCTCTCTCCCTCTCCCTCTCTCTGCCCTTCCTCTGCTCTCTCTCTTTCTCTCTCAAAATAAATAAATAATTTATTTATTTAAATTTATTTTATAAACCTATCTAAAGCAAAAACAAAGAATTTTGAAATCAGTGAAAGAGAAGTGACTCATCACATACAATGGATCCTCAATAAAGTCAACAACTACTATGTCATCAGAAACCATGGAAGCCAGAAGCACAAGAAGGATAACAGTTGAAGTATGTGTGGGGTAATGGGAAGCAGGAAACTGTCAAAGAAGAATTCTATATCTATGAGAAACATCCTAAAAAATGAAGGAGACATTAGGATATAATCAACTACTTCTATCTTTGAATCTAAAGGATGTAACAAAGAGGATGTAAACAATATACCATGCTAGTATTAACCAAAAGAGAGCTGGATACTAGTATCATTTTTCTGGTATCCCTTTGTCAGACAAAGGATATACTGATACCAGACAAAATAGTCATGGGCTGTAAGTACAAATAAAAAAACAGGGGTTATTAGAAATAACAATTACAGGGGTGCTTGAGTGGCTTAGTTGGGAAGTGTCTGACTCTTGATTTCAGCTCAGGTCATGATCTCACAGTCCATGGGATCAAGCCCCCATTGGGCTCTGCACTGACAGTGCGGAGCCTGCTTGGGATTCTCTCTCTCCCTCTTTCTCTGCCTCTCCCCTACTCACGTTATTCCTCTCTTTCTCTGTCCCTCAAAATAAATAAACTTAAAAAGAATATTTAAAAAACAAAACACAATAAAATGCATTCATGACCTAAATGTAATAGTTAAAACAGTAACTTTAGAAGAAAAAAAAAAAAGGTGTAAATATCACAAACTTGAATTTGGCAATAGTTTCTTAGATGTGACACCAAACGGAAAGCAATGAAAGAATACATTACTGGGTTTCATCAAAATTAAACATTTTTGTGTTTCCAAGGATACTATCAATAGAATGAAATTCAAAACTACACTATGGTAGAAAGTATTTGTGAAACACAGGTCTGATGTTGCATATCTAGAATATATAAAGAACTATTACAACTCAATAATAAAAATATAAATAATTTAAGAAATAGGCATAGGATTTAAATAGACATTTCTCCATAGAGGACCATAGAAGGGCCAATTAAGCCCATAAAACACTATTCAACGTCATTAATCATTAGGGAAATACATAACAAAACCACAATGAGATAGCCTTTTATAACTACTAAGATGGTCACAATTAAAACAACAAATAATAACAATTGTCGTTGAGTGTTGAAATGTTAAGAAATTAGAATCCCCGTATCTTGCCTGTGGTAATGTAAAATAGTGCTGCACTGTGCAAAACAAAAAAATTAAACAGAGTTACCATAGTTCTTCTAGGTATATACTCAAGAGAACTGAAAACAAGTCCACATGAAAATATTAGACATGTTTTCATAACAGCATTATTTATAATAGCTAAAAAGTTGAAACATCCCTAAAACCATCAATTGATGAATGGATAAACTAAAGGTAGTATATCGATACAAAGGAATAAAGTACTGACCCATGCTACAATGTGGATGAACTTTGAAAACAGTTTGCTAAGTGAAAGAAGTCTATTGAAAAAGGCTACTCATTGTATGAGTCCATTTACAAGAAGTGTACAGAATAGACAAACCCATGGGGACAGAAAATAGATTACGGATTGCCAGGAATGAGGGAAGTGGGGAAAATCAGGAATAACTGATAATGTATGTGGAGTTTCTTTTTGAGGTCAATGAAAATATTCTAGAGTTAGAATGTGATGATGGATGAACAACTTTGTGATTATAATAAAAACAATTTAATTGTACTCTTTAAAAGTTTGAATTCTATAGTATCAATATATTAATTTTTTAAAGTTAAAATATTGGTGTTATCATTAAGAAGTATTGATCACAGGGGTGCCTGGGTGACTCAGTCAGTTAATCATCAGAGTCTTGTTTCAGCTCAGGTCATGATCTCGCAGTTGGTGATTTCCAGCCCTGAGTCAAAATTCTCTCTCGCTCTCTGCCCCTCCCGGCCACAAGCTCTCGCACTCTCTCTCGCTCTCTCTCAAAATAACTAAATTACACTTTCTCAATAGGAGATACTCCAGGATAAAATAAATAAACTTAAAAAAATATTGATCATAGATATCTTTAAACATTTTGAATATAAAAACTGAGCCTAGGTGGCTCAGTTGGTTAAGCACTTGAAAGAGGTACAGGTTGTGATCTCCCAGTTGTGAGACCCCTCTCCACACTGAGAGAAGACCATGCTGGGGATCTGGAGATTCTCTCTCCCTCTCTCTGCTCCTCCCCCACTTGCACGCCTCCTCTCCCCCTCTCTCTTTGAAAATAAAGAAATAAAACATTTTAAAACATAAAAAAATTAAAAATAAAAACAAATAAAAAATTACCATAAAGACAGTGAGAAGGCAGTTTCTTATTTAAATATTTGTGAATTTTTCTTTGGAAGTTTCATATAAATTCAGTATTTTACATATCTCCTAATTCCTTATTTTTTATTTTTTCTTATAATGATTGTATAGTTTAAAACAAGGATTGGCAAACCACACACAGCCTTTGGACAAATCTAGGCTTTGGTCTGCTTTTGTAAGCAAAGTTTATTGGAACATAGTGATGCTCATATTAGCTATGGTTGTTTTTAATACAATAAGCATTGAGTGGGTGCAACAGAGACAGTATGCCTCAAAAAGTATAAACCCTTTACTCTTTATTCTTTACCAAAAAAAAAAAAAAATGATGCACTATTATCAACTAGTCCCTCTGTAACCAGATCTTGGCTTGAAATAACATTTTCCAGTAAAAGGAATCGGGGCTCCTTGAAAAAAAAAGGGTGTTTCTAGTAATGTGACAAAATATACAAAATGATCCTACAGTATCTCCTACTGAGAAAGTGTAAGGATGTGCTCCATAAATAAATAGATGGATAGATCAACCAATCAATCAATCACACAGAAACATGAAAGATAATAATAAGGGTACGTCAGAGAGACACAGGAGCAAATTGAAAGAGCTCCATACGGTCAAAACTGAAAATTTAAATAATGAAATAAGTAAGGTAGCATTGGATAATAACCCAAAGTATACATATTTATAAAATTCATGAGTCTATGCTGATGTAAATTAATAGGGGAGGAAAAAACAATCTTCCATAGGAAATATTACAAATAATTTATGCAGATACTCAGTCCTCAAGGAGGTGAAACAAAACTCCCCACTCCTTAATTTCAGGTTGCACATAGCAACTTAATTCCAAGGAATACAGTGTGGAAAGGTGGGGGGAGTCATTTTATAGTGGAGAAACCTGATAAACACCATCTCAGCCAGGTGATCAGGGTTTACATCAACAGTGATAAGTCCATGTTAACAGTATGTACTCTTGATATGGTGTGATGAAAAGGACACTTTACCTCTGTGGTCTTCATCCCCAAAACATGTAACCTCCATCTAATCATGAGAAAACATTAGTCAAATTCCAGTTGAAGGACATGCTATAAAATGCATGACAAGTACTCCTCAAAACTGTCAGGATAATCAAAAGTAAGGAAGGAAAGTCTAAGAAACTGTCACAGCCAAGAAGAGCTTAAGAAACCATGACTATTAAGTGCAATGTGATATCCTAGATGGGATCCTGAACCAGAAAAAGGACATTAATTAATAAAAAAAATCTGAGTGAAGAATGGACTTTAATAATCATGTAGCAATACTAATTCTTTAACAACTATACCATACTAATAATGTAAGATACTAATAATAGGGGAAACTGGGCTGGAGGTATATAAGAACCTTTGCACTATGTACCTAAATATCTGTAAAGGATTTGCTATAGATAAATTGATTATATATATTTAAATTTTTTTTTCAACATCTGATATAAACAGGAAATCTTCTTTTTCATATCTTTTTTAGGTATACTTTTTGCTCTCATCTTCCTTAACCCTAATAATAACCCTGTCCTTTATATTTTTGAACATATAAAACATACTGATTTTACAACCTGTGTCAGACAATTCCAATATTAGAGATTCTTTACCAATCTGGTTCTCCTGCCTATATTTTTCTTCAGTCACTCATGTTACTTTCCTTGGGTGTTTTATGCTTTATCTACATAAATTACTACAGACAGGATTTGCACTTTCCTCTACCAGGAGACACTATCAATATGGGAATGTCTTCTAATTACCAAGAATTTAAGCTGCAAAACCAAGAATCAAGCAAACAATCAACTAAAGCCATGGTGTGTTTAGATATTTTAGGTATGGATTTCGTCTGGCTCTTCAACCATTTCTAAGGCTCCCAACAGCCAATTTCCTTTGATGACTCCTATAGAAGAAAACAATGGCCCCAACTGGTATTTCTAGTTTACCCTTACTTAAAGTGTATAGTAATTTGCCATAACTTATGCCTGCCTGTGATCAACTGGTCAACTTGGGCAGACCCAAGTCTTAATCTTCTACCCCTGAACTAAACATTGGTGTTCATTAGATTTGTCAGATATGGTCAAAGCCCAGTGCACTTCTTTGACTTTCCCCTACCATTTAATATTAGGACTCAATAAATTACTTATATTTTGAATGGTTGGTAGACTTGTTCTAAAAGTTTATTTCTATTTCAGCTCATATTATGAATTGTTCAAAGAGTCAATCTCAGTGTCTAGTCTGTCACACTATGTGATACAAAAAGTTCAATAGTCTTTGAATTAATTTAATTGCTGTTTTGGTGATTCTTGATAAACAAGATATATGCATTTGTAACCATCTTCAAATATATTGGAAACCCTCTAGTATGATATATTAACAGCAGTATTTTTATAGTAAATACAAATGTTTGGTTAAAATGAATCTATAAAGTTTCAAACATAAGTGTACATTCATTTGGAACACCTTAGACTTGAACTCAAAATGTTTATTTTAGTATACTTGAACTTTAGTATACTTTAGCAGACTTGAACTCAAAATGTTTAGAATTACTGAGCCCCACTCTTCATTCTTGCATAAGACTCACCAATAGCATATAGTCCAATACTTTCATTCCTGTTTCTCTAGAGAAAGGATAAATTTTCTTTTAATCTGTGAAAAATAAATGAGGGCACATGCATATAGGCTTTTAATTCTTTTTCCATTATATTTTGTCGTTGTCTCACATCATCAAATATGATTACAATCATTCTGTTGACTTTCCTTATAGAGCCTTTCCAAACAATTTGGTTAGTTGAAGACAACCACTATTACTTTCCCATTTTTCTTTCACTGCTTAATAAAATATTTCTAAACTATAATAACAAAATTCAATAGGCATAAACAGTTTCAAAACAAGCCCTGCTAATTTTTAGTAGACACATACCTCCACTGGCAGAAATTGAAGTGTGTGTCACATTGAAGAGGGTTTTCAATGCCTGAGAGTATCTTATTAGTAGCAGCAGCATGCTGTGGACATCCGCTTGGAGGGTGAGTGGACTACATTAATCTGTTTATAAAGGTCAGTTGGGATAGATTTTGTTGTTCTATATATAATCTCGTGTCACAGAGCCTTTGGTACAGATCTTGTTCAGCAGCATTTTTCCCTTTAGCCACCATCCACACAAAGAACTAGCTTAGTCACTGTCCCCTGAACATGGTTTGTAAGGACTCTGATGAGTCATTTTCCTGGTTATGCATACCTAGCACTTGAGCTAAGTTTCCTTTCTCCATCAGCAAAATCTGAGCTCTAATCTGTTATTTTATTCCTCATCTTTAATGTTTGTTTTGTTTCTAGTGTTCAACTTCTCATGACCCCCTTTCTGCATCTTCTAATCCTGTAATCTCTTTCATAAAATTTAAAAGGGCTTTGAGCTGGGTAACATACTCAGTTAAGTGGTCACCACCATCTCTCTGTGATCTCACACAAGGAGAATTGAGTGGTGAATTAAATTAAGTTAAACCTTCCCAAAGACCCTGCCTACCAGCTGGTAGATTGTTCCTCAAAGACAAGGGCCCTTCACTAACAGAGTCTGGGTGGAAACAGTAATTCCACAGCCGAAGACCTTCAGAAAGTCTATCCCAAAAGATCTCTGGCAATTGTATTCCTAGGGATAGTGTTCATTGATACATTTTCAATATCCACATTTATTCACTTTATATCAAAAGTATAGGAGATTTCTATATCAAATATAAAGTTAAACCTCTTGTGATAATGTTATGGAAGCCAGATGGACAGGCCTGTACATGCAAAAGGGGAATCTGTCACTATTCAATCACAATTCCTAAGAGAGAGAGAAAAACCTTTGCTCCTTAGTATAAACAAATTATCTTAGAGAAGATCTCAGTCCTGGGGTCCTTACACTTTGGAATGGAAATAAATGTCTCCAGAGAAGGTAAGAAAAGAATCTCTGGGTTTACAACTTGTGAAAATCATCCCTCCTCCTAAATTTCATTCCTCTTTGAAATGTAAAACATGTACATGTAAATACATACCTTAGGGGCTCTTTCACTATCTTATTTTCCTTTAACTTGGTAGCCTTGTCCATTAATCCAATTAGCAGATTTCTTTATTCAGAAAACTCAAACCATGCAGAAACTGAAAAATATATTCTCTATAGCCTCACAGTTTTACTTCCTCCATCTCCAGAAATCTCTACTGTGCAGTACTACTGAAGTCTTCACCCTGCCTCATATTAGTATCTCAATGCAAGCTGTATGACTTTTTTCCCATTCCAATGCCAACCATGCATTAGACCCTGAGATATTAGTGCATGCGTCCCTAATCTTGGATCTGTGCGTCATTTTCTGCCTACTAACAAATTATCCGTCTGGACAGTCAAGACCCCAGAATGGTCAAGTTCTGAGATGGCTCTTCCTTGCTGCCAGCTCCTATGGATGGATAGGCTTCATTTGAAGGCAGTCTGAGCCACATTTTCTTTCTCCAGGCTCATTTTAGAATATAAAATTATCCAATTATTATTGAGGTCAATCTTAAGCACTTCACAATTCTATCAGGAATCCCATTTACTCCAACTTGACCGTCAAAAAATCTATCTCTTCATTCTGAAATCTTTCCAAGACCCTTAGCAAATTAAAGATATCTTCCCTTAGCTTTTTGTTTAATTAATATTACATTCTTCTAAACTCTGCCAACTAAATACCTCCAACTATATCACGATTTTTGAGAAAGGATCTTCCATATTTTAGTAATATCTCCACCCCTCCCAACAGAATTATACACTATTTTACATGCATACACATATACTCTCAGTAATTAAATAGTACCAATGGATTGGCTATGTATAGAAAACAGTTTACAATGAAGAAAGGACTTTCATGCCATATTTACTCAACCAGCAAATATTGTGGTGCTACAGAGTAGAAAGAATCTTGAGGAAGATCATCCCAAAGTTTTAGCCTGTGTTTAGATATCCCAGTCATTTTAAGTTGATAACAAACATTGAGGTAAGTGGATTAAGTAAACTCCACAAATTCATTATACACTCGGTAGTTTTAGAGAATAAGCAAGCCTAAGTATAATGACCACATGCTAATAAATTGAAAACTTTTGTTTCCCAGTTTTAAAATAAGCACGCAAATGCTTAATAGGAGCAACAAAAACCCTGAGTGAGCAAACACTTGCCTTCCTCTCGTTTCACCTCCCTTGTTCCTTAGATTCTAGTCAAGCTAGCCTGCCTCTATTTCCTCAAAGATCATGTTTTTGCCCATCTTAGGGTGGCTGCAGGTTTCCCATCCCTTTCCTGGCACATTTTTTTACGTCTTCCAGCTTGCATAAGTTTCTTTGAATACAAGTTGACTTACAATGGTGTTCCATTCACTTCAAAGGTTAACTCTGATTGAAATTATACTGTTTGTGTGATTATTTGATTAATTTCATTTCCCCCACAAAACAGTCATTTTCTGAGAACAGGGCCCATCTGGTTTTTGTCCCCTATTTTTAGCATATTTGCAAAAGTCTTATAAAGAATAAGTTCTCAATAAATTTTTGTGAATAGATCGGTGAATAAATCAGAGAAGAATCTCCTTAGGAAAAATAAAGGTGTGCATCTCTATTTATTGGCAATAAGGAAAGCCATGACCATTTACCAGGTCCACTGGGAGAAAGTATAGTGAGAAGAATCTAGGAATAAAACCTTGAGGAACTCAATATGTAATGGCTGGGCAAAGAAGGATGCTACTGCAGAGGAGTCTAAGAAGTAGAGTGGTTGAGTAAAAAATCATCAGAATGTGGTGTCATGGAAACAAAGGAAGAGGCTACTTCAAGAGGAATAGCATGGCTATAGAAAGATCAGATAAGTCAAATACTAAAAAGAAAAAAAAAATATATCTATTGGCTTTGTCAAGGAGGTAACTAGTGGTTGTGATGAAAGTCCATATCATGGCTTGATGAGAATGGAAGTCATATGACATCAACAAACCTCAGGGTCAATGCTGAACTAAATAATCTGAAGGAATTACCATCTCAGGAATTGTCCCTAAAAGTAATTGCTGTGTTGTCTAAAACCAAATGTGACTCTAATAGAGGCTTCTCAATTACATATTAGTAATGAATTCAGCTATCTTTATTTCTTAATGTTCTATTTCATTTATATCAGTATGAAAGCACAATTCACAGCAGATTTCTTTCCCCAAAGCATGGCAACATATACTGGGCTATCCTCTATTTGTTAATAATCCATCTCATAGCTCTTGTGGGTACATAACATTCACTGAAATCAATAAGAATTATGGGTATAGAAGTGCTGCAAGGCTGACTCTTTAGTACTAAAGGATATATTGCCCATACATAGCCAAATAGCACTTGGATAGTCTGTGAATATAATTATAATAAAACCCATTATGTCTTTTCTTTCAGGGAGAAAGAAAAAAAATGATGAAAATTTAAATATGGCATACTCTGGAAAAAGTGTACTATGGAACAGCCACAGGGATTTTCAAAACTTGATAATCTAAATGTGGACAGCCATTTTAATGTCAGAGCAATTTATTAAGGGGCCGTAGTATAACCTGGGAGATAATTTTTTAAATAGTAGAGTTAACATTTTTCTTAGTAAAATACTTCAATAAGAGAATTCTGACTAAATTTCTCACTAAACATTTGATGTGCCATAAGGATAGATTCAAAATATACACTAACTTACTACTGAATGAAATTTACATTTGTTGAGAATTTGAAACAGACATGTGAGAAAGATAATACCCATTATGTTTCTTTTCTCAGATTTACAAGTATGCACATCCTATTCTCTGTCCTTCTACAATTGTCCATGTGACATAGTTCCGCAAAGCACCTCATTTTTCACCAACTGAAGCCTATTTATGCTACACCAACACTGGAAGAACGAGGTAAAGCAAATTTATGTAGAAAATCAGGCTCTAATCTGCCTTTTCCCCACTACTGAGGTGAGAATTCCTAATATACTTTATATGTTATTCCAGCGACTCAAAAGAATGCGCTTTATTCTAGGAGAAAAATTAATACGATTTGCTATATGAAGTACAACCAAAGACCTTTCTCTTAATGGTGTGACCGCACATGCACCTTAAACATGAAATTAAACCACTTAGGTAGACTCCTGAGTGTAAATGTTTATTTTAGATAGAACACCTCTAACAAAACTAAAAGGATCTTTATCATATTGGCCACTGATAAATGGAGCCTACAGATTTCACTGCAACTAGATATCACTGAGAATTAAAGAACAAATCAAGAGTTTTCCAGTATCATTTTTTATATGACCCTTTATTTCCTCTACAGATAACACCACTGAAAACAGGTTCATTAAGACTTGTCTATCAATCAGAAATATCTAAAATGCAATCTCTGAGCTGCTATGTCATATCCTAGCAGTAACCAAACAAAGGAAGAAAAAAGAGAAAAAAAAAAGGCTTTCTTACATTTAGCTAAGACTGTGAGTACTCGCTGACATCACTGATGATGTAAATAATATTATAAAGAAGAATATTATTGCACATGAACTTATTTGTAATGCTGTGATCAAATCATTTTGGAAGATGTGTGTCCAACCTCCTCTCTTATCAGTATAGTACATTTATTCAATGCCAATAATATACCAGGTGCTGCAGCAGAAGCAAACCAGATGGTCCAAGAATTTCCACAAGGGAGAGCAAACTTGGGCAAGTCTTTGAATGCACTTTATTTAAATCTTTCCTACTTTGCCATAGAAAACTGTCAACTGGAGTAAATCACTATGCTAAGGCAGAGTGAAATTAATGGAACATTATCAATATCTCCTCTAATTTTTATTACTTGTGCTGCCTTAAGCAAAAGATCTATTTTTATAGTGAGATGAACATATATACAGAATGTTAACAGATTCTGAAATAAGCAAAATCCTTCTGGGTGAACACATGTTAGCTATGGCCACAGTAATGAACTATAAATTAAGGTTTTAAAGCACTGCCATCAGTGTGTAAAAATATCTATCTATAACTATTGCATATCTCCATACACTCACACATACACACTTAGCCACAGAGCATCTTTAGCAAAGATATTTGTGATATTGAAAGCATTCTAAATCCTTGAAAGAAGGAAATTATTAAAAGAAAATCATATAATATTTATACAAAAGAGTTCTAAGTAATTTTTTAAAAGAATGGGGTTTATATTGAGGATCCAAATTGGAAAGATATACATAATATCTTGTTTAATGGCAAAAAGAAAGAATGAAAGAAAGTTTAAGAAAATGTAGCAGGGGTTAAAAAATTTAAAGTCTATATAGACCAACCAGATAACATTAGTGAGAGATGTAGGTATCCAAGTCCAGATTCCCAAAAAAAACAGGATCTGAAGCAAAGCTTAGGTGCTAAGCTTTTATTGAGAGCTGCAATCCCAAAGCAAGAAGCTCACAGGGAAAGAAAAAGAGGCATGGAAAATCAAAAAAGAGGCCAAGCAAAGTCATGGTGGTATTTTTACCAAGCTGGTATTTTACCATGGCTTCCTGAAAAGACCCAGTTGGTTGCTTGGCCAAAGAAGACAAATCCAGACAGCCATACAGAACCTCCATGCCTCTGTACATCGGAGGAAGGAAAGGAGACGGATTTATTTGCTAACTCCCTGAGATCTTCTTCCCCTCACTGATACACATTTGCATTAGTTATAGGAATTAGTTCCCTTGCTTCCAGGTTGTATCACCTGGCCCCATGGATGACTTCTGAGGAAAACCATATTCTATGCCCTGTCAAGGGACACTTTACATAATCATGAAGTAATGAAAAGAGGGGTTCCTGGGTGGCCCAGTCAGTTAACTATCCAACTCTTGATTTAGGTTCAGGTCATGATCTTGCAGTTCATGAGTTCCAGCCCCACATCGGGTTCTACTCTGACAGTGCAGAACCTGCTTGGGATTCTCTCTCTCTCTCTTGCTCTCTGCCCCTCCCCTGCTCTCTCTCCCTCTCTCTCTCTCTCAACAGATAAATAAACTTAAAAAAAAAAAAAAAACTAAAGAGAAAATAGAAGGAGCCAGAGACTCTATCTATTTATGTTAAGAAGGATGCTCCAAAGCAGTTGTGACATCTGCCAAGTAGGAAGCAGCAACGGAAGCCATATTGGAGTCCATAGCTCATTCCAGAGGTAGCCAAGAACCCCAAAGTGTTCCAGGCTGAGGCAGATTCAGCTACAGTATTGGCAGCAGCAACTGGGATGTTCCACGAACTAGTGACCAAGGGCCCAGTAGACAGATGAAGTTGAGTGAATCAGAACAGGATCATGAATTGGACCTGCTATATTAGGCAGAGCAAATTATAACTGACATTCACCCCCAGTGATGGATACATAGTAAGGAATGGTAGAAACTGGGGAGAAAGCAAGACAGCATGCTGCTATCCAACTTTAAAAATCTGCTACCGTATAAGGATGTTGTTCCAATGTACAAAATCTGCATTAATTTGTAATTTAAATCAACACATGAATAAGACAAGATTTCTGTTCTTTCTGGAGTCCAGAAGTCCAATGATAGTTAAAAGGTATGGCTCCAGGAGAAATTCTTGAAAAATTTCACAAATAATTTTTAGTAACATTTGAGATCTAGGAATTATGGAAATAAATAAAAGCCTAATAATGACCTGCAGTTTTCTGTGGTAGTTTTCTTCTGAAAACAAACACCAACTTCTTATAAACCTCATGACTTAAGTTTAAAAAAAACTGTTTAGCAACTCAAGAGGATAAAAATTTGATTCAGAGATGACTGGAAAAAGTAACATATGGGGGAACTATACAGGGGAAAAAAACTCTAAGGAGGTAAATTGGAAAAAAATATCAATAAGAGATTGGTTTGTTTGTTTATTTATTTATTTTATTATTTTATTTATTTATTTATTTATTTTTGGTAGGAGGTTAAAAATAGGGTTGGGAAAAAAAGTGTCCATTTTTGGAATCCCTTAAATCTACACCAGTTTTGTGTCTAATTCCTAAGCCTTTCTAAAGATTGAGAAGGCAAATTTTACTAGCTCCTTGTTTGTTTCCCTCTTTAAGGATAGTTAAATTTGAGTTTATTTCTCCCTACTTGTTCAGGGACTGTTCAATAATTTTTCAATGTTGTAAAATTTTATTGGCATTTCTCATCTGCAACAACTGATTTTCCTGAATTCTGTTCTCTTGTAATTATATATGAATCTTACATATATTATCTATCTTGTAATTGTATGTATGTATGTATGTATGTATGTATGTATGTATGTATGTATTTCTGAGCACTATTAGTGAGATCTGGATAAAGAGCAAAGTGTAATCTTTGTATAATCTATCACTTATACTTAGAAGCAGAACAATCTTTTATTGTAGGCAAATGCTTTCATGGACAATTATAAGAGGGATGACTTTCTGACTTCTCTGGTGAATCAGTATAACTTGGGTAGCAAAACCAGACAAGAAGAGAACAAGGAAATAAAATCATAGATGAGTATTATACAGGTACACAGCAAAGCTATTAAATAAAACACTACTTGCAAACTGAATCTGCCAAGGTGTGAATAATAGTAGAAGAATGTAGGATTGTTCAACATCAGATAATCTATCAAAAACTTTTCCATATGCATATGTTAAAGAAAAAAATCTATCTTCTCAATAGTAGTCAATAAAATTCAAGACTGAGTAATAATAAAATGGCTTAGTAAATATGAAATCAAAGGAAACGTCCTTAAACTAATGAAAATGATCCACTTAAAAATCTCTAGCATATATACATATATAGAAAATATATACATTCTCAACATGGTATAAGGTCTTTAATTCTCTGCCTATTGTTTTCAGCACTTTAGTGAGAACAAATAATATTGCTGGGTCTTTTTCTTCCTTTTGAGGGTTTTGAAGAAATTTGTGTTTTGGTTTTTTGTTTGTTTTTTTCATTCAGCTAGGCTTCTAGATAATTAATATGATGCAGACTAGTTTTTCCACTGGAAGATCAAATCTTCCTTTTATCCTGCCCAACATAAAATTTCCTTTTTTCACTGAGGGGCTCTTTCCATCATGTGAATAATGCTCCTTGCTGCTAACTTGACTCCCTCCTTTGTTTTCTGGCCTGAATTTCAAAGTTGGCACAATATCCTTGTCTTCCCTCCTCCGAGGAAACTGAATTGAAAGGTGATCCTGGCTACTCTTATCAAATCATTTAACAGAAAGCTAGTGGAAGAAGCACCAAGTTTAAATTAAAAAAACTCAGAGACCAACTATATTAAAAAACATCACAATGTAACATACTAAATTACTTTTAACCTAATATCAAGAAATGCTAACTACTCTAATGAATATATTTCTCTTCTGGTAGCTGACTCTGTTGAGGTTTTTTTTTTTTTTTTTTTAACCACACTAAAAGAATCCTATTTTGTAGAATGATGTCCATACTCAAATATTTTAATGAGTCAAAAAATATTCAATGCTATATATACTGTCTCCTGCTTACATTTCAAGATGAAATGTCACCACATACTATCTCACTGCACTTTACTCAGTTTCCTTTTTGACTAAATACTCATGGACTCCAAATTAAAAAGAAGTAGGACTCAAAAAAATATATACTGTGAATTTACTTTAAACTCCTTTCTACCATGTGA
Organism: Herpailurus yagouaroundi; assembly: GCF_014898765.1. Taxonomy (NCBI): domain Eukaryota; kingdom Metazoa; phylum Chordata; class Mammalia; order Carnivora; family Felidae; genus Herpailurus; species Herpailurus yagouaroundi. The sequence continues at coordinate 7,873,939 of NW_024412404.1, forward strand.
CTCAGCTATCTCACTTCTGGGTACATATTGAAAGAACTAAAATCGGAATCGCAAAGGGATATTTGCATTTCCATGTCCATTGCAACACTATTCACAATAACCAACTTATGGAGACTATCTAAATGTTTATCAACGGATGAATGGATAAAGAAAGTGTGACATTACACATAAACCTAATATTATTTGCCTTAAGAAAAAAGGAAATCTTACCATAGGCAACAAGATGGATGACGCTGGAAGACAGTCACAGAAGAACAAATACTACATTATTTGACTCATATGAGATATCTAAAACAGACAAACTCACAGAAGCAGAGAGCAGAATAGTGATTGTCAAGGGCTGAGCAGAGGGGGAAATGGGGAATTGTTATTCAATGGATATACATATATATTTAGAGAGAGAGAGAGAGAGAGGGTGCAAGCAGAGGAGAGGGGTAGAGGGAGAGAAGTTCCATCCCACGACCCTGGGATCATGACCTGAGCTGAAATTAAAAGTCAGATGCTCGGGGCGCCTGGGTGGTGCAGTCGGTTAAGCGTCCGACTTCAGCCAGGTCACGATCTCGCGGTCTGTGAGTTCGAGCCCCACGTCGGGCTCTGGGCTGATGGCTCAGAGCCTGGAGCCTGTTTCCGATTCTGTGTCTCCCTCTCTCTCTGCCCCTCCCCCGTTCATGCTCTGTCTCTCTCTGTCCCAAAAATAAATAAACGTTGAAAAAAAATTTAAAAGTCAGATGCTCAACCAAATGAGCCACTCAGGTGCCCCTCAAAAGATATATACTTTAAGTTATTCAAAATGGATAATTTATGGAGATTTGCTATAAAACACTGTGCTTATCGTTAACAATCCTCTCCTGTACACTTAAAACTCTGTTAAGAAGGCAGATCACATAGTAAGTGTTCTTATCAAAACAATTAAAAAATAATTCTTTCCACAAAATTTTAATGACTAAGACCCACTCAGAAGTACAAGTATACACCCACATGCCTGGCCCCTTTCCCCCGCCACACACACAGATTCATCTTGTCTCAGAGAAAGTCAGGCCACTAGATTGAGGGTGGTTTCAAGGAAGAAGAAAGATATTATAGAGGCAGGCTTCAGAATCAATGGGACAATGTTTTGCATCAAACCCAGTGGGGATGGCAGAAAGGTAAGGATATAATCAGAAGTAAAGGGATCTGTAACGAAGGTCAATAGAATGAAGTGAACAGTTTCTAAAGCATGAACAAAAGTAAAGTAACCTGTAGTGATTACCTGGCCACCAGTTCTTACAAGGGTTACATAAGTTTGAGGTAGGAATGGATTTATTAAATGCACTGAAGCAGTTTGAATAAATACTAGCTAGTTTTGAAATGATGATTTAAACTCTATGATGAAGTTCAGTATAAAATATGGATGTGCGTAGCACAATCACTGGACTTCTTTTCAGAATTGCATTGCAAATGTGTCCAATAAAATTTTCTTCATGTAATTTCTAATTTATGACCATGGGCAGTCCTTTCATGTTTCTGTTCAATCCTCCTATTTCTGAAATATGCATACAAATCACATTCCTGTGGTTGTGGTATTTTACTGAAATCTTGTTGTATTAAACATTACTCAGCATATAAAATCTAACTTAATAGCCGAGGTTTAGGCAGTATTTTGCTTTAAGGAAAAATTGCTTTAGGTTGCAGTTTGTAGAAAACATTCTACCTATAATGATTAAAAACTCCAAATCACCCTATCTTCCTCATGACACCAGCATTTAGATTAGAATTTTTCTCATTATCCATTGTTACTGACACCTTTGAAACCCGTGTTGCTAGCTCAATGACACCTTGAAACTCAGTTTCTTTAGCTCAGTTAGTAGCCTGCCTGACTTCTAACATAGAACTTGTCACCCTGTACACCTCCATCTTCAAAATTGAGAACTGTTTTCAGTGATATCAATCTTATTCTCATTAAGCTATTAAACTTCCACGTCACCCACATCAAAATCTCTACTGCAGTTATTTGTCTTATCATTGGCTTCTCTGGCTTACTTCTGACTACACTTTACTCACTACCCAGACTAAGATTCAGCTTAGTTCTGTCATTGCTGCCTTCCCTAAATGCCTATCTTCCAAAGGTTCTTTCCCTCCTCTGTCACCTGTCACCATCACCTACCCATCTAATCTTCCCTAGGCTGCCAATCTTTAATCCTAAATCATTACTCCCTCCTCCTCCTCCTCCTCCACCTTCTCCTCCTCCTCGTCCTCCTTCTTTTGGCAAAAGACAGAAGAAATGCCCTGTTTTAAATTTTGATACCTAATTTCTTTTTTTTTTAAATATAATTTATTTTCAAATTGGCTAACAGTGTATACAGTGTGCTCTTGGTTTGGGGGCTTGATACCTAATTTCAGCTGGACTTCCATTCACAATCAGTATTCCTGTCCTCATTTTTTACTGGTTCTGGTGAATTTCCTACAAGGCCTATTTCCTATCCCCTCTCCTCAGTAAGCCAAAACTCCACTGTATTTCCTCTAAGCAGGTACTTCTAGAACACTTAAACTACATGGTGTTACTTATTTCATATATTCTCTTCATTTAAAAAAAAAAATTGTTCCTGTAACACCCTTATTTCTCTCCATTGGAAGAACATGTATATTCCACTTTTTAAAAAGCTTAAGGCTTTTTGTGTAGACTTGTTATAGACTCCAGGGATAGCTCAGCTCTTTTGGTCATTTATACTTCTTTGATTGTTTACCTCTACTTGTATTAGTTTGCCTCTACTTTTTTTTTTTTTAATGTTCATTTATTTTTTAGAGATAGAGAGCAGGGGAGGAGCAGAGAGAGAGGGAGAGAGAGAGAGAGAGAGAGAGACAGAGAGAGAGACAGAATCTGAAGCAGGCTCCAGGCTTGAAGCTGTCAGCACAAAAACCCATGAACCGTGACATCATGACCTGAGGTAAAGTCAGATGCTTAACCAACTGAGCCACCCAAGTGCTCCCACCTCTACTTTTAATCATGGAAAGCTACGACTGAAGCTATGGCTTCAATCCTACCTACTTCAAAACTTCAAAGAAATCATTGTTTAATATTTAAGTTATTCTTATTTTTCTATTTCAAAATATTCTTATTTTTCTATTTCAAACTTCCAAAATGGTCTGAATTCCATATTTACACATAATCTCCCCTTAATCCCACTCAGATAAATTTAAATTTCCAGCAGATTATGTGATCAATTTTTATTAATGTCTAGTTAAAACATTGGTATGCTTTAATCTTTGAGTTTTTCATATTTTCTTTCTTTCTTTCTTTCTTTCTTTCTTTCTTTCTTTCTTTCTTTCTTTTTTTTCCTTCCTTCCTTCCTTCCTTCCTTCCTTCCTTCCTTCCTTCCTTTCTTTTTTCTTAGAATTCTGACTTGTCCATCACACTCTTTAATCTCATCTTCTATAAGCACTTCCCAAATCTCAAGTCTTGGTCTTCCAGGTGAGAACTTAAGCTCTTTTAAAGTGGTATAAATTAGTTAGCAAAAAATCTTGTCCTAAATGTATATTAGTTTTTGGATTGTCTTAAAAGAATTGTATTTATTTATTTATTTTTAATGTTTATTTATTCCTGAGAGAGAGAGATACAGAACATGAGTGGGGGAGGGGCAGAGGGAGAGAGGGACACAGAATCTGAAGCAGGCTCCAGGCTCTGAGCTGTCAGCACAGAGCCCAATGCGGGGCTCGACCCCACAAACTGTGAGATCATGACCTGAGCTGAAGTCGGTGCTTAACTGAGTGAGCCACCCAGACGTCCCTCAAAAGAATCATATTTAACAAGGTTCTTTCCCTTCAGTGAAGTCTTCTTTTGCACTTTTATAAACAGGAGACATCACTATGAGAGAAGAAAACCTTTATGGGGCCTTTAATGCTGAGGTCTTGGCTATATCATTTGTCATGGGACAAATAACCCAAAATTACAAGCAAAAGTTTGGAGTTTGGATGAGTATCAACATTACAGATCTACCTCCATCACTCTCTTCTAATGGGGGATCCAACCACCAATGCTGGTGAAAGACCAGCATTATCACCCATTTTGCAAGGTCAATAAGATCCTTCAGAACAGAGAAAAGAATCACTATGATATTAGCTGAATTAGTAAAGTATTTAAGTCAATGGTATGCATTTAGAGAACAAAGACAAAAATGAATTTCAGTTATAAAGCCTGGGCTGCCTGGGTGGCTCAGTCAGTTAAGCGTCTGACTCTTGATTTTGCCTCAGGTAAGGATCTCCTAGTTTGTGAGATGGAGCCCCCCTCTCAGTGCTAAGCTTACTTGGGATTCTCTCTCTCTCTCTCTCTCTCTCTCTCTGTTCTTCCTGGCTTGTGCCAGGAAGAGAGCATGCTCATGCTCTCTCGCTCTCTCTCAATATAAATAAATAAACTTTAAAATCAGTAAAGTGCAAGTATAAACTAACAATACTAAATAATGTTTTAAGTGCTATTATGTTTCAGTGGATGTTATGAAAAAGTTTCTGAATGGTGACAAGTCCACACTTGTTGAAATGAGCTTTCTAGGTTTCCAAGAAGATGTGGGTAATACAGGGAGTGGTCTCACTCCTACAGAAGCAAAGCAATAATATTGGGAATAGCATACAATAATCTTAGTGGATAGAAAAGGATATGACAGCCATAATTATTAAGTAGGCATACTCTCAAAGGTTAAAACATTACCCAAGAATGATGTTCTAGCTTTAAATAATCTCTTTTGGAATTAATTTTTCCCCAAGGAAAAGAAGAAAAAAACTTCAGTGACTAAATTACTTAATTTTATTAACCCATCTGAAAAATTGTGAATGTTTAGGGTTTCTAGGAAAAATAATATGCTCAGTTAAATTTGAATTTCAGATAATTAACAAATAATATTATTATATTTTAGCATAATTATTAATCATTTATCTAAAATTTGAATTTAAATTGATGTCTTATATTTTTATTTGCTAAATCTAGCTACCCTATAAGGACCTAACTGGTAAATGTTATTTGTGTTGATATTTAATTACTGCTGGTCCCTATCTCCACCCCTCAAGACTATAAATTCTAGTAGGGGCCATAATCTTTTACATTTACTATTATATCTTCAGCATCTGAAACCCAAGATTTTAAAACAACTTGAGGGTATTGGAGGTAGAATGGTAGGGGTAGGATCAACTTCACAGACTCACTTTCATCCTTGTTTTCTAATAAAGCTACCAAGCATTAGGAAAAGGCCAAGGTCATCAACATACCCTGAAATCTCATTAAGAACTCTTTCACAAAGAATAGGATCTTCTAAAATAATTTATTTTAGATTAAAGGATGAAAATGCACCACTCACATTGTTCTATCTCTCCACTTCTTTTTTTTTTTTAATTTTTAAATGTTTATTTATTTTTGAGAGAGAGAGAAAGACAGAGTGTGAGTGCAGATGGGTCAGAGAGAGAAGGAGACACAGAATCTGAAGCAGGCTCCAGGCTCTGAGCTATCAGCACAGAGCCCAACTCGGGGCTCAAACTCACGGACCATGAGGTCATAACCTGAGCCAAGTAGGACTCTCAACTGACTGAGCCACCCAGGTGCTCCTATATCTTCACCTCTTGCCTACTCCAACAGCAGTCAGGTTTTCCTTGGTTGATGAAACTATATGGTAGCTGATACAAGCAATCAACACATCCGAATTTCTCATTCAGACTCTCTCTCTTCCCTCCCCTTTTGTTGGACAAAATAACAACCAAATTTCACTGATACATCGCAAAACTTTATAACAAGAAGGGATAGAAAATGTCAACTTAATCTCTTATTTTATAGATTAAAGGACCAAACCTCTCTTAAGTATAAGAGTGACTTCCTGATCAAAACCTTTCAATAGTTCTGTGTTGCCTATAAAATAAACTTTCCAAAGTCCAGTATGGTGTAAATATCCTCCAAGATTCTGCCCCAGCCTTGCCCTGCAGATGTGTAGCTCATCACAGTATGGAATACTGTCTCCTGGCACCTACGACAAGTATCCCAGTGCTTTCATTGGTCCATAGGTGACCACTTACTCCCTTGTTCTCCCATCTGTTCATGTGTGTATTATCAGTTTAAACATTTGTCTCCTCCTCTTAGTCTGATTTATGTGAATGTCGGGACCATAGCTTACTCCTGCTTGATCACTGATGCCTACTCAAGTGCCAGGGCACAGAGTAGAAGCCCAAGAAGCATTTGACAAATGAAGAAACACATACATAATTAATGGCATAAACAATACCAAAGTTTAAGTATTGCGCTTTTTGTTTTTTAAATCAACCCATAGGAGTGAACTAAAGACCTATCAAAATTAATGCAAAAGTAGCAATAAATTTTCAGATGAAATTTATCCTAAAAATGAGTGTCCGCAATCTCTCAATCTCACAGATTATGCTGAGAAGCCTGCTCCAGAACACACACATAATTTTCTATTTTCCACTTTCCTGTTCACTAATCAAATTTGATTTTCTTTCAGGCACAGTTTGAACACATGGGCTATTTCTTATTCCATTGTGTTTAATTTCTGTACTACTGTATTCTGCAATTTTTCATCACATACACACACTCACACACTATTTTGTTAACAACGTGGAGTGAGCAGATTTTGGAATATAAACACTTTCAATCACATTGCTTCTATAACTAACCATATTCTCAGTTCTCAGTTCCTAATTTAGAAGTGAATTTCTAGAATGTAACTGGTATGAAACTAAGACTCACTTTTATATGTAAGGTGTAAAATGAAAAAAAAAAAAAAAAGAATCTATACCCAACATGCAAATTGGAAATTAGTATATGGTCAGATGGTAACTAGACTTATTGTCGTGCTATTTCATAATGTATATAAATATCAAATCACTATGTATACCTGAAACTAATACAATATTTTATGTCAATTATTCTTCAATATAAATAAATAAAAATAAAGTCAGAAAGCTACTGAGAGGCAGAAGAAGAAGAAGAAGAAGAAGAAGAAGAAGAAGAAGAAGAAGAAGAAGGGGAAGAAAAAGGGAAAGAAGAAGAGAGAAGGAGAAGAAATATCATATGGTTTTAGATATTATTTTCTCTTATAAACACATTTTAAACAAAATTTTCAAATGACAAATATATGTTAGTTGATGCATAATAGCATCATTTTTAAAATTTTTCATTTCATTTAGATTCAGGTAGTAAATAAATACAAAATGATAAAATTATCTACATGACCTGTTATTATGTGTAGTTGCATTATTTATGCATCTATTAACAGACCTTTTGTTAATTAACATTGAAGAAAAATACAATATGAAAATTGGTGATTCTTTTTATAAATATAAGAGGTTATCATTTATTTGACATGTGTCAAGTACTATGTGCAAGTTACTAATCTAAGCATACTCTTAATTTAAACCTCATTAGTCTCCAGAAAGATCTGCAATATTATTACACCCCGATTTGGTTAAAAAAATGGACACATAAATTTAACGGATATATTCAACTATCAAAAAAGGACTTTTGTTACATAAGCATTACTTTAAAAAAGGTGGTAACTTTATATTTGATACTTCTTTTTAAAAATTTATTTATTTATTTTGAGAGAGAGAGAGAGAGAGAGAGAGAGAGAGAGAGAGAGAGAGAGAGGATGAGCAGGGGAGGGGCAAAGAGAGAGGGAAACAGAATCCCAAGCAGGTTCTGCACTGTTGGCACAGAGCCCAATGCGGGGCTCAAACTCACAAATCATGAGATCATGATCTGAGCCTAAACCAACAGTCTGATGCTTAATCAACTGAGCCATCCAGGCACCCCTCTATTTGATTCAAATTTAGGCAATTCACCAGGTGAATGTTCTATTTTGGTCAACATGCTTAGGAAAGACTCAACCAATCCTGTCTTTGGCCAATTACAGAGGCCATCTATATGCATTTAAAAATAAAGGCAAATAAATATAACAACAATTTAGTGACTATTCCTGAGATGTCTTCTCATAAAACTATTAACTATTAGATATAATTTTAAACAAACATTTTGAAAATCACTGTATCAAAGTAACCTTACTTTCTGGAGATCATGTATACATGCTTACAGAATAAACGAATAAATGGGAATGACGTAATTTTCTGGGATATCTATGAAATAAATTTTTGAGTGATAACATGATCCATTTATTCATACATTTGAGTATTTCAAACAGAGTGATGTTTCTGGAAAATTGTCTTAGATGACTCAAAGAAGATGAAGCTGCTGAGGTCTCAAGATGCAAATAAAGAATGCAAAGAGATGTGTTTGATGAGATCTGAGCGAAGGCTAAGTAATAGTTCTCATCCAAATGTTTCATGTAATTTTTATTATAAACATATATATTTAAATTGATATAGTAAGTAATTTGCAAATATTTGACTATTTCATCTACACTCTGGAAATATTTCATAGTTAAATTAGTCAGTTAAAAAATTCTCTCCTTTGTAGGGACACCTGGGTTGCTCAGTTGTTGAGCATTGAACTCTTGATTTCAGCTCAGGTCATGATCCCAGGGTCACTGAGCATGGAGCCTGCTTAAATTCTCTTTCTCTTTCTCTCTCTCCTTCTGTCCCTCTCCCCCATGCACTCTCTCTCTCTCTCTCTCTCTCTCTCTCTCTCTCTCTCAAAAATAATAATATAAAATTTTAAATTTTAAAAAACAAAACTCTCTCCTTGATAAAATAAAAGTTTGGCTTACATTATGGAGTGTTTCTATTCATGGGCTTGTATTGCAACATAGCCTCTGTCATACAAGTAATAAAGGATAGATTCAGACTAACTGAGGTCTCCCCATGTGCACGTTGTCCACTTAAAGTGCATATCTCCTTTACTACATCTAAATTTTTAAACATAATCAATAAAACTAAATTATACATTGGTAGTGTTTAATACTTTTTTAAATTCAATTATAATTAACAGTGTTATATTATTTTCAAGTTTACAATATAATAATTCAACAATTCTATACATTATTCAGTGCTCATGGTGATAAGTGTACTCTTAATCCCCTGTGTTTATTTCATTCATCCCCCAGCCCCCTCACCCTCTGGAAGCCACCAGTTTGTTTCATGTATTTAAGAGTCTCATATTTTATTTGTCTCTTTTTTTCTTGGCTTGCTTATTATTTTTCCCCTTAAATTCCACATAAGTAAAATCCTATGGGACTTGTCTTTCTCTGTCTGACTTATTTCATTTAGCATTACACCCTCTGGGTCCTGCCATGCTGTTGCAAATGGAAAGATTTCATTCTTTTTTATAACTGAGTAATACTCCTATATGTGTATATATATCCACTTTATCTTTTCATCTGTACACACACACTTGGGTTGTTTTCATATTTTGACTATTGTAATGAGGCTGCAGTAAAAATGGGGGGGCATATGTCTTTTCAAATTAGTGTTTTCATTTTCAGTGGGTGAATACCCAGCAGTGGAATTACTGAATCATATGGCAATTTTATTTTTAATTTCTTGAAGACCTCTCTACTGTTTTCAATAGTGGCTGCCCCAGTTTTCATTCCTACCAATATACACGAGGGCTCCTTTTTCTCTACATGTTGGCCAACACTTGTTATTTGTTGTATTTTTTATTCTAGCCATTCTGATAGGCATATAGTGATATTTCATTATAGTTTTGATTTTCATTTCCCTGTTGATAAGTGATGTTAAGCATCTTTTCATTTGTCTTCTTTAGAAAAATGTCTATCAAGGTCCTCTGCTCATTTTTCTATTCACATTATTTGTTGTAGTTTTTGTTTTATTTTGTTTTGTTTTTGGGTATTGAAGTCTTTAATTCTTTTTAAAGTCAGCCTCTTGGCAGATGAAAGAATGTGTATGTATATTCAGTTGTCATATATTTTCTCAGAACTAAGTATATCTTGTCAAGTGCAAATAAATAATATCTAACCACAATTCACCTTAAAGAAAAAAAGTATAAGACTAGATAAGAAAAAAAAATAATAAGCTTCTCTAATATATAATTTGGAATGTTAATATATATTGTTCTAAAAGGTATATATTTTGATCCTTAAATCTCATGCCATGATTTTACAACATTTCTGAAACTTACCCATTACATTTCATGAAAAAAAAATGTGTCTAGGTACCCCTAAGAGGAGTTATTTAACTGTACGGGGTTGGTACACTTCTTTTGTATAATATGCAACCAAAGAGACAGTGTTTCTTTTTCTTAAAGAAGAACATTATTGAAAATAGACAATGCACCCCCATATTTGAGATATCTGGATAGCCATCAAATAAGCTAGAGCATCGTTTTCAAAATGTTATGCATGCCATAGCCACATATCTTGCTCTTTTTTTATTCCTACTGTCAAAATGAATCCATCTTTTAGACATGCCATTGATGTATCTACTTCGTCAAAAAACAAATTTTGAAAGTGTTTTCTTTTACATCATGAAACTAATGATGGCAGAGGTGAGAAATGGAGCAGGCAAAACCTTTACTGAATATATTAGTTTATTTAGCTCTAGATATCTTTATTGCTTTTTCAACACATGAATTCAAATTTTAGAAAGAAGGCTGATGTTGATCATCTAGCTCTTGTCATACTGTTGTGCTCATGTGGATTGAAATGGTGTTGCAATGGCCAAATCACTATTTTTAAAGTAATTTTCTACCTGATATATCTGTTCACATTAATAAAAAAATTATTTTGTTGTAGTCATTCATAGCAGCTGAAACAGCAAAACGCAAGCTAGTCCGAGATGATCTAATTTGTACTTGCCACCACAATATTTCTTCCAGGCACAATCAGCTACTCTGTCAGCATCAGTGAACCTCCTCTCTGTATGTTTAATGAGAAAATGTGCAGAAAGAATATCAAAAATATTTTTATCAGTGCTCAATTTTCCATTCCACTTATAGTTTGAAGAATCCCAGACAGTAGATGAGGCTCAGGCAAAAGGTGAAAAGCAGCTAATGATTTTGGTTTCTCATTTCGGGAGTAAGAACTAGGGAGATAGATGGAGAGGGAAATTGTATAGGATTTAGTAATTCTGTAGCTATTCAAACATGGGAAAGAAAAATGAAAAGAATTTTAAACTTCCCAATCCCTTTCTCTTTACATATTCACAAGAAATAGATTACAAAGACAAAATAAAACCGCAAATGATATTGAACTTTTATGAGCATTCCTAGATTGATAATACCCTAGAACAATATAATAAAGCTTAACTAAATCATAATATAATTGCCACTAAATAATAATAATTAAAATAAATAGCATTTATATAGTACTGTTTCCAAACTGTTTGGTTATATACATCAGTCTGTATTTATATCATCTATAGCAAACACATAAAAACCAAACCTCCCCAGCATGGCTTGAAAAAATTGTTTAACCAAATCAATTTGGAAAATCATATGTAAGGAATTTAAAAAGGAGAGATGTATATAAAAGATGATAAAATGCTAGAAAATACAGTTAGTGTACATTGAAAAAAGTAATTTTCTTATGGCCTTCTGTTGTATTTACATGTATTGTTTTGTTTAACTACATAATTAAATACCACTTCTTCCCTCACATACACTTCACACACTCAACATTCCCAAATAAGCACCGATGTTATAAAAATATGACAACTCTCCTCTCCCAGTAACCAGAGGAATCAATGCCCAAGGAATATAAGAGAGGGTGGCTTTGGTCTCCTGCACTTTAATATCCACCAGTGTCCCCACCAAGACCACCCTAAGGATATTCAGGGTAAAGCTGGTATGTTTTTTAAGCAAAGTATATTCTTAAAAGTTCTGCAACCCCAACCTCATCCTCTCAGGAGATGGCTGTACCTAAACTGCAGTTTAGAAGCTCTGTGTATGTCAATAAGTAAGATATTGTTGCAGTTAAAGTAATAACATAATTTCTGCTATGTCATTCATTTATTCATTCAATAAATAAGTAAAGAGCCTACTCTATCCCAGGCACTGTTCTAAGATTTGAGAATATGTAATTGGGAGAAAAAACAAACAATGACAACAACAAACACACACACACACACACACACACACACACACACACACACACACAAAACAGACAAATCTTCTAGTTAAGAGAAAGACAAAAGATATAATGAATGAGTAAACATTGGGCATTCTATAAGGAAAGAAATGCTATCAATTACAATGAGGTAAGAAGGATGAGTGCATGAAACAAGGGACAGTTGGAATTTTAACAGGGAGAATCAGGTACATGTCACTGATAAGGTACATCTGGAAAAGAGGTGGGGGGGGGGAGGGACAGGTGCAGCCACACAATACATCTGGGGGAAACATATTCCATGCAAAGAAAACAGGTGCTTCCAAAGCCCTGAGGTGGAATCACACTTGGGGTGTTTGAGAAACAGTAAAATAGGTCAGTGTGGAGAAGTGGTGGAAGCCAAGGTAAAATGAAAGAAGCAATCAGAGGTTTTAGGTATCTTAGAAAGCAATATGTTTTAAAAGGCATGAAGAAAACAAGAGGCAGGGATAAGTCCTTTTTCCATATTTCCATATTTTGTGGCAATAAGTTAGGTTCTGCTTACAAATTGGGGCTCTAGGGGAGTAAATCATGTGGATTCAGGAAAACCTTAGCATGGGTTTCTCATACTTGGTTAAAATATGTGTATGTCGTGGCAGATATCTATGCAGTTTCTATTTGATTTAGTAAATATTTCAGTCTATTCTCTAAGCAACTTTTATATGAAAGTAAGACAGAGAAAACAGAGAGACAGAAGTAAAACAGAAATACGTAGCCGCTACAATGCTTTCCTCTAACTTGGTGTTCTTTCCTGGCTCTCACAACTTAAAAACACAGTCAAAAGTATTACTTGATATATATTTGTAAGAAAATTCATCTAGCATATAATATCCAAGGTGTTTTATATTGATTCTAATCGGCCTTTTAAAGTAATGGCATTGTACAAACCAGATAGAATAAAATAAAAATAAATTTGGGAAAGGAACTTTAGGCACTTAAACAAGTGTGCCATATATGGGTAGGAAAAGTTTAGGTATGCTGGGAAGTGTGATCTCAATACACAGCTGTTATGAGGGAAAAAATATCATAATCCTTTAGTAACTTTCTATAACTTAGTAAAGCAAACAAGGTAATAAAAGATCAGATTCAGAATCTCAGCTTACTTAAAAAATCAAACTTCAATTAGGTCAAAGAGTCTTGCATTAACAATAAAAGAGCATAATTTTTGATCCTGATAAGAAAAAAAAACTCCAATTATTACATGATCTGTTAGACTTAATAATAAAAAAGAAATTCTTTAGAGGAAGGTCTATTTCAAAATTCCAGAGCAAATCCGCTGAATGGATATGAATATTTCTCCCAATTCATGCCTACAATGATGTTAATGTTATTTTCAGGTAGCCAGTAATTATACCTTTAGCTTAAAGAAATGTATAAATGGGTACATTGTTATTTTTGCAGAGATTTATATTTACATTATGTGTTATTTAAGACTGCACTAAATAAATCACCATAACATGGGTTTTTATAAATCAGGTGAGATATCAGTGTATTCTGCACAACATAAAACTATGCTAAGCAGATGGGGTCTAGAACAACAAAAAAAAAAACCCCAACATAACCGCATAAGGTTCACAAAAAAAATTCACATGAGTTTATGGACATCAAATGTTGAAAATATGATCTCCTTGAAAATGACAAAATTATAACATCTCTCTAGGACCCAAGTTACTTTGTAAATATAGGAAGTCACGTTCTTGGGTGGGTTGCCCACACTGAAATATTCTCAGATTTTACATAGTAGAAAGAACACTTCCCATAAACAGAGAGCTCTCTGGGGGCATCTACAGGACTAAGTGGTAACTCTCAGGGAAGCAACGGTTCGGGAACTTCGGTCATGCTATACTATTAATGAATTGCCTGATTTATAACCAATGTAAATTTGGAGCTGGCTCCCTTCCCAGAATGCTTCCAAGCAGTAGCACAGCAGCAACAGTAACACTATCGACACAGAAAAAGACGGCAGTTTGAGGAATTAAAAAAATTAAAGTTTTGGCCAAGGCATAAAGATATAGCGGATGTCGAGTTCCAAAGGAGGAGTTAGACCTCATGGGGAATATAAAAAGTGAAAGAGTAAAAATGAATAATGTTACACTTCTACCTTCACCACACCAAAGTTCTAAAGGGCTCCAGAGAAGGGGACAGCAGACATGGGCAGCATCTGTGAAGGGATCCTTTAGGACACACGGTAAGTACCTCCTCGCCACCAAAAGGGAAGAACGAGAAAGTGAAACCCGAGTAACTGAGGGCTACAGCTCTCAATGCTGCACTGCTGCGAAGGTTTCTATTTAGTATGTGCGCAATTATAAAAGTTTAGCTCGGGGCGCCTGGGTGGCTCAGTCGGTTAAGCGTCCAACTTGGGCTCAGGTCATGATCTCACAGTTCCTGGGTTCGAGCCCCACATCGGGCTCTGTGCTGACAGCTCAGAGCCTGGAGCCTGCTTCGGATTCTGTGTCTCCCTCTCTCTCTGCCCCTCCTCAGCTTACACTGTTTCTCTCTCTCAAAAATGAATAGATATTAAAAAAAAATTAAGTTTAGCCTTATGTATTTATTTCAGGAGAATATCATTAAGACAAGAATGAGAAGAGCTGTCCTAGGTTGTACAAATTGCTCCATTCACACCTAGAAATGTATCATGTATCACAGTCCCTTTGCAAAATTTTCATTAAAATAGTTTTCCTTTAAGAATATTTTTTTTCTTTTACTGGGTTTCTACTTGTCACTTCATAGGGTATTTATTGCAAGGTTTGGTATCCTCATATTTGCAGATTAATATAGAAACTACATCCTCAATTATTGTAATTCCCCATATAGTATTTCAAATGTCTTTATTTGCTTTGGTACATCTGATGTAGCATTACAGATTTAAACACTTAAAAAGCAAATAGCAATTTATTAATATATCACACTAGCTAAGATAAGTTAATAAGCTATATCGTCTATATGCCAGGGAAATTTTATAATATTATACTAGTCCTTAAAATAGATATAAAATATAATTTCATTATTATCTTACAATAGGGTATGAGCTAAACTGATGAGAAGAAATACTGAAACCATCTTGCAAACATCAATAGTATTAACCCACCTTGGCCCCTAAATCAGCTCTGGACTCACCCATCACAGACCATGAACTAATTTAAGACACCCAAACTTTTTAATTCAGAGCATTTCCAAGTGCCTACGGCTGTAAGACACATTTAAGGGAAAAGAAGTGACTAAATCCCCAATTCACAATAATAAGTTTAATATGTAAGAAGTGGCAGGCTACAGCTTTGCAAAGCACATTTTCTGCTTTGGCCCCTAGCCATATTTACCCAAATTTCTTGGGGGAAATTTTTTTTCTCTCTCTTAGAACTGCTTCATGAAAGCAGAATTCAAGAAATTACTGTAAGAGTCATTTAAAATGGGAAGTCAGCAGAAACCGGGGTTTTGCTTGATAGCAGCCAAAAACATTGTAAGGAGCATTGGAGGCTGTGTAATTTTGAAAGGACTGTGTTTCTATGCATTGTATTCAGTAGTCTACATGAGCAAAAATGATTAAAAAAAAAAAAAAAGATTTAGCAGACTCTATTGCCAGGGATGCTGGCAGCCTGCCAAACACACAGAGGTAGCAACTATTCTGCCTCCTTACCTGCCTTCAGAGTAACATTACCCTCCCCTGCTAAATAAAAGAAGAGGTGTCCCTTGAAATCTGCGGCATGCAGTCGCACCTGCTTAACTTGTGCTTGCTTTTCCTTCATCAAAATATTTGAGTATCTGCTAGCAGGAAGTTCAATCTTTACCTGGCACATAAACTGTAGAAGATCGCGTGTTAATTTTTGACATGACAATAAAGACATAAAATCTTAGTTAAGTGTACTTCGTTATATTGTTTGTGACAGTAAATTGGAGTAGTTGCATTACATTTCTTTTTACTGGGTTTACATATACACGTACACCCATTTATACACATATGAAGAGAGAGAGAGATGGGGGTGGGGTGCTGCCTGGAGAATTCAAGAAAGTGTATTCTTTGTTGTTCTAGGAAGTAAGGGTTGTTTGCTGTCTCTTAATGTCCCTTGCAATACAGCTGTTTGCCTAGGATAGTTTCTCATTTTCTATGGTATTATTTATCATTTAGGTATTTCAGGAAAGAGAGAGAGAATAGATATTGTCCAGTTAGTGGATTTTCTGAACATAAAATGAGGAAAGAAGAGAAAGAAAATAATGCTTCCTTCTGATTTTGTAATGGAACATATTAACCTTGATTCGTTGGACGAGAAGTCTATTTGTTGGAGGAACTGAGCAACCTCCTAGGAAAGAACTCGTTCTATGTGAAATAGAAGTGATGTGCATCGTCTCTCCCAAAATGCAGGTTGGTTGCCTGAGGGTAGAGGAGATTCTCAGTATAGTGTGATGATTTCCCTCGAAGAAGCCCCCAACTCGATTCCCTATGGACCTGTGACTCATGAGTGAATCTTAGAAAAAAAAGCACACTTTCTGTTGTGGAGTATAAAGCAATTCTTGAAAAGAACAAAATGGAAGAAAGATCTCTTTACAATTTGGCTTCAGTACCCAGTGGAATCTGATGTGCACAGAGTAATGGGCAAGATTGACAGGGGAGAAGGAACCCATGGAAAGTAAAAGTGATACAGCTTAAGACACTGGGTGGCCACCATCATGAGATGGTACAGAAAACAGAATGTCCATGAACAAATCTGAAGGGAAACAGTAGCAGAGGAAGATATAGGTGCTGGCATATTGAGTTGCTGTTTATTCAATGTTTGAGTCAACATAAGCAATGTGCTATGCCCTTTAGACACATTATCTCATTTCATCCCCATAGTAAGTCTTTAAACTAGATATTATAATCCCCATTTTGCAAATAAGGCAAATGGTTATTTAAGAGCAGATGTTTTAAGAAAAGTACCCACTTACAGGTATCATCATCCTTTCACACTTGAAAACATGCAATGACTCCATCTCTAGGGGCTCTGGAAATGGAAATGTTGGATTGTAAATCAATATTAGAGGAGCAGAAGCAGAAAGTAATGCCATTAATAAGAATTTATAAATAGAACAATATATGGCAACAGTTTATACACACTCCTAAAATGGTGGCAGAAAGATATCATTAGCTATAAATTATTTGAGTTCTCTCTGAGGAAGAGATGGTCACAGCTACAGCAGAGTTCCTGATGCCTGACTTCTGCTACTGACTCCCTGTGTTCACTCCTGTAGAGGAACAGGTGGGTCAAGAAGCCATACTGCAGCCATGGCTTTTAAATATATGGGAAGGACACCTATGAAAACAGAGATTCACCGAATTAGAATTACTCTAACCAACCAAAACATAAAATCTTGGTAGGAAGTACATGCCAGCTTGGTCAGAGGCACAAAGGAAAAGAATCTCAAAGGGAAAGGACCAGTTCAGATGCCCACCAAGACTCTTGAGAATCACTATAAGAAAAATTCCTCGTGGTGAAGGTTCTAAGACGTGGGATCATTTTCAGGTGAGGATCCACAAGCTCATTGATTTGTACAGTCCTTCTGAGATAGGCAAGCAGATTATTTCCATCAGTACTGAGCCAGGAGTCAAGGTTGAAGTTACCATTGCTGATGCTTAAATCAATCTTTTTAATAATTTGATTATCAGTTGCTAAGAAAAATAAATTATTTGAGATGAAAATACATGCTAAGGTCTAAGAGAAAACATACTGAAGTTATTAACAGTATCAAATAAGGCCACTGAAAGATGAATAACATAAGATCTGGGACAAATAGTTTAAGTAAGTATTAAAGGCTTATGTCATGGCTATATCCAAGAAGAATCAATGTTTCAAGAACGCCACCCCCTGGTAAGAATAACACAAGCTGTCAGTTACCCATTGATGATTAAATTCTGGGAGGACTTCATTCTCTGCCTCTGCTTCTCCCACACTATCTATCTCCTCACCCCTTTTGTGACCAGATTTGAAAATTATGAAGCAAAGACAGGTAAAATCTTAAGACTCATGTGCTTTTACTTTCAGTTGTTTTCTTTCTAGCCTCACCTTAAAATTTTTGTCACCACAAATTATCCCAACCAATTAACCAGAATTTTTTGTAATCTTTTTTTTAAATGTTTAGTTATTTTTGAGAGAGACAGAGACAGAATGCGAGTGGGTTAGGGACAGAGAGAGAGGGAGACACAGAATCTGAAGCAGGCTCCGGGCTCTGAACTGTCAGCACAGAGCCCGACGTGGGGCTTGAACTCACAAGCTGTGAGATCATGACCTGAGCCGAAGTCAGATGCCCAACTGACTGAGCCACCCAGGAGCCCACAGAATTTTGTAAACTAATAAAAAATAGTTAAGTAATCTATCCACAGTTGGTAGCTAACAGAGCTGGGATTTGAACACTGTCCGATTTGAAGGGCCATGTATTATTTTTTAAACGTTTATTTTGAAATAATTATATATTTACAGAAAGTTGCAAGATTGCACAGAGGGATCCCATACACTCTTTACCCCTCAATGGTTACATTGTACACAACTACAGTATAGTATCAGTACTATGCAATTGGCATCGGTGTAAAGTGTGTATATACTTTCATGTAATCTTATTGCGTGTGTAGATTCATGTAACCACCACCACAACCAAGATATAGAACTATTCCATACCACAGAGATCTCCCTCAGACTATCCTTTTATAGTCACACCTAATCCTTCCCCATTATCTCTGTTTAAATCCTGGCAACCATTAATCTGTTCTCCATTCTATATTTTTATTTCAAGAAATCTGTATAAGTGGAATCATACAGTATGTAACCTTTTGAGAATGACATTCTTTTCCACTCAGTATAATGCCCTGAGGTTCGTTCAAGTTGTTGCACATATCAATAGTCTGTTTCTTTTTATTGCCAAGTAGTGTCCCATGGTATGAGTACACCACAGTTTGTGTTAACTCTTCACATGAATATTTTGATTGTTTCCATTATTTGACTATTATAAAAAGCTGCTATGAACAATTATGTATATATTTTTGTGTAGACTTAAATTTTCATTTCTCTGAAATAAACTCCCAGAATGTAATTGCTGGATCATAAGGTAAGTGTATATTTAGCTTTTCTTTTTAAGAAATTGCCAATTTTTTTTTTCCAGAATAGGGAGCCTTGTTTTTAACTACTCTATTTTAGTGCTTCCTAAGTTTGAACAAACCACATCCATAGTATCTGTGGTAGCCAGCTTCTGATATGGTCCCCAATAACCCCTGCCTCCTCCTGGAATCCACAACCTTGTGTAACCTCCCTCCATGTTTTACTAAGATTGGAATGTGTGGCTGATAGATTATGACAGAAGTGATGGTATATACCTCCAAGATTTGGTTTTTCTCTTTACCTTTCCTCTTTCTCTCTCTCTCTCTCTCTCTCTCTCTCTCTCTTTCTCCCTGTCTCTCTCTCCTCTCTGTCTCTCTTTCATCATTTGTTCTAGAGGAAGCCATGTTGTGATAAGCTCTATGAGAGAAGCCCAGTGGTGAGGAACTGAAGCCTCCTGCCAAAACCACATAGGAGAGCTTAGAAATGAACTCTTCAGCCCCAGTTACGTCTTTCAGAACTGTAATGCTGCCCAATACTTCGACTGCAACCTTATGAGACACTTAACCAAACTCAACCAGCTAAGACACTCCAAGATTCCTAATACACACACACACACACACACACACACACACACACACACACACACACGCATGCACGCACACACACAGTGAGATAATAAATATTGTTCTAAAAAGCAAAGTTTTGTGTTCTTCATTATGCCACCATAAGTAGCAAATAAATATTTTGATATAAGAAGTCTAATCCTACCTATAATGATAAAAACTTAAAATATGAGATTGGTTTTGAAACTAGGTAATGAATGGAGCTAAATAAACTGCAGGGATTTTGAGAAAAGTGCTGGGGAGGTCTTAAAGTGCCTTAAATACACTGTTTTTAGAACTGACTTGTGTAAAAGCTGGAAGAGAGGACTTAAAAGAAGTATGGAAAAAATCTTACTAAAAATTGGCAGAAAGATTCCTCATTAAGTAGTGACAGAAAGCATATCCAGTTACCCGCAGAAATGTGGAAGGTAAAAAAACATATATATTTATAGCAATAAACTGGTTGAGCTAGTTGTGGAGATTTCCGACTACTATGTTGAAAGTGTCTCCTAGTTTCTTCTTACTCTTTAGACAAAAGTGCAATAAGGAAAGGATGCACTGAAAAGGGTGGGATAGGGATGTTAGATAAAATCTTATAATCTAAACAAGTCTTAATTTTAAGATTCCCACCTCTGTTAGAAGTAAACAATGGTGATATTAAGAAACGAATTCCAAGAAAAGATCATATTCAAGGAACCCTGAGGAAAGCCTATATAAAGCTGAAGGGAAAGTGTGCCTTTGAGACCTCAGAATGATCAAAGGTTATGCCTCTGAAGAGAGGTTCTTTCTAAAAGTCTGTCTCTCAACCAAACAACAGTGATTTTAGAACGCTGGGGTGTGGGGAGCTGGGGAGACTTCATTGTTTCAGCAGAATACCAATGTAAAGAAAGGCTTTTCTCCAAGGTACTTTTGGGAGTGGCTTTGTCTAATGACGTATCCCTCAGGAGGTGAAGAGGAGAACTGTAATTTCCTTTGAAAGAAATGATAGTGGCAGAAACACTGTCAGCTTAGAATGTAAGGAACAAAAACAATGGAAATAAAAAGAGACCTTCAAGGAGAAATCAGACTGCTCAGAAGACTAATATCTGTAAATATGCTCTTTCATGAGGATAAAGTATAACTCAAGGTAGAACCAAAATGGAGACATGGTCAATGTAGGAAAAACTCCTTGGCAGGAATAGGACAGAGTCCTAATCAATAAATTTCCAATGTTTTCTGGCTGGATTTAAAAACTTCTAGGTACCAAAAACTCCTGTGTATCTTCTATTTTTCCCCTTGCATATTAGAAATATCTATGGTGAGGGGCATCTGGGTGGCTCAGTCAGTTAAGCATCCAACTTTGGCTCAGGTCGTGATCTTGCAGTTTTTGAGTTCAAGCCCCACATCGGGCTCTGTGCTGACAGCTCAGAGCCTGGAGCCTGCTTCAGATTCTGTGTCTCCCTCTCTCTCTGCCCCTACCCCACTTGCACTTTCTCTCTCTCTCTCTCTCTCTCTCTCTCTCTCTCTCTCTCTCTCAAAAATAAATAAACAAGGGGCGCCTGGGTGGCGCAGTCGGTTAGGCGTCCGACTTCAGCCAGGTCACGATCTCGCGGTCCGTGAGTTTGAGCCCGGCGTCGGGCTCTGGGCTGATGGCTCAGAGCCTGGAACCTGTTTCCGATTCTGTGTCTCCCTCTCTCTCTGCCCCTCCCCCGTTCATGTTCTGTCTCTCTCTCTCTGTCCCAAAAATAAATAAACGTTGAAAAAAAATAAATAAATAAAAAATAAATAAACAAAAAAAATGAAGAAATATCTATGGTGATTATCCTATGCCTGCCTCACCTTTGTATATTCAGTATGTGAACACATATAACTTATTTCTTTAGTTTACAAGCCTACAAATGAATATGAACAGTCCTGGAGAGACTGTACCTATAGAACTATACCCAAGGAAACTTATCCATACCAGGACCTGATTCATACAATGAGATTCTAGATTATGTGCTGATGCTGTAATAAGATGGGCTTTTGGGGCTTTGGGAAAGGGTGATTATTCTTTGAATGTTCCAGGGGTATGAATCATTGGGGATCATAGGGCAAACTGGAAATCAGCCTACATGATGGCCTCCAATGACCCTCAAATTTTGGTATTCACACTCTTTCAATGTTCCCTCCCATGCTGTATCAGGATTGGTCTATGTGACCAATGTGATATGGCCAAAATTAATAGTATGGTAACCCTGATATTACGTTATACAGAACAGTGGCTTTTCTTTCCTTCTCTGCCTCTCTTTCTCATCACTTGCTGTGGGAAAAGACATGTTGCGAGTAACCCACATAGTGAAGGAGTTATCCTCCTGTCAACAGCAACATGAATAATCTTAGAACCATATTCCTGAGTCCCAGTCAAGTCTTCATATACTCTTAACTGTGGCCAACACATTGACTGAGACCCAGTGAGAAAACCTAAACCAAAACTATCCAGATAAGTCATTGCAGGATTCCCAAATCACAGAAACTCTGAGATAATAAATGTACTTCTAAGGCACTAAGATCAATTGTTATGCAGCAATAGACAACTACAATATGTAGTTGCGAATACAACTTAAGCATAAAGATATCCATGAATATAGAAACATGGATGAGATTTACCAGATGCAAAAAGCAGTTGGAAAATTTTCTATAAAATTGTTCCACATTTTAAACACAGCTAAGATGTCCATGATCTTATCTTAGAAAAGTGGAACTAGATTGTGATTATAGTTTGGAGAATATAACTTTAAAACAGTGAAGCTTACCCTCTTTGAAGAAAATATAAAACAAAAGGGGCTGTTAATGTGTTTCCTCTGCTGTTTTTAAGAACACATATCCTGGCCAGGTAATGTGAATTCCCTTGGCCAATGTTTCTTCCTATTAAGGGTAACATAGAATTGATGACACCAGATCATCCAACCAACTCTGGCTCTGATTGAACATTCACCAAGCCACTTTCTAACTATAACCTGACTTAGTACACAAATTTTGCCAGAGGAGGCCCAGTAAACTAGCTAGCTGATATTAAATGAACATTCAATTTAACTGTTTTCAATTTAAGTGTTTTGTGGCCGTGTTAGGAAAAGCTAGCTACTATAATCCTGATCAATTCTGGATGCCCTAAAAAAAAAAAGTTTGTTAATCTTTAAGTCCAAAGAACATGATAACTGCTCTGAGATCTTAACAACTAATGAGCTTCCCACTGATCTCCATAAAGTCTTAGCTGACTTATGTCACTCTAGATTCAATGCTGCTATTATTAAATTTCACTGTGTCACTCATCTAACCAAATAGTACTTATTAATTAATAGTTTTCAGGAAAACAATGAACATAATTCCATTACATTTTTAACAATACAGTCGGATGAATGAATGATAAGGAGACATTTTGAATGTAATAACAAGGCAATGTAACAAGCCAGTGGGGCAGAGGGTGCGGGGGAATCTTAAGACATACTGTTTAGCATGGGTATGTATGGGGAGTAAGCTTAGCAATTCCCTGAGCTTGCACCAATGGGTTAGCAAGGCATAAAAAATTACAAAGCCATAGAATGCTCACACCCAAGTTTGGGTAAACAAGATTAGGCGAATAAGGATAGAGAAGGGGGACAAAGGTCCCCAGGATAGAGAAAGGGGGCAAAGGCCCCTATACAAAGGTATATGAGGTAAACCAGATTAGGTATTCAGGGTGAAAATGCCCTCCAACTTAGTACTATAGCAGAAAGCTTCTTTCACAGGAAGGAAGGACCAAATTAGGTAAACAGGTAAATAGGGCTATAGACCACTGCAGGAGGAAGTCGCCCAGAGCAGAGCTAATTAACAAAAGAAAGGTGCCTTGTTGACCTTGCGGTTGCAGGCTCTTTCTGTCTTATCCCCTAGGCTGGCTAAGATAAACAGACAAGGCACCTCTTGTCAGCTAGTAACATAACATCTGCCTGGCGCCAGAATTTTGGTTTACATTGACCCAAACCCCCAACACCGTCAATCTTCAAAACCTTCTTTCCCTCATGCCCATGAGTTAATGTTCACAGATTCATTTTCTCTTTGTGCACACCCATCACGTTTGTAAGCCTTCTGATCTTAATAAATACGGAGCAGGGACCCTTATTTGGGGCTCTTGTCTTCTCCCAGACATTAGTCATCTCTTGCATTTTAATACTGACTCTGCTCTCTTGCTGGACAAGACAGAACTTTAGACTCAGAGTGTATGACATGTATGTGCTTCAGTTTTGTCAGCCAAGCACAATTTTACAAAGACATTTTATTTACAATCATAGTGCTTGAAAGCAATTGTTTTGCATTTTGGGATTTGCTTTAAGAGAGACAGAAGATCAGAGGCTTCTGGGTTGAGTACAAATTACAGAAGAAAGCCTTGCGTTTTTTATGACCTAGGTTATTGTCCAATCAATGGGTCATTGGACCTTTATTATTTTAATTAAAATTGGTTCACTTTAATGACATAAAATATATTGATTTGAGCTGTTTTCTTCAGTCTTGAAAGTTTTGCTAGAAACTAGCAGTTTCCACCTATTTCATGGTACCCATCAATTCAATTTAATCTTTTTCTTTTGGCCTGATTCCTCTTTTCTTCTTTGATTTCTACTTCTATATGACTTTTTTCTTTTTATTCATGCTTCTTAGTAATTTTATGAAGATGACCCCCACATCTGAACAGTATATAATCAGGAGTCATAACTACTCTGTGCCTGATAAATTTAGAAAGGATCTTGTTCATTGAAAATATCTACTCATTCTCTGCATTGCTACTTATATATCTGGATTTTAATTTAAATACTGTCATTTGACCATGAATCTAAAGTGGTTCTCTTATTTTTTTTGTCTTTTTTCATTTATGTTTATTTATTTATTTATTTAAAAATTACTGAGTGCTTACTGTGTATTAAAGAAGTTGGATTTAAAGGAAGGAAGGAAGGAAAGGAAAAAAGAAGGAAGGATGGAAGGAAGGGAGGGAGGAAGGAAGGGAGGGAGGAAGGAAGGAAGAAAGGAAGGAAGGATAGAAGGAGGAAGGATGGAAGGAAGGATGGAAGGAAGGAAGGGAGGAAGAATGGAACGATGGATGGAAGGAAGGAAGGAAGAATGGAAGGAAGGGAGGAAAAAAGAAATGAAGAAAGGAAGGAAGAATGGAAAGAAGGAAGGAAGGAAGAATGGAAGGAAGGGAGGAAAAAAGGAATGAAGGAAGGAAAGAAGAATGGAAAGAAGGAAGGAAGGAAGGAACAATAGAAGGAAGAAAGGAAGGAAGAATGGAAGGAAGGAAGGAAGGAAGGAAGGAAGGAAGGAAGGATGGAAGGAAAGAAGGAAGAAAGGGAGGGAGGGAGGGAGGGAGGGAGAAAGAAAGAAATGGATCCTACTGTCAAAGGTCCTACAGTCTAGCAGAAGGGCATGGAAACAAATGAATGCCCTGAAATGTTATAGGTGTTCAGATAGCAGCAAATATTTCAAAATAAAATTAATTCATTTCTATATGGGTATTCTTTTCTAGACCAAGTTCATCTGATCAAGTGTCTTTGTTTTTTAAAGTACTTGGTAATAACTGTTTTAACCTTATTTTATTTACTTGATTTGATGTATTTGAGATGTAGATAATTAGAGATTTTGGCTGAGCTGCTCTCAGATCTTGAGGTACAAAAAAAAAATCCTTCATAAAAATGTCTGTAATTCTGAAGCTCACCTTTAGAACATCCCTGAAATGTATCTTTGGCTCAGTTTTTTGTTTGTAATGTTTCTGAAGTTTAGGAAAAATCAATATGAGCCAGATAAAACAAGTAAGGAATAAATACCTAAATATCTAAAGAATAATACCAAGTAGCAGAAAGGAAGTTAGCATTTTTTGTATAGTAGGTACTGTGTTATTTATGAAAAGTAAATATATGTGTCCATATTATTTTATAAAAACTCTGTGGGTCAAAATATATCATAGAATTCATATTCTTTTGGATTGGAGAAAACTAATGCATGTCGTTCTCTCTCCATTGCATTAATAGTTCAACAATCAAAGTTATAATAACTCATACTAGATAAGATTTTAAAAAGACTCTCACTACCCCTATAACACTTCACACAAGTTTTACCACCAAATGATTTATGAGAGTAGGTCCTGTTTTTCAGAGGATTTGGGGGGGGGCGCGGTTTAGGATTGGCAAAAAGCGATTGTAAGTCTTCATTTAATCTAGTTTACAGGTGAAGAAATTGAGGCTTATACCTATAAATTACCCACCCTGTCGATTATTGGCCAGATATAATACCCAAGGTTATCACATTAATATTTAGTAGGAACGTTCAGTTCCATAAAGATTTATCCAGTGAAGATTCAAACTCATGCCTGCCATAATTCACAATCCATGCTTTTCCAGGTAGTGTTAATTAGTACAAAATACATTTTCCTTAAGACTCGGTACCTGGAAATGTCATATAATATTTTTCTCCTTCCCATGATAATAATGTGGGTTGCAATAATTTTATCCTAAAATATTTGCTTTTAAGTTAGGAATTTCTTTTTCAATTTTTCTTCTCACAAGGTGGGTACAGAGGAGAGTCTGACACTGACAGTAATTCTTACGTGCTTGGTTATGTTTTAACATAATTAAGCAAAGGACGTAATAAAGGACTTTATCTAAAGTTAACTGATATGTTTTCATTAAAGTCCTAAACTTTCTAACTCCAGAAGAGAGGACATTGCTCTCCTAATATATAAGCTAACCATATTATGGTAGCAATTAAATTCAGCAATTATACACTGAAATTTATAGTCCTAACAGTTTTTTACAAGCAGTATAAATTTAGTTCTTACATGTGATTTTATTTTCTGAATCAAACTTCATTTTCAATAAGTCTTTCCATATGGAATAATTTCATAATGGATAAAACTCACAAGATTTACTGGATCATCAAGTACTTCATTTCTGCTGAAGTCATCCCTCCGAAACATTTTAGAGGGTGAGGGCTTCCCCACAGAATATGAAGGTTTAAGAATGTAACCTGACACAACAGAAGCTTGGCTTCTTGACTCCCAATTTTAATGCTGGTTTTCATCATTTTATACCATGGTGTATTCATACAATATAATTAGTGGTTTTAGTGACCACTCGTTTCAGAGTAAAAGGCAAACAAATGAAATGTCTAGAATGGGTGTGTATTTTAAATTGATGAAGATACTTTATCTTATCCTCCCCTTCTTCTAGAGAAGCTCACTGCAAAACTAAAATAAATAAACTAGCAATTATTATCCAATTATCCACAAATATGTGTATGATTTAGCTCTATTTGTAAGAATTCCAACAATGAGAAAGTTAAGAGTCTCACAATTATCTGACAAAGCCCCCATTCTCTCTCAACTCCTCCTTACTCTCAGACTTCAAAAGGCCAAATTAGCACTACTGAATAAATTATCTTAATACTACACTACTGCTTCTAAGGAAGAAACTCTTTTTACCACAGAAATAGAAAATACCATTTCAGCAACTAAACAGAGGACAGGGATCCAGGGAGATCAAAAGACATACACTGGTTTTAGAGTTAAATCCTAACAACAGTGATGACTTCTCCGAGGTTCAGATGAGATATCAGTCCTGGCTAACACCTTGATTTCAGCCTAGTAAGACTGTGAATAGTCTCGCTAATTTGCATCCAGACTACCAACCCATGGAAACAGCAAGATAATAAATTTGTTTCATTTTAAATTGTTAAACTTGTGATAATATGTTATGCAGCAATAGACAATGAATACAATGTACCATGTTTATTCATTAGAAGATTCAGTATTATAAAGATGTCAATTCTCAAGATGGTCCAGAAACAGATTGACATTTATACAGTCACTTGATGTATGACAAAGTTGACCTTGAATTGAAGTGGGGAAAGATGGTTGATTTAACAATTGTTAACAGAGCTATACGATAACCACATGGGGGAAAAAATGTGTCTTGACCTTTACATCATAACATAGTCAAAGGTCAATTCCAGGTAAATTGTACATCTAAATATAAGAGGAAGAACAATAAAGTTTCTATGCAATATCATGACCTTGATGTTTGGCAATTATTTCTTAAACAAGACAAAAAGTCACTAACCATAAAGCAAAAGTCCAATTCATATATTGGATTTTATTAAAATAAAAAATGATTTCTCTCAAATAAGCCATCAAATGAAAAGCAAGCTACTGAAGGGAGAGAAGATATCCATAATAATACATTTATCTGACCAATGAAAAGCATCTAGAATGTATAACAATCTTGTAAGTCAATAAAAAAAAAATCAGACTATTCATTTTAAACAAATAGGTAAGAGTCTTATAAGTACTTCCCAAAATAGGTAATTCAAATGGTCAATAAACTTTGAAAAACTTCTCAAAATCCACATCCATCAAGGAAATGCCTATTAAAATGTAATACCTCTAACATAACTAGAATGGCTAAAATGAAAATGACTAATCAAGTGTTGGCCAAAATGTGGAATAACTTAAGAAGCAACTCTTGTGCAATTCTGGTGCATATAAAATTGATACGGAACTTTAGAAAATGTCTTCTAAAACTGAATCCATCATCCCTAATGACTCAGGACACTCCTAGATGTATAAACCCATTGGAAATGTATTCATAGGTGTTAGCACACATATGAAGGTATGTACAAAGAATGTCCATAGCAGCACTAACAGTATTGCCAAAAGCTTAAAATAGAACACCTACTTCAAAGCATGACAATGGGTGAACCTGGCTACACAAATCTCACAAACCATTTTGAGTAAAATAGCCTTGTTGTAAAAGTGTACATACTTGAGTGGTGCCTGGGTGGCTCAGTCAGTTATGCATTGGACTTCACTCAGGTCAAGATCTCCTGGTTTGTGAGTCCTAGCCCCACACCAGGCTCTGCTCTCAGCCTATCAGCGCATAGCCCACTTCGGATCCATTGTCCCCCTCTCTCTCTTGCACTCTCTCTCAAAACCCGCTTGCACTCTCTCAAAAAATAAATAAAAACATTTAAAAAATATATACATAATTGATTCCATTTGTGTATTTAAAAAATGACAGAAAAAACAATTTATGGTGGTTGTTAAAGGGGATATTTGTGTCTCTCCAAATTTTATATATTGAAACCCTACCCCCCCCCAATGTGATGATAATAGGAAGTGGGGCCTTTCGGAGCTGATCAGCATTAGATGAGGTAACCAGGGCTACCTTCATGACTGGATTAGTGTCTTTCTTAAACTCATGAGAGAGCTTGATGCTCTCTGCTCTCCACCATGTGAGGATATAATGAGAATTCAGCAGTCTACAACCCAGAAGAGGGTTCTCACCGGAATTCGACCATGCTGGCACTCTGATTTCAGATTTCTAGCCTCTAGAACCATGAGAAATAAATTTCTGTCATTTATAAACCACCCAGTCTATGGGTGCTTTGTGCTAGCAGCCAGAACAGATGAAGAAGTGGTAGAGAAAAATGGTTACTTTCTGGAAAGTTAGTAACTGGATAGGAACACAGGCATGTTCTGACATACTGACAATATTGCATTTCTTGACTACATGGTGTCTTCACTTTGTAAAAAGTCATGAAACTGTATATCTGATTTTGTATTTATTTGTATGTATATTACACTTCAATAAAATGCTTATCAAATAACCCAAAGAATATATACTTGTTACAAATCAAGTATGGCTCTTTAACAAGAATCCACCTTCTCTTATTAAATAGTGGAATTTCTTTTTCCAGTGCCCCCTACAGAGTTAAACAAACACACATGTAAACACACACACCCAAACACACACACACACACACACACACACACACACACACACCCGCCAAATATCATCACATTGAAGATACGTTTGTGAAGGATGACTAATGAATATTCACCTTTAAAGAAATTTCACTACTGCTATGCATTCCTATAAAATCTATAGTTTCTTGTCTGCTGTAAAAGATCTGATTTTATAATATTGTGTTAGCAGTGTTTGACTGAGACTGACCTAAGTGAAATGGAAAAGCCCTATATAGTGACCTATATCCTTGAGGCTGGTAAAAAAAAAAAAAAACACCATGAGGGCAACGTGTTATTTTGTGTGGTGATCAGCTTCTAAAATGGCCTCCAATGATCCCTTATTCCTAGTATTTACAACTACGTGTGTTCTCCTTGCCTTGAGTGTAGGCTGAATCCAGCGACTTGCTTCTTGTGAACCGAATATAGCAACATGAGATGTCACTTCCCAGACTAGTTTATAGAAGACTGTTATTTGTTTTCCTCATGTGTGTTCTCTAATCTTCCCACTTACTTGATTCTGATGAGGCATTTGCCATGTAGTGAGCTGCTCTGTGAAGTAGCACACGTAAGGAAATGAAGGTGGACTCTGTCCAACAGAGCCTGACAACCTGAAAGGAACTGGATCCTGCCAACAGCCATGTGATTATCTAAATATTTGGTAATATTTAATCCTTATCCTATTTTCTTGGGTAGAGTGAGGGTGCATAATTTCTTTATTCTTAGAGAAAATGTTACATGGCAGTGTTTGTAAATCATATAGTTTGTGAACCTAAGAACGATTCATAGCTTTCAATGAAAATGTAAAATTATCAGCAATAGTTTTTAGTTGTCTTCTGAAATAGTTCCCCAATCCCCACCCAGTCTATGACAATTAATTCATATTTCAAAGAAATAATACACAGCAGTTACCAAAAAATGTATTCCTCCATGCTTAACTTTCTAACATACTTGTGCTCATGTAGAATTTGTTCAGCTGTTGATTTTGTAAAAGTTAATTTCTTCATGCAAAATAGTTACATATAGCTGACAAGAACCTCAAGACCTTAATCTACTTCTACAATTATAAAAGAGGAGAGAGGTTTTGTTTTCAACCAGTGTATGTATGTATGGGGTCAGGGTGTCTTTCTCTCTACTACCAATAGAAAAGAAATTTACAGAACTAGCAAAGGTTTGTGCCTACCTAAGTTTCATATAAGATTCTGTGGCTTGTTACTTGAATTTTTAAGGAAATTGTTGTACTTTGTAAGAATAAAAACACAATTGTTAGCATCAAGCAATGACTTATGTGACATAGTTGGCAAATTTTTTAGTCTATCTTCTCTGGATGGAATACTAACTATTGAATACAAGATATACCTTTCTTTGCAATTTGAAGACATTATTTGCCTCATAGTTAAGATTTGCTTCATAATTTTCTCAAAATACCATTTTCTTGAAATCAATAATAGATTTTTGTGACATTAAAATGATATAAATATGGAGTATTCATTCCAATTGCAACAATGACCTACAAAACTGTCATCCAAGAGTTGCCTGATAGGACTATCTAAGATTCTTCTTTTATTTTATTTTTTTAATTTTTTCTCTCTCATTGTCAAGACCTCATATTTTACACCAGTGATGGAATACTGCCACAAAAATGCTAATGGGATGGTTTCTGTCATTCAAGTTCTAGCTCCAGGGTCTTTGCAACAAAAAGAGGTCTATGAAGGTGTTCAGCTAATCTATACAACTAGCCAAAGGATTGCCTTCATATGTGTGAAACATAAAGCTAAAATAGCATGATTTGACTAGTTTAGAAAGCAGCAATATGGGGTGCCTGGGTGGCTCAGTTGGTTAAGCATCCGACTTCAGCTCAGGTCATGATCTCACAGTTTGTGAGTTCAAGCCCCACATCGGGCTCTCTGCCAACAGCTCGGAGCCTGAAGCCTGCTTTGGATTCTGTGTCTCCCTCTTTCTGTTCCTCCCCCACTTACACTCTCTCTCTCTCTCTCTCTCAAAAATAAAGATTAAAAAAACTTAAAAAAAAAGAAAGCAGCAATAAATGAGGCTCTGGGTGGAAAAGCCTAAATAGGAGCAAAAAAAACAAAAAACACACAGACTTGAGAACAATATGTATAATCTGATCCTATTCTGGAATACTAAATAATTTAAAAACATATGATTGCACACATCTACAAGGAAAATATCTGAAAGAATATATAGTACTTATCTCCGTCTGATAAAATTCATTGATGATTTTGTTCTTTTTTTCTTTCTATTCTTTCTAATGTACCTGTTGTAAATATGTATTTTAATTGCATATTTTTAAAAAAAAATGTTTATTTTAAGAGACCATAGAATAAGCATCCAGTATTCTACTGTGAAAAATACTTCAGTCAGTGTCAATATTACATTAGCGAGTAAGATAAATATGGTCCCTATTCAGGAGGACGTTATAGTTTTATAAAATAGAAATGATGGAGAATATAAAGAAAATCTAATAATACATAATAAGTGCATAATAAGTGTATTATGTATAATAATACATTATGTATTATGTATTATAATAATACATAATAAGTGTATTATAAGAAAATCTAATAATACATAATACATAAATAAAATCTAATAATACATAATAAGTGCAATGATAAGTTAGACAGAATTTTCTGAAAGTATTACCAAAAAAATCTAAGTGAGTCCAAGAGCTAACGCATAGCAAAGGAAAAGAAATAACTGTAATTATAAGAAATTCTTAAAAGATGGCAATTTTCATCAATTAGTCATATTTCATTTCAATTCTAAAATATAAAGTATAGTCATATTCTGTTTCAACTTTTCATTCCCTTAACTCTGGGGATGAAAAGGCTAAGGTACTATCTGCTCCATCCCCTGCCTCCCCACCGTAGGGTATTTTTCCATCAAAATCAATGGGTTGACTATTTACATTTGAAAAGGCCAAGGGGTGCCTGGGTGGCTCAGTCCTTTTAGTGTAGGACTCTAGGTTTCTGCTCCAGTCCTGATCTTAGGTTTGTGAGATCTAGCTGCCTGTCTGCACTGACAGCATGGAGCCTGCTTGGGATTCTCTCTCCCTCTCTCTCTGCCCCTCCCTTGCTCTCTCTTATGGGCAATCTCCCTCTCTCTCCCAAGATAAATAAATAAATTTTGAAAAGGCCTAATCCTACAACGCTTTTTGATAGTCTCCTTTGGTTCAAAAATCATGTTGATAAAACCTAATAGATTTAGGACCTCTCAGTAAGGATACCATCGCCAACAACAAAAGTACTTTATCATCATTTAGAAAATGAGGCAATTATCACATAACTAGTAGCATTCTACAGTTTACTCTGAAATACCCTTTGAAGTGAACATGTTTCATGCTTGCTTTTCATCAGACATTTTAAGTATTTCCTGTATGAGTGTCAAGTGGCACTGATATGGTTTGTGTGCTGTTTTTGTCCATATTCTCTTCAACTGTATGCACTGTTTGGGACAAGACATGATGTAGCATATGTTATTGAAGTATTTGTGTCACTGTTAAGTTGGGCAGGTTTTTTTATGAAACAAAATCCTATATATTACCTTTGCATAACGTGTTCAGTTTCAATTCCTTTGTCTGCTATTCTAAGAAAAAAGGCTGTAAATAATAAACCAGGAACAACGAAAATAAAGGATGGCCAATTTAGCATAGGTGTATTTAGAGACAAACATAGATCCCTGAAGTTTAACAAATGCATTACCTAGAACTATAATGTGTTAAAAAAGAAACTGAAATAAATAAAATTTGAAGAGCTTATGATTTTTGAGCAAACACCAATTTGAACTGGGCACCACCATATAAAAATGGCTGGGAGTCTTCTGCTGACAAGAACTAAGAGAAAAGAAAGGCTTTTATAAAGCAGACATAGAAGCAAAGCATAGAAATGACTTGACTGGCTACAGCATAAGCAGCTGTCTTATTTGAGAAAGACTATTTGTGATTGGGTGTTCTTGTGTTTTGATTTCTTAACCTTGAGACATCTCCAGGAACTGAGTCTGGCTTAGGTTTCAGTTTGGTTGCCAAGGCATTAGAATCACCTAGGTCTAATGGCCTCCTTGTTTAATTACTTTGACATACGTGACCTGTGTATCTGTATTTTTAGTATAATGGTAACTTATACATTGGCATATTTTTGCATTCAATACTGCGTAGTAGGAAAGTCTAGGTTGTAATTTTCCTTTTCTGCTTTTCTGTTCTCTTAGGAAATTCCAAGATTATAAAAGTCAGTGCCTGTGGAAATGAATCATTAACATTTCAAATGAAGTACCAAAATCAGGAAATGCAAATCATGATTCTGATATCAACATTAACTTCTGTAAGTGGCCCATTTGCAATTATCACACTTGACTTTTCTGTTTATAAAACACAGATATCTTAACCTTAATCATTGCATCATCCATATGTGTTTCCATCTTTGGGCTTTTGACTATATACCAGCCAGGCAAGAAAAATAATACTCTTTATAACACCTAGAGATCCCTGTGAGAACCAAATAGATAGCCTACTGGGTTACCAGCTGCACTGTAGTACTACAAAATTAAAGGAACAGATGCTCTTTGTTAACCTTATTTCCTAACAAAATATAAACAACGTTTTCAAAATAGAGTTTGGGAAGGAAATTTAGAAATCTAACATCGCCAAATATTGGGAAGTTTGAAAGAGAGAGATAATTGAAAGTGTCAGTTAAAATCATAAAGCTAAAGATGAAGGGAAAATATTTTGATAACAAAGAGAACAGACATCAGGAACCCAACAATGAATTTTGAGCCAGTAATATAATGCATGGTGATAAATATGGCAAACATAACAAAGCAACAGGGAAAAAGTTATCTAGACAACCTCAAAAATGATTTTTAATAAAGAACAAAGCTTGCTATTACATAATCTTTGCTAAAGTGATTTAAAAAAAAAGAAATGAAACTGATCAATTCAGTCAGGGTAAGAACATCTAATTTTGAGGAAATAGAAATCTAAGGATTTCAAATACAAAGAGACAAAAATGATGTTTTACATGTAGTGATCCATGCATCGCCTTATTAGTAAAAATGAAAAACTACTGGAGAGATGAAAAAAGAAAAATAAGGAGCTCTTTAAAACTCATATTGCACCAGATAAACCACAACCAAAAAACAAAACCTTAAACTTTCTTTGTCTTCTTAAAAGGTTAAAAAATAAAGGACATTCACACACAAAGGACTGCATGCAAAACTGGTGAAATTTGAATAAGGTCATTGGATTGCTTCACTCTTAATTTCCTGGTTGTGACAGTGCACTGCAGTTATGCAAGTCATTACAGTTGAAGGGTACATGAGATCTTTCTGCATAATTTCTTACAACTGCAGGTGATTCTGCAAGTATCTCACACTAAAAGTTAAAAAAAAATCAGGAAAAATTAAGAATGACTTTTATAATCATTTTAGAGTTATTGTGAAAATTAAAGAAGATTAATCTTACAAATAAAAGAAAGAAAATTAATCTTATAAACTTCCTTTAAATGGTCATACACCCTATATTTGAGAATGTAATTAAGACCCTGGGCTAATTTAATAGGAGATAATTTAAAATTCATGAGCTAAGAGAATCATCAAAGGCCCTGAGGTATTATCTGACTATAGCCTGTAAAGAACACCTCAAAAAATCTAAAAAAAAAAAAAAAAAAAAAAAAAAAAAAAAAAAAAAAAAA
>NW_024412404.1:7909207-7968254 GCF_014898765.1 Herpailurus yagouaroundi
AAAAAAAAAAAAAAAAAAAAAAAAAAAAAAAAAAAAAAAAGAGCAATTATATAGCTAAATTTTTTTTTTATTTTTTTATTTTTTTTTTATTTTTTTTTTTAAATTTTTTTTCAACGTTTATTTATTTTTGGGACAGAGAGAGACCGAGCATGAACGGGGGAGGAGCAGAGAGAGAGGGAGACACAGAATCGGAAACAGGCTCCAGGCTCTGAGCCATCAGCCCAGAGCCTGACGCGGGGCTCGAACTCACGGACCGCGAGATCGTGACCTGGCTGAAGTCGGACGCTTAACCGACTGCGCCACCCAGGCGCCCCTTAAATTTTTTTTTTAAATCAAGAATTAAAATAGTAGAGGCCACAAATAAAATGAAAAGGGGAAAATCTAAATTATTATTTTAAATGTTAACTGGAGCATAAGTCATTTGTTTAAAAAAAATTTAGCAGCATTTTAAAATTCCAAACACATGGGAATGGTCAAAACTAATTGAGATAGGTAATAGATTCAAATGTAAAACTCAAGTCCATTTAACTCCTAGAACAAAACATAGAATATCTTCACAACCTTGTAGTGGACATTTTTTAATTATTTTATTTTATTTTATTTGTACATGATGCAAAAAAAAGTTAATGTTTAGTAGGAAAAAAATTATAAGTTGATTTCACAAAATTAATTTATTTGGCTTATCAAAAGACATCATTGAGAAATGGAGAAACAAGCCACAACACAGGTTGGGGACAAAAATATAATCACCATATACATATCCAACAAAAGACTCCTATCAAGAATGTATGAAGAATTCCTACAAACCAACAATAAAAATATGAAAAAAAATTAATTAAAATATGGGCAAAGAATATGAACAGATACCTGAAAAAGAAGATACATAGATAGTCAATAAGCAAAAAGAAAAAAAAAAAAAAGGTACTCAACACTCAACATCCTCCTAATCACTAGGAAAATTTCTATTAAATCCATTAGGAGATACCATTTTGCATTCACTAGAGTGATAAAATTAAAGGGACAGGCAATAGCACATGTTAAGAAGTAAAGCAATCAGAACCCTCATACATTCTCTGGGAATATATAGTGGTATAAATATTTTGAAAAGAAATTTGGGAGTTTCTTCAAAAGTTAAACATATGCCCTTGCAATTACCCAATGTCCTTGCAACTGCACCGTTAAGAATGGAATTTGTGAAGGAGAAATAAAATTCCACCAATTAATGTCAATAAAAAAGTCCATGATTTCCACATTCACAATAGCCCATGAAATGAGAAAAACCTTAATGTCTTTAATAGGACACTGGATAAACAAACTGTGGCATATTAATACAATGAATTGATTACTATTCATCAATAAAAAGGAGTATACCATTTGATATGAGCAACAATATGGATGAGACGAAAAATATTATGTTAAGCAAAAGAAGACAGAGGGACACACAAATATAAATAACTCATAATATGTAAAATTCATCATAAAGTAAATTTATTAGAACTATTTCCTTTGGATTTTTGCTCAGCTTGTTCATGAGAAAATAATGAACAATTACCCTCAGATTTTAAATTGCCCTCAGGATTCTCTATTGTCAAAATCCATACCAATTTCAAACTTCTTTTATTGATTTTTTATCTAGGTTTATTTTCAAAAAGCAGTCAAGTGATCACTGAAATGAGTTTTCTCTAATCCAGTTTGATGCTATTGACATTACATCATTTTCTGTTTACACAGCATACAAAAATATTAACATTTCTGCAGGTTGTTCAATGCTAGAACTCTTACCTGAAAGAATGAATATAGCATTTAAAATTACTAGTTGAAAATAAAATAAAATTACTAGTTAATTTTTGAAATTTCTCTGTTTACTCTAGAAAATTTACACACACCATATTCTCACCATACATACCAATGGCATGGTAAAGACCCTTGTTAGTGCAGAGGTATAGAACACTAGAACAAAACTAGTTCATAATCTTGGAATCAAAATATCCTCAGGGGCACAATAGTGACATAATAGTGGATTGAAAATGGCAAGCGCAAAATTTCCAGCACATCCAGATAATGTAGCAACTCTAATGAACTTGCTGTTTTACCATTATTTTACCAGCAGGTGACTATTGCTCCTTAATGCAATATTCTACAATGACTCAACTCCACTTTGTCTACGCTTCTATCGTTTCTTCTTCTCTTGTCATTATACACTCTACATTCTTTCAAAATTTATTTCTGCTTATTCTGAGGGTTTTTTTTTTTTGTCTAAGAGGTCACCTCACTACTAACCTTCTTCCTTGTGTCTTCGGGCTTCTGCACTATTTCTACGTGACATTTTTGCATAACTCACAAAAGAGGCTCTGACTGAATTGGCCAATTACTACATATGGTAGAGAATATCAGTACTGGATAGTATAAACCTCTCATACTGGTACCCTTATAGATTAATGGTCATTCTACATAGCTGACTTTGGGTGAGAAGTGATCCCTGCTCCAACAATCCATGGCTAGATTTGCAGAATCATACAGAACTAAACACAGTAATTCATGTATTTAGACTCTCTTAGAAGGGAACTATGAACATGCCAGGGATATAGAGACTCTTGGGAAAGAAGATTGTAGCCAGAGGCCACCTTATGTGGTCTACCTCAATATATTCATTTATTAGGGTCTCTTTCAGGGGCATCTCTTTTATTCCACTGAGCTGTCTTCCTATTGGTGAAACAGCACCATATGATAAATACCATATGTTTGAAATTCTTTAAATATCTAGCAGTTGAAATACCTCTTCATATTCTTTATTTTCTAAATTTTCTTAACCATTTGGTGCATTTGTTTTGTTAGGAACAAATTTTAGAATAATTTTGTTCATTTCAAAAAAATTCTTACTTGAAAATTAAGTTGGAGCTGCATTTTTATAGGTTATTCAAGGGTAAATTGGCATCTAAAATATTGAATCTTTCTACCAAGTCACTGTAGTAGGCTAAAATCCATCGAATCAAACCCTTATAATCCAGAAATCCCAATAGTTCTGTCTTGGCAAAATGAAATTAAACAAGAAAAACCAATTGCAGTATGACTCAGCAACTACATAAGAAATGTTTTGTGATGTTTCAGCATATCGAAATGATTTGAGAATATAAGAATGATACTAAATACTCTAAAATGATAGTTCAGAAATTAAAAACATAAACATTGCTTGAAAAATAGTAAAATAAGAACTATTTAGTAAGCAGTTACTATGTCCCAGAGTTCCAAGTACTTAACATGCATGGGACATTTAATTCTCAGCGGGGGATTTACCATTCCCACTTATCAAATGAGGAAACATTTATAAGAGGTTAAGCAACTTGCCCTATATAACACAACTATTAAGTGGAAGAAACAATAAGCTTTAATCTGTTTGATTTATAAACTATATGGTTAAATATTATGCTAGATCTCTCTGTAAAATATGAAAAGCATCAATTTGGGGAGCCTTGCTGGCTCAATCAGTAGAACATGTGACTTTCGATCTCAGGCGTCATGAGTTTGAGCCCCAAGTTGGGTGCAAAGTCTTCTTTAAAAAAAAGCATCAATTTAATCTAGCAAAAAGCATTTACTTGTGACATATATTAATATTTTTATATATGTTAAAAACCTAAAAAGAATGTAAGTCTTTTGTGAAAATAGAAGTCAATACATATATTATTACTACATTATCTATGTTTCCCAAATCTTTAGATGATTGTCAAATAAAGTATCAAAACCAACCTATTTATTTTAGAGCGTATTTTGAAGTTTATTTGTGTTAGGCACCAAAATATTTTTTAAAAATTTATCAATTCTTATTTAAAATCATTAGTCTTATCATTTTCAGTTTCATGTTCCTCTCTAATTTTTAATTCCAGAAAAAGTCATTCATAAACGTATTCCTCCAAAAACAAGTTACTGATGATCTACTTGTGTGTCAAGTATCATGATGCCATAGTGAAGGAGCGAGACTTGGAGCTATAGTCTTGGCTTTCTCTAGATCTTAAATTCTAACAGAAAACATGATAAATAGTTGTAACCATTGACATTATTTGCAGGTGTGCGGTGCCATGTGAATATATTGAAATACCTAATTCCTAAGTAGGGTTGAGAAAATCCTTCCAGAAGGAAATGACATCCAAACAGATACTCAAGCATAAGTAAAAATTATTGCAGAGAAAAGGTAGAGGGGCCAGACAGAATGTCAAAATGACTGAATGTCCAGAGGTAGTAGGACTTGGTGAATAATCTGAAAAAGGACTGTCAGATGATGGCCAAGTTTCTGGCTCCAGAAATCAGGTAAATATTAATATCTCCTTCAATTTTCATTTTTAAACTGTTTTCATACCCATGATCTCCACTTAATCTGAGAACAACCTTTTGGGGGGTATAAAGGTATTTTCTAGCTTAAAATATAAAAGGGTTACATAGAATTAAGTTCTTCCTTCCATTATTTCTACTCGATCTTAGAACACATGTCTAATTCTACTGTCTAAAGTACAATATGTCTTCTTTCAATCTAGATTGCTGTCCGGATTCAGGCCTGTGTCATATTATCCCCTTGCTACCTAATGTAGAAATCCCTCACTGACTATCCTGACAGGAGTAATCCACCATCATTGCATCATGGCTAGCCAAACAATTTTGATCAACCATGAGAACACCCTTATTACCATCAAGTGCAAGTACACATTAATATTTTATATAATGGCCAAACACATGGAGAAAAACAATGCATCTCCACACAAGGCTTCCATAGGTCTCTTTCTTATTCTGTTACTCTCCCTCTTATTTTCAAATCCATAATAGAAAGGTTTGGCAGGTTTTTCTCATATGCTCAAATGAGATATAAAGTTTCATTGGACCACACTACAAGGTTGCACATGGTCACAAGAAGCCCTTTCTGACTTTCTAGCTCCATGTACTTACACTGCCCAATTATGAACTTAGAAGTGAAATAGCCAACGAGGACTCAGAAGCCATAAGGCACCCTCTTGGGGGATATCTTATTGAAATGGTGGCAGACTTCGCCAGTGCCCTAGCTCAGCATGGGGCAGGCACTTCAAACTGGTTAAACTGTATTAACCACAGCATGGCACACTGAAGCTTTTCTTTCACAGTAGTTTTGCATCCAAAGTCTCCCTGTCTCTATTCCTCTCTCTCTCTCTCTCTCTCTCTCTCTCTCTCTGTCTCCCCACCCATCCACTCTTTTGTTTTTTGGGTTTTTTTTTTAATGTTTATTTATTTTTGAGAGCAAAAGACACACAGAGAGAGAGCATGAGCAGTGAAGGGACAGAGAGAAAGAGAGACACAGAATATGCAGCAGGGTCCAGGCTCTGAGCCATCAGCACGGAGCCTGACCTGGGGCTTGAACCCGTGAACCATGAGATCATGACCTGAGCTAAAGTCGAACACTTATCTGACTGAGCCACCCAGGCACTCCTGTTATTTTCTTTGTTTCTTTGTTTGTTTTGTTTTCTGTTTTATTTTTGTTTTTGTTTTTGTTTTAATGAGGGATGGTTGTTAAGTGTCCTTCTGAGTGGCTAAAATGGGAGGTGGCTTTACAGTAGTTCCAAAAGAGAGAAGCAAAGTCTAGAGACACCAGAAGTCATTTTTGTATAATCCAGGTGATATGTCTGTGGCTATCCCTGAACCGCAACAGGAAGACAGAATGTTTTCAGTATAGGTGACAAATTATTACTCCATGGTGATTGACACTCTGCAGATACTGGCTCCTTGGCATTGACCACTAAAGTACTCATCCGGGAAGAGGCAGAGGAGCCTCACATGCCTACTCATTTTTCCCCAATGATCTAGGCAAGCCTGGTCTCTCAGACTTCCTTTGTTACCTGATTTCCCAAGATAGACAAAACTGCTAAACATGACAGGTAGAGGGATCCAGCTTTTCCTCTAGACTCTTTAAATCTAGTGTTATGGATAAACCTTATATCTCTTCTTTAAAATTGGACTTTTGCTTTTCAAAATATTTTCTTCTTACCTCTCAAAAAGCCTTGTTCTTGCAAATGAATAGCTTTAGTGTCAGAACAATTGTTTCTTAAAGAGGGATATGAATTCAAATTTGCAAATGGGAGAGCCAGATGAGGCTGGATTGCGAAGAAAACCCATATCTGCATAAAATATTAACAGGATTTTGAGAAAATAGAAAAGTTCTATGTTAGAGTCTAGTCTTGTTCCATTTTTGACTCCAAGTCTCTGTATTAGGGCCAACTTGCAAAATGAGTACAGATGAAAAAAATTGACCTACAGGTAGAAATTTTAGTGAGAGGAGCAGCCTATCAGCCTTGACTTGCTTATTTGGCTATTAATTTCTGTCTTAATCCACTCAAATTTCTTCAAGCTCCAAACAAACAGAGTTATAATCAGGAAGCAGGAGAATAAATAGGTAAATGATAGGAAGCTTATACTTAGAAAACCTTTGTGAAACAATGTGCGATGCCTAGCAAACTATTCATCCCCCCCCCCCCTAATCTTACTTCTTTATAACTGAATTTAATTATGCTTTCTAAATTCTTAAGGATAGTACAGAAATACTAAGATTGATCTCCCACATCTCTATATCCAGAAACTCTGGATACCACATGAAGATCATTCTTACCTTAGTGAGTGAAAAAAGGCAGTATGGGTAGCACAATAAACTTAGGCTTTGGAGTCAGATAGAAATGCTTGATTCTGAACCCTGTTGGACACAGTCTATCAGAGTGACTTTGGGAGAGTAATTTTAAATGATGTGTTTCCTTTCCTGCCAATAAAATGGTTATTTAAATCCCTTCCTCAAGGGTTTCTTTAAGGGTGAAATGAGAGAATGTGTGTAAAGTTCCTGCCAGGTAACAATCTCTCAACAAAACTTTCTCCCCTCAGGCTAGATTTCTTTATCAGCAGCTCAAGGATATAGCTTTTACCTCTACTTGATCTTCTCAGTTTCTGTTGGGAATTTTACTTTAAACTGAAG
This sequence comes from Herpailurus yagouaroundi, assembly GCF_014898765.1. Lineage (NCBI taxonomy): Eukaryota > Metazoa > Chordata > Mammalia > Carnivora > Felidae > Herpailurus > Herpailurus yagouaroundi. Next base: position 7,916,181 of record NW_024412404.1, read on the forward strand.
GGCATTTTCTCTTTACTCTACTTCTTAAGCAAATTCGGTACATTTAAATTATTTCCCTTGATCTTCCTACCTCATCTTCTCTTCCAGAGAAGCTAATTTGACCTTGCCCCCAAGCTTCTCATCACTTGTTCTTTTCTTGTCCTTACATTCATGTATTCCTGTTGTTAGCCAATGATTTCAAATACAGGTTTTTAGGTAATTTTTAAAATATATATGCTTAATTAATATAATATGTCATACTAAACACATTATATTACAATTGCATTTGATTAATACCATGTGTTTGTCTGTCTTTTTGTTTGTATCTATGGTTGTGGTAATAGCAAAAGCACACTGATTTTGGATTCAGGACACCAGTGACTTTGACACTAACTAGCTGTATGCACTTGGGCACTCTATCACTTCACCCCTGTAGTCCCCAACACCTTCTAAAGATTTTGAGCTACGTGAATTTTGACTCAACTCAGCTCTATCATTTCAGTAACAATGCAATGCTCCACTAATGACAATATGTTAGCTTTCCATATTTTTTTAATCTATGACCTCAAATGATTATTTGCTTCCATGCTTCCATGTGTTCTGTCTCTGGGTGACTTGTCCCCCTTTCTTCTCTTTCCCACCTACCAGAAAGGCTTATAAAGAAAGGGATGTATTATACTTACACTTTTCCCACCTACAGGAAAGGCATATAATAAAATAGATGTATTACCAACAGTTTTATGGGATCATGCTAACTTTTATTTTGGGCTGAAACTAAGAGAACCTAATGCATGACACTACAGAATTACAAAAATTAAATCAAGCTTCACAACAGCAGGAATAAAATGGTCTTACTTTTGCCAAAACAAACAAATGAACAAAAGATATACATAGATGATCAAGTATATGTGTTAGAATTTATGTAGAAAATTATCTGAAGGGATACAAACAAAATCGCTAAAAGCAATCAGTACTGGAAGAAGTGAGATCCAGAGATCCAGAAGTACGAGCAGTCAAGGTTTAAATGTTTACCATAAACTCTTCTATATTTTTACAAGCATGTTATCACAAGCATGTGTTAATTTTATAACAAAAATATTATCATTGGCTGATATCTATTTTACTCATATTTTTTAATAAAGTAGCTTTGTAGTTTACTATAAATTGGGTTTAAGTTAGTAACAAGATAGTGATTTGAGGTGGAGAAACGTTCATTAGTATTCCACAGTAAAAACAGCCAGTGGGGGAATCTGTTTGAGCTCTGACCCAAGCAGAAAGTGACGATTTCTTCTGAAAGTGATTTGATACTGTTCTTCTCATTGCATCTATGGCAAGAAAACTAAATAGGGTAATTAAAATATAATTGTAACAGGAAACACAGGTACAGCTAAATCTTTACATTGCAGAAAGTACTCAGAGGTAGGCAAAAGCCAACATTGGAGTTAAGAGAATGGAATATGGTGGCAGGATTTTGCAGAACATATTGGAGCAAAGCAAATCTTTCCAAAGAAGTTGATAGGTAAAGATTGCATTTAAAGACAAATATTTCAGAAGTACACAAAGACTAATGACTGCAGATATTCATAAGGGCACAGGACGGAACAAGCTTTCCAATCGAAGATAGTATGATTCAATAGCAAACACTGGAAGAATAACAAAAAACCAAAAAAACAAAAACAAAAAAAACTGGGCTGGGATCAAGACACACAAGACACATAGAGTCATCAACTCAAGTTGTTATCAAAAGCCTAGATATAATACAATATTTACAATTGTAAGCATTTATGTAAGCATAAAGTATAAAGAGTTCACTTTCAGAGTGTTGGTTCAGTCATTGTCACAATGTCAGGTTTATTTTGTTGTTCTTCCCCTATGATGGGGTGATGATGTTATAGATGTTCTGAGGATTTCAAAGGGAAATGAGAGAACTGTTTAAACTCTTTTTCAGAGCACTACACATTTCAAGAATTCTAATTTCTCTTTTCCTGTCCCAAATTTTCTACTTATATCTAAGCTCCATGGAAGTGCACTGGTCCCAATAGGCTGACATTTTCTCAACCTATAATTGCGGTATTTAGCTTCTTTGCCTGCTGCAGCCTTGGTCATCAGTTTCAGTAATGCCTGACCCCATGTACTTTATTTTCAACCCTACATTATCTATTTGATCATCTATGTCCCCAAATACAATGAACATATCTTCTTACCTTATCAGCTCTCTATGTAACAGTCCACACAGTTGAAAACTCTTGCCTTGGCTTCTGACTCAACACTGTCTTGATTCTTCTCATCTTTCCTGTTACTGTTTGTCAGTCTCCTTTGCTGTCGACTCCTCCTCAGCATGAATTTTAAATGTTTGTTCCTATATCATTTTTTTTCTTTTCTAATATACCCTCTGAAAAGGTGAGTACATTCTATGTTAAGGGAAATCAAATTTCTGTAATAGGCCAAATTTATGTTCTAAGTTCCAAAATCATATATCCAATGACCCATGTATCTATAAAATAAGCAAATTTCATATCTAATGTGCCCACTAAAATGGAATTAAACTCCTACCCCAAACTGGTTTCTCCAAGTCTCCACTAGCTCATTAAATCACACTTAGATCCAGGGGCTCCTGGGTGGCACACTGAGCCCCCAACCCTTTGTTTTGGCTCAGGTCATGATTTCACCATTTATGAGTTCAAGCCCCACACTGGGGTCTGCACTGATAGAACATAGCCTGCTTGGAATTCTCTGTCTCCCTCTCTCTCTGCCCCTCCCCCATTCATTCTCTCTTTCTCTCTCTCTCTCAAAAATAATTAGATAAATAAATAATTTTAAAAAGCGACACTTACATCCATACAATGGCCCAAAGCAAGATACCTAAGAGGCAAATTTGTTTCCCCGGTTTTCTTCAATTTCACGTTTATTCCCAGGAAAGTCCGCACATTTTATCTCTCAAATAAATTTCAAATCTGATCACCTCTTCTACCAACTGTCTAGTCCAGCACTGTTCAATACAAATGTAATGCAAGCATCATTTGTAATTTTAAGTTTGCTAGCAGTCACGTTAATAAAATAAATAATACTTAACACATGTTAAGCGAATAATATTTTTAATATATTTGGTTAAATTATATTATTAACATAAATTCTCCATTAAATATTAAATATTATAAATATTAAAAATAGATGAGATATTCTATATTCTTCTTTTGTGTGTGGAGTTTTCAACACCTGCTATGGTTTTTACACTTACATAGCACATCTCAGTTCATACTAGCCTAATTTCAAGTGCTCAAATATCCACATGTAACTATTGCACTGAACAGTGTAGACCTAATCTACATCGACATCATCTATTACCTTAGAAAACAACCACAGTCTCCTATCTGATATTCTCACTTCAACTCTTGCCAACCCACCCCCAACAACAATTTCCAGCTCTTTTATTAAATACTAATGGGACTGGAGAGACTTTCCTATTCTTGTGTTCATAATACTAAGATCAAGCAAAAATATCTTAGCTGCTTTCTCTAGGAAATACCTGCTCCTGGAAGAGAAAACTGATGCAGCTAAACTGATAAATTATCAAGACTAACAAGTTCGTCTAGATTAATTTCAAGATCAATTCACTGTGCTCTCTCATCCAAATCTATGTCACCAAATCCCAACCAGTTTTCCCTCCTGAAGATGCACTTTAAAATCATTCAGCAGGACCCCCGGGTGGTTCAGTCAGTTGAGCATCCAACTCTTGATTTTGGCTCAGGTCATAATCTCACAGTACTGTGAGTTTGAACCCTGCACTGGGTTCTGCGCTGACAGCATGGAGTCTGCTTGTGATTCTCTCTCACTCCCTCTCTCTCTGCCCCTACTGCACTTGCACTGTCTCTACCAAACAAACAAACAAACAAACAAACAAACACCCCACAACATTCAGCACAGGCCTTAACATGATATAAAGAGACCTACTCAATCTCCCCAATTGAGATGCTTATAAGACCCTGTCAAGGTGGTTTCTCTTTTACTGCACTAAGTCTAATAAACTTAGTTTGCTTGATAAACATATTTTTAGAGATCTTCTGGAAAGCAAATCGTCAACAAAAGCAAGAGAGAACTTCTTAATATACAAATGGGATCATGCCACTCATGTGTTAGATTTAATTTAATAGCTCCCAATGCTTTGGAATAAAATCCAAATTATTTAATGTATCTGAAGAAGCCAAAATAATCTATACTCTGTCTAGCTCTCTAAAATCATATTATATTACTATCCTTCCTCCCTTTACTAAGCTTTAGACACAGTGCCTCATTCCAGGTCTTCAGGTACAACCAGCGTTTTGCTAATCTTGTTTTCTTTGCATTTACTCTACCCTGCCTGCAACATTCTTCCATCTTAAAATTGTTGACTCATCTTGATTCTTATTACCTAAGTCAAATTTGATGTCCTCAGAGAGGTTTTCCCTGACTACTGTATTTAACATGTTGTTTTCTCTTATGCCAATATTCTCTTTATCACTTCATACTGCTTAATTCCATCATATAATTCATCATTACTTCCCGGTTTATATTTTCTATAATTGTTTACTTTCTGTCTCTCTCCACTAGAATATAAACTCCAAGAGAATAGAGATTTTGCCTATCTTATCTAGCTCCATATGCCTAAATGTCTGACAAATTTATTGGTACATAGTAGGTATTCAATAAAAAGTTATCAAAATAAATGAATCAAAATAATTTAATGAATAGTTTAAAGAATGAGAGAAAAGACAGAGACAGAGAGATAGAGAAGGAAAGAAGGAAGGAAGAACCCCCTAAAATATGCAATTATAAGCAAGAAAAATGTGCAATTATAAGCAAGAAAAATGTGATTATCCCCATTATGCTTTAGGACACTGTGTAAGTGCGTTCAAGGTAGGAAATCAGGACTCCAGAGCTACTTACTATATAATGTAGCAGAGACCAAGATCAAGGTCTTTCGATTTCTAATCTAGTGCTCATCACAGCATAACACACTGTCTTTCAACCTTCTCTGATTGATGTAATTCTTTTGAAGCTAACGTGTAAAGCTTCAGATTTAATAACAAAACAAGGCATCTAAAGGAGAAAATGATTCTCTGTGCATTAATTGGTGAGTTCATATCTTTTTGCATTTACATCTCCCACTTGCATTTTGATTAGCAATTTCTTCTGTCAATTTAACACCAAAATCCTCTGTAATCAGTGGCATGTTATATTCTGGAACAGACTCAACGAGTCCCTGAAGCTGGCAAGACAGCACTTCAATCCCTTCACCTTGGCTGCTCTAGTGGTGAGCATCCCTGACTGTCAGTCTGATTTCCTAAATCTCCTAAAAGAGAGTAGGCAGTTAGAAACACTGTTGGCATATGCTTGGCTTTAGCTCATTTCAAATACAAAAATGCTGGCTGGTTCCAGACACAAGCCTCACTTATTTTCTATAATAATAATAATAATAATAATAATTATTATTATTATTATTATCATCATCATCACCATCATCATTATTGTTATTATCTTTATCACTCTTCCAAAGTCCCTTTTGGAGAGGTTTCATATCCTAAGGAAGAGCAATTCCTGAAAATTACACTTGATCAATTTATTTAGTGAGGCATAAATAAAAAATTAGCATTTGATTAAAATTCCTACCTTCTTTTAATAATAAATACATTGTAAGGGATTGTCACTATCACTAACTTCTACTTTCTTTCCTGCTAAAAGCACTTCAATTTTCGAATATTAGGCATGTTGAGGTGTTTGTGGCACATGAGGGGGAAGATACTCCCCCACCCAAACCCTATGGAATGAATCTTGAATAGGCTGTGCCAAGCCTAGTAACTGTGCTCCTCTTGACATTGGTCAAGGTTATTTACCTTTGACATGGCATAAAAAATATTATAAATCTGGATTCTTTTTATTTGCCCAGTTATTTTTCCACCTATACACTGGAGTCCAGGCACTCTGGCCTAATTACATTTCTCTAAATATGTCTTTACTTCTTTTCCCTTGCAAATGTCCTAAACCACAATTCCAACTATACAACCCCTATCCATTCAACAAAGCCCAACTCTAATCACCCAACTCTAGTCACCAAATGAGTACATCTGTGCATAATTTTCTCCATGACATAATTAAAATCTCTTAATTAGCAATGATGATTCTATGTTTTCATTGTAGCACTTACCACTATAAATTCTCATCATTGGCTCACACATCTCTTTATTCCATGAGAAAGCTAGTTAATTAAGAACAAGGATCCTATCTCACTCATGTTTGTATTCTTAAACACAGTTCTTGAAAGATAGAAAGTACTCAAATATTTTTTCAAGAGGGTGACTGAGGAGACTGTACAACAAATAGAAAATTAGTTGTTAACATGATGCCTTCTTCATTCTTTGCCATCCGGGTTCATGACACTTGTATTCTACATACACTTTTCAAAAGTTTTATTCTATTTTGTACTTCATAGATATTACTATTTCAAAGGAAATCTCTAATTTTTTCTAATGTTTATTTATTTTTGAGAGAGAGAGTGAGACAGAGCGTGAGCCAGGGAGGGGGACACAGAATCGGAAGCAGGCTCCAGGCTCTGAGCTGTCAGCACAGAGCCTGACGCGGGGCTCTAACCACCAACCGTGAGAACGTGACCCGAGCCAAAGTCAGATGCCTAACTGACTGAGCCACCCAGACGCCCCTCAAAGGAAATTTTTAGAGTGTACCAGAAAGTTTGTATCAGAAAGATTGTATATAGCTTAACATCTTAAATAGGCAATGCATATAGTTACCGAAGAAATTAAAATGTAATAAAATTTTTAACTAGAATATTTTACTAATCAGAACTGCCAAAAACTTGTTATAAGCAAATGATTACCTGCAATGTTTTAAAAATATTTCCACTGGTTTATTTTACTCTTTAAAAGCAGTAAGCTTTTCAAGGTAACTTATGGTAACAAAGTTAATCAGTAAAAAAATTATTAGTAGTAATGATGATGAGAGTATTATAATAAGTAGAGCACATTACATTTTCCAAATATAGGCTTTATATTGTATCCCATCCCATTTGTTCCTCTTGACCTTTATACTTCTTACACAGAAAGGTAAAGTTCATTCTCCTCCTCTTGAATCGGGGAGGTCTTTGACTTGTTTGTAAGTAATAAATTATGACAGAAATAACACTGTATGATTTCAGAGAGTAGGTTAGGAAAGAAAGTATTGTCTGTGCTTTGTTAGCTGCAACACTTATTCTTGACTCCTAAAATGCCATACAAAAATAACCAATTACCTGGAGGTTGTCATGCTATGAGAAAGCCAAGCCACATGAAAGTTAATGTAATTTTCCTTAGTCTTCCAGTACTGAAATCAGACATCAGATATGTGAGTAAACAAGCTTATGCCCTTTCTGAATTCTTGATGCATAGAATCTGTGAACATAACATATTGGTTGTTGTTTTAAGTGGCTAACTTTTGGATCATCTGTTGCATAGCAGTAATAACTGGAACAAAGGGTGTGCCAAGGAAGCTTAGGTGTTCGCTAATCAATCATCCACTGTTTCTTCCCTTTCTCCAACGACAGTGGAGGCCACATTATAAAGATAGCAGTATCAAAAGATTGGAGGATCCTGAATCACCAAGTCATTACTTGGTAGAAACTTATCCAGGAAAACTGGCTAACAACAGAGCAATGTATAAATGATAAATAAACTATCACTGAAATAAGCAATCGGGATTTGTGGGGTTGTGTTAGAGCAGCTGGAATGCATTATTTTGACTAATACACACAACAAATTCTTTGTATTTGTATTACTGCACTGTAATACTAAGACAAATTCATTGAGCACTTATAGTGCGCTGGGAAACTTCACTTAATGTTGTGCATGTATTATCCCGTTTGAACTCAGATCAACCATATAACTAGGCCAGTATGTTTGTTTTCCTTATTTTACAAATGCAAATCAAAAGTTGAGAAATTATCTGACTTACTCAGGGTCACAAAGATATTCCAAAGAAGGGGAATGTCTTTGAGATGGAGAAGTGTGGAGTCAGTCTAAAATAGGGTTGTCTTCCCAGAGTTAAGTTAGCAAAATCCACTGGAAGAGATTAGTTTGTATAAACGTATTGTTGATAAAAAATTTGTTAAACAAGTAGCCTAGATTTATTTCTAGGCCACTAGTAATTTTGGTGATAATAGAAGATATGCAGAAATTCCTGGTTTTATTTTCATATATATTTTTTAGTAAACAGACCACTATGGACTCATTACAGTATATTTTATAACCATTTTTAAGGGTTAGAAATATTTTTTGTCATAGAATCTTTCTATATTTTATGACTTTAATTAAGTTTCTGATTTCTTTTCCAAACAGTGCAATATAAGACAATATAAAACATATTTTAAATTATTAAATTTGTGGAGAATTTTGTGACTTTTCAGAACCTATAACACCAAGGGTATGATAATGGAGGAGAATGTGCATAAAATACACTTCAGCAAGTTCCACAAACTCTGGCCTTAATGATTTTTCTTCCACTAATGCATGCAATCAAGAAGTCTCATCAGGGCTATTCTGTAACTGTTATCATCTTTAAAGAGGAATCTTGTCACCTGCACAAGGTAAAATGAAAGCTTCTTAAAACAACTATATATTCAGTTTTATAGAAGTTTGTTACTTGATACAGACATGTATATGCATTTGTGATCACATTGGTGGCCACAAAATACAGTATGTATTAGAGATCCTTGGTACTTTCAAAACTATCTTAAACCAAAGATTGAGAGAATTTTAATTCTTTGTGAAAGTATTTATCAAGGTAGCTTCTTAGTGTCTGTCACTTTCTGTAATATAAAATATAACAAAGTAATTTTTTTCTTGCCATTAATTCCTTGAGGTCCAGTGACTACGTTTCAAACAAGTGACGAATTTGACAGCTAAATCAATCACTTTATTTAACTGTAAAAAGCCTAACATCTGATTTTATCCTAAATGTCTAAAAAATCCCTCCTTTCATAAACTCTACATTCTTGTATGGGGAGACAGAAAATAGATAAATAAAAAATATATAATATGTTCTTTGTCATGATACACTATGTAAACCCAAACTCGAGTGAGAAGACAGAGTGGCTGAAGAGGGAGATGCTATCTCTGTATATGGATCCTTATAAGATCTGTGCAGGATGATATAAAAGTAATGATGGATCAGACCTGAACAAGTCTGCTGTGCGAATTCTCGGAGAAAGCATATGGTTAGACAGGACAGTAATTGGAAAGATGCCAGAAGTGTAGGCATGTCTGGTGAACACAAGAAACAGACAGAAGGGCTATGTATCTGAATCTGAAGCAGGACAGAGGAGCATTATAGGGTAGGTATTCTTCAACAAACTGCCTAAAAAGTAATTTGGGGGATTTATGTGTTTTTAACTGGCCCATCGACGGAGGGAAGTCAGTGAAGTAAAGGACTCCTGTTGTATAAAAACACTTAACTATTTCCTGCTCCTAAGAAAAAGGAAAATGTTCTGAACCAGGTGCCCTAAGACCCCAAGATTTCAATCTGTTACTTTCCCTGTCGGTGTGTGACCTCAAGTTGCTCACTTCATTTACACACCTTTTACAAACTCATTTGTAATCTAATAATCGTTAGACACATTGTTACTACTATAACATAAAGAAAAGAAAAAGTAAAGTGGTTGAGTGAAGTTGATGAATTTCAACATCCTGTAAACCTCAAAAGTTGAATTTCAAAATGTATGATAATCAAAGGGCAGCTTAAAATTTAATTATACCTGCTGAACATATGCAAAATACCAAGAGGAATGTGAAACCTCTTTATAGCCTTGGGGGAAGAGTGAATCCTAGTAACTAAAGCACTCTGCAAAGTAGCAGGAAGGAAGTGCAAAGAAGGAAGGGCAGATAGTTTGACCTACCAAAGAAAGGGTAAAAAACTTAGAGCACCTAGGAGAGTGGAAACCACATGGGTGCAAAAGGGTGGAGAAAAGCTCCTGGGACCCTGCAATGGGAATAGGATGGAATAGCAGAAGTTGCACTGGGTGGTCACATGACTCAATGAACTTGAAGGAAGGACCATTGTAATATTCAAATATTTTGGATGATTAGATTTACAAAGGAAAATTAATAAAGGTGCAATTGGATCCTTGGAAAACCCAGTCAAAATTTTAGTAAAGAGCCAAAACAGACTAAGACAAGGGTCAGCAAAATTTTTCTGTAATGAGCCAGGCAGTAGCTGTTTTAGGCTTTGTGAGTCATACTGTTACTGCTATGGTTACTGTTGCCATTACTAAAATTGCCATTAAAGGGCAAAGAACTATCTATTGGTGTTATTCCTAAAATTAGAATTTCATATAACTTTCAGATGTCAAAAAATATATCCTTCTTTGAAATTTTTTCAACTGTTTAAAAATACTAAAATCATTTTTAGCCCATACGTCATACAAAATAAGATGGTCAACCAAATGCAGCTCCGTGGCCCTATGTTTGCCATCCTTGACCTAAGATAATACATAATAATTTATAAACATGAGAAATACAAATCAACAAAAGAGGACCATATATTAGAGATATTTGGTGGGGTGTCTGGCTGGCTCAGTTGGTTGAGCCTCCGACTTCGGCTCAGGTGGTGATCACGCGGTTCATGGATTCATGCCTGGTGTCGGTGCTGACAGCTCAGAGCCTGGAGCCTGCTTCGGATTCTGTGTCTCTCGCTCTCTCTGCCCCTCCCCCGCTTGCACTCTGTCTCTCTCTCTCTCAAAAATAAGTAAATATTAAAATATTTTTTTAAAAAAAATATTTGGCAAGTAGCCAGTTATAAAGTAGAAAGGTATTTGTTTTATTATAATATTCTAAACATCAGCATTCTCAGTAGTTCATGCAGGCCTTTTTAATTAATCCTAATTAATACATTCGATAGGACTTTATCTAAATAAAATTACCTCATTGTTGACGTGCCGACTACTAGGTAAAACATTATTAATTTTTAAAATCAACTTTATCCACGTAATTTACCTGTAATTCTAAGTGTACAGTTTTATAAGTTTTGACAAATGAGTATAACCACCTTGGATTATCAGTTTTCATAAAAGAGTCTACTGGGAGTTTGTTTTGGACAGCATTATATCTATAAATCAATTTCAAGATAATTGTACACCTTAATAATATTGAGTCTCCCAGTCCAGGAATATGATTAACTTTCTCCTAATATGGTTTTCTTAATTTTTATTGATAATGTCTCATAATTTTCAGAGCGTAAACCTTGTATAAGTTTGTTAAATTTATCAATTATTTTGTTATTTTTGACGCTGTGCTAGATTGTACTTTATTTAATTTTTTTAAGTGTTTATTTATTTCTGGGACAGAGACAGAGCATGAGTGGGGGAGGGGCAGAGAGAGAGAGGGAGACACAGAATCTGAAGTAGGCTCCAGGCTCCGAGCTGTTAGCACAGAGCCTGACGCGGGGCTCGAACTCACAAACTGTGAGATCATGACCTGAGCCGAAGTCGGTGGGTCAACCGACTGAGCCACCCAGGAGCCCCAGATTGTACTTTTAAAAGATATATTTTCTAATTGTTGTGATTAAATAGAAATACATATTGAGTTTCATTGCATTTCTCTACTTTATATTTATTAATTAATTAATTTTGCCCTTATCCCTTCCTCCTCCCCTTCCTTTGTGCTAAATTCACTTACCAGTTTTACCAGAGTGAAGTTTTTTGTTGTTTTAATTTTTTTTTTTTTAGGATTTTCAATGTGGTTGATCATATAATTTGCAAATACAGGCAGTTTTATTTTTTTCTTATAATCTGTACACTTTTTACTTTGTTTCTTGATTTAATGTACTGGCTAGAACATCTACAACATCTCATTGCACTGGAGCATGGACATTCTCACTTCGTCCCCAGTTGTAAGGAATAATGTTTTGCCCTTAATTTTTTTTTTTTAATTTTTTTTCCAATGTTTATTTATTTTTGGGACAGAGAGAGACAGAGCATGAACGGGCGAGGGGCAGAGAGAGAGGGAGACACAGAATCGGAAACAGGCTCCAGGCTCTGAGCCATCAGCCCAGAGCCTGACGCGGGGCTCGAACTCACGGACCGCGAGATCGTGACCTGGCTGAAGTCGGACGCTTAACCGACTGCGCCACCCAGGCGCCCCTTGCCCTTAATTTTTAAGTGCAATGATGGCTAAAAGCTATAGAGTATGCTTTCATTTCCCTCTACAGTAAAGAAACTAATATCATGTAAGATAACAAACTAAATGATAACACATAAAATTGAGACTTGAAAACGTCTTGATTTTGCAGAATATTCCTTTCACTATTTCTTCATTTCTGAACTTAATTCAACAGAATTTTAGTTGGACCAGATAACATTGTCCACCAGTCAGTGACTAACTGACACCATCAGTCTTTTCCTCCCGAAGTTTGAATGTGAGACTTCAGAGAAACAAACAGCAGTTTGGTCCAGAAGACATATAAAGCAAAATAATTTTTTGAGGTGAGATGCAAACAAGTTATGCAGAGCAATAGAAGACATTCAAGTAAATCATGACAGTGCAAGTAAGTTAAATTAAGAAAATTGTATATAATTCCAATGAAAGCCATCTATCCATTCCTGAGGGTGCAGTAGAATCAGGAAAAAAAAAGGGGGTTTTCTGGCTATATAAACTGAAGTTATATATTGAACTGTGTTCCAATTTTAGAAGCCATGTAAATTATTCATGTAAAAATGGTTCATGTAAACTGGGCCACATAAATGTTTTTTTGATTTACTTTATTTTCCTTTGTTTCTTCAAAAAATAAACTTTAATCAAGTGATATCTCCAAAATTTGTTCTTATTCTCTGAAATATGAAGTTAGACAACTAACACAGAAAATCTAAACTTAGTGGTGGTCCTGAAAATCTTCACATTTGGTTTGTAAAGCGTCTCTGTATTTCCTACGTGCTTTTGATAAGTCACATACGAAAATTCACAAACAAAATGTGTGAAGCCCACATTCTGCATACCTGTTCAAAGGCTGAATTTTTGCTGAATCTTTTCCTCTTTTTGATGGTATTTCACTACTAGCCACCCATGTTTCTCACAATTTAATTATCTTGTCCTTTAAGATTTTTATCTATTTCTGGTTAAGCACATTTCCCTAAAAGATGAACCATCAAGAGTCTTTCTTGCACATTTCAAGAAGTTAATAAAAACAATATATAGAATTATAATGCCAGCTTAAAATCATATAGGCTCAAAAGCACAATTTGCATTAAATAATCTATAATTCACATACACAATAAGTCTCCTCTTATGTAAAACAGTATCTTGAATAAAAACATAATTATTTGTTTAGAACTTTACCTTTTAAGGTCCTTTTGGGCTTTGGCTTCAAGTTGGCCCATGGGCACATTTCTATAACTTCTATAGATAACATTCTTCAACATATAAAAAAATAATTGGGGCGCCTGGGAGGCTCAGTCAGTAAGCATCTGACTTCAGCTCAGGTCATGATCTCACAGTTTGTGAGTTCAAGCCCCGCGTCGGGCTCTGTGCTGACAGCTCAGAGCCTGGAGCCTGCTTTGGATTCTGTGTCTCCCTCTCTCTCTCTGCCTCTTCTCCACTTGTGCTCTCTCTCTCTCTCTCTCTCTCTCTCTCTCTCTCTCTGTCTCAAAAATGAATAAAATGTAAAAAAAATTAAAAAAATAAAATAAGTAATAAGTAGCTTCAGTAGTACTAGCATTATTCACAATGGTAATAGCAATAGGAACTATTTTTTTTATAAGACACTACTGTTTACTGAGTACTTCATTTCTATTAGCTCATTTTGTCAGCATAATAATATTTTGAAGTAGATTTAATACAGTTTATTTTACAAAGGAAGAAAACTGAGGGTTAGAGAGATTTGTGACTTGCTTTAATCTTATCATATGAACTCTTAATAACTATAAAACTTATACATAGATATTAAACCTCAAAGAAACATATTTAATATTCCCTATTCTCTGAGGTTGTTAAGAATGAGATTCCATAAATTTATTTGTCCACAAACTGAATCCAGTGGAGATAGCAATATTAAATGTCACAGCATTTTCTCTTAGAATTTTTAAAAATATTCTCAACACTTGCTAACACATTTATTCACCCCCCAAAAAGTTACAGACAGATATAATCATATTTTTTTATAAAACCACATAAAATTTCAAGCACTGAAATTTTTTAGCATTTTGTTTTTTGTTTTCTTTGTTTTGTTTTTAGTATTTTATTAATAAACAGCTTGAAGGGCACTGAAAGCACTCTGGAAATTCCGACATAGGACAGTAGTCACAGGACTAGAGCCTAGTCCTCCTTGAACTTGCCTTAATGTTGACATTCTTTAGTTACTTTGAAGAAAGCATCAAATGCTTTGTAGTTCTAAGGTCAGGATATTGGTCAGCATTAAATTTGACCTTATTAAGAGAAGATTACACCAGACCAATTTTATTATCTTCTATGACAAAGGGATAGTCTTCAAAGGAAAAAAATATTATAGATTTTATTAATTGTACCTGAGTTAGACTTCTACTTTCAATCTATAATCCAATTAGCAGTTAAGTACAGAGGTTTATGGATCATCCTCCAAGGAATCCTTGTAGTTCTGTAGAAGTTTCCCTAGAAATTACCTAAGAAACTGGACACGCAAGCCCAGAGATGCTGAGCCTCTGGACTCTCCTTCATGGTTTCAAGAACTGCAGCTCTGTTTTTTATCTGTTTTATTTTAGTCGTCCATAATGTGTGTTTGAAGGAAGAATATATCTACCTCAACATTCAGAAAACATTCTTACAAACCACACACTTGCCAATATGTTCTTAGTTGGATGGAACATCAGATTCTAAGGTCTCTTAACACTAAGATCCTTAACTGGAGCTAGCTACTAGAGATTGCAGTCAGATGAATGTCCAATATAATCCAATATTTTTATTAGTAATCTAGATGAAGGAATTTGGATTACAATCTCATGTTTCTAACTGAGGCTAATTAGGTACAGTCACAACCAAATTTAAAAGCAAACATAAATTATATGAAAAATCATTTAGAAATGTAATAAAGTTTAAATCTGGTATGAGATTTATGACCTGAGAAAACATATCAAATCAAAACAGAGAAGGAATATGTAGGCAATAACAGGGTAAAAAATAAAAATAAAAGGAAATTATTGTCTATCCAATAATCATGATATTTAAGAGAAGAAAAGTAAGTTCACAGCAGTTGGCTGTATTATTAGCAATAACATACAAACAAGTCTTCCACTTCATTTGATTTTGGACAGGCCCTAATTAGAGTATGCTTTTTGATAGTCTCATTTGAGAAGTTTGTTGAAAAGTTAAATAAGGACTAGTAAAGAACACAAAATACTGAATTATTCCTGTGAGGAAAAATTAAAATAAATTGAAGTATGTACCTTGAAAAAGAGATGACTATAGGGAAAATTTACAGCCCTCTAAGGCTGTTAAATAATTCCAATAAATTGCTCTCTTGCCCAACAGAGGACTGCTTGGTCCGTATGAGGGATATATAGAAATAATAGCAAGATACTTTGACTTGCTATAAGTAAGCTATTTTGATAAGAAGGAAATTATTAAATACTAAAACATACGAATGGGAGAAATTACAAGACTTTTTTCATCCGTAGATAGTTTTTTCAGGGGAAAAAATGTATTTCCTACGCTGGTTCACCTATGCTATTTCATTGGTTTAAACTTCTCACATATCCACCCAAGGATACTGAAAATGTAGGTGTTTCACTCTGGAAAGACCATTGCCTGAAACTCATGTGTCTTCACTCAACGTTTCTTTTCTGGTTCTACCCATCTTCCCCCCTTTGGATTATTACCAGTCCACCAGCTCACTAGTCTACATGGGAAAGATTTAAAATCCTTTTTGGAAGAAAATATTTGATAAAGGTACTTTGCAGCTTAGACATAGTACTGGCACAATACCACGGTTCATGATCACATATAAACAAATACTTCCTGGCTTTCTCTTTTATATGTATGATTGGCTCGCTTTCAGGTTTTGCCATGCTCTGACGTGCTGGATCCTATATCTTGACACCTCTGCTTTTCTCTTAGAATTTCTTTCATAAGCATCCATCTGCCCTGCCAGTGTCTTCAACTTCTGTTGGCCGTTTCCCTTGAAAGATTTCCAAACAACTCCACTTTTACAGACTGCTCAGTGTAACCTAACTATGACATTCAGACCTGCCAGATACTGTTGGTGCTCTGCCTGTATCTCTTCAGCACTTCTATTCTACATTTATAGTTTCAATAACAGTTAAATCTAGAGGCTTTCAAATTAAATTATATTAATACTTAACAAATTACACTCACCATCCCTACTGACTCCTTTTTGTGCAAGCACCTGCCACACTGCCTAAGGGTTGCTTTTGGGGGGCACAAGAGCTTGACTGACCCATGCTGGAGGTTTTAGTAACACCTCTGAGGAGAGGTAGCCTTTAACCAAGGATGAATAGGTAGATAAATTGGGTTTCGTTCACCTCGGGTAAGATAATTCTGAGGTGTATTCAATACTATCACCCAGAGTTCCCAGCAAGATCGAGCCCTAGTTGCCAGTAGTGATGCATAATTACATCTTGCTGATTTACTTCCCCTCCCTGCCTTATTTTTTTCTGTCTTACTTTCTCCTAAATAGACTAATAGTAACACAAATCCTTACCTCATGGTCTGCCTCCATGTGAATCCATCCTAAGATAAAATACCCCCGTATCTTTACATTTGCATTTTCCAGAAAACCTCCACTGTTTTTTTAAATAAAAATTTAAAAAATACTCCACATTAATATTTGAGTAAAACCAAATAAATAATCCTGGGCTCTGTGTATGCAGTATGCCCACAATAAATGACTCAATTTTGCCCTTAAGAAGATGGCATATATTTCCCCAAACAGACAACTCCTAGATTGGGACAGTTCATGTGTTTATTGTTCCTGGCAGCTCCAAGTGAGATTTCTTTTTTTTTTTTTTTTTTTTTTTACCAAGTGAGATTTCTTACAGAATATTCTGAATCTATAATCTAGTATGAGAGTGTTTGACCATAGAAACAACCTGTTTTAGACAGACACATTTTCCTACCAATTTTAACACAGTAATGAGAAAGATCCTTTCCTTTCCATTCAAGAAAAGAAAGCAAATTATTTTATGTATTTTTCCTTGGCTCCTGATCATGCTATGTGACACCTCAGTGAATTCTGCACACAAGGAATCCTATCATTTCTGCACACACAGCAGTTAAATGTGCTCATTTGCATAAGTTATAACCAAATACATAGTGAAAGTGTTGTTTGTGACAGTAGATTTGACTTCAGGGATACATACGAATTTCTAAAGTTCTAATGGATTTCAGCATTGACATTATGAAATAGAGATAAAATATTTCCTGCAATCATTCCAAGCATTCCAGATGGTGAAGGGCATTACAATAATTCAATGGGAAGCAAAGCAAACTTACCCGAATCATCATGACTGAACATCTGATATCGTGGATTGTATCATAGATCTTCTTTGAGATGTCCACAAATTGATCATCATCAAATACATCCAAAGAGTTTTTACTTAAGGCTTCCAAGGCAACATTCACTTGTGTTACAAACTCAGGAATTGCTGTTAAAATTAATAAGAAAGATAAGATTGTTCTATTTGTATTTTCAGATTTCTGGAGTGTCATAAAAAATATGAGATATTTTTAAATAAATATTTGATTAATAGTATTTTAATTATTTTTAATGTAAAGAGACCAAATATTTTGTCAGGATAATTTTGGATCTCTGAAAAGTAAACAGAATCAAAGACAATAAACCACATTTTTATAGAAATATTTTCAAAGATTATCTTTCTCCTTTATGTCATTTTTTTTCTACCCAGCTTGGGACCATATAATCATTTCTCATCCTATCCAATATAAGCCCCAAGAAAGTACCAAAAAGAATTGGTGTGTTAACAGTTGAAATTATAAACATGAAGATATTTAAAGAAAGAAATCACTTGAGTTGCTAAATACAGGAAAATGTAATTAAAGGTAATAACTCTATCTCATAGAAATAATAAAAAAAACCAATAAACTTTCTTTTGTTAAGATATTTTCCCATTCATCAAAAGGCGGGGGTTCCAAGATGGTGGTATAGGAAGACCCTGAATTCACTTTCTCTCATGGACACCAAATCTGTAGGTATATGTGGAATAATTCCCACTGAAAAAGAACTGAAAACTAGGTAAACAGTTGTCTCCACAACAATGGATTAAAGGACCATATCACGAGACTTAGGAGAGGCAGAGATGCAGTCTTCCCAATATCCAACCCACACAATAGGGAGGAAATTTCTTGAATCCAGAGATTCTCCCTAAGGAGTAAGGAGTTTGTGCTCCATATCAGGCACCTCAACACCTAGGATCTACATTAAGAGATAAGATAGGATCTACATTAGAGAGATATCACATTGGGTGATAAGTGAAGGAGATTTATTTGCTAATCTTAAGACATCTGCCAGAGGTGCAGGGACAAGTTGGTATGTTCTCTGGGGATGGAGGTGCTGATAATACCATATTTATTCTCTCTCTCTAGCTTGCTAGCACAGGGGGGTGTGGGCAAACACAGCCTCACTAAAGCCAAGGGTGTGCCCACCCAAGCACTCTTCTCCAACAATGTGAAAACTGCAGATATACCCTGTCCCCAACCACTCTTTCATAGCTTCACTAAAAGCCCTGGGATGTGCATCTTTTGGCCTCACCCAAGCTTACAGGTGCCTCCAGAAAGGAGCTTATACACTCATCTGAACTCCAAATATTGCAACTGTAAACCAAGGGACACCTCCCGATTTCCTAGCGTGGAAGTCAGCTAGGAGTCAGCTAGGGACCAATTGTGATCCCACAGGATTATGTATATGAACATACATTAAAAGCTGCTGCCTAAGGATTTGGCTTCCAATCAGCTGAAACTAGGTGCTGACTGAGATCACTCTCTTTTGATACACTGAGGATGTGTCTTGGCACATCCTCAAAAATTGGAACCTACCAAGAATAAATAGTCCAAAAACAACAACAAAATCAGGTTACTTAGACAATCACAAAGGTTCAAGACACAACCAAAGCAAGGGCAAAGTTGAACTCCTACACAAAGCCACTGCTTCAGTGCTGAGAGAAGTCACTATTTCACGTGATATATAGAAACAAACACAAAGGTTGAAACAAAATGGGGAAACAGAGGAATATGTTTGAAACAAAAGAACAGGATGAAACCTCAGAAAAAGACCTTAATGAAATAGAGATAAATAATGTACATGATAAAGAGTTCAAAGTAATTGTGATGCTCACCAAATTTATAAAGATAAAGAAGAATGGATTAACACAGTAAAAACTTCAACAAAGGCATAAAACATATAAGTAGGTACCAAAAAAGGTCACAGAGCAAAAGAATACAATAACTGAGCTGAAAGATTATATTAGAGGAATTCAGCAGTAGACTAGAAGAAGGACAAGAATGGATCAATAATCTGAAAGATGGGGCAGTGGAACTCACATCAAAAGTGCAAAAAAATGAAAAAAAAAAAGTAAAGATAGCTTAAGAGACCTATGGGACAACATCAAGCAGAAAAATATTTGCATTACAGGGGGCCCAGAAGGAAAAGAGAGGGAGAAACAGGCAGAAATTGAATTTGAAGAAATAATGTCAGAAAATTTACCTATCTTGGGAAAGGAAAGAGATATCCAGGCCCTGGAAGCACAGAGGGTTCCAAAGAATATAAATCCAAAGGGACCAACACCAAACACATTATAAGTAAAATGTCAGAAGTTAAAGATTAAGAGAGAAACTTAAAGCAGCAAGAGAGAAACAATTTGTTATATATAAGGCAATCCCCATGTGACTATCAGCTGATTTTTTAGCAAAAACATTGCAGGCCAGAAGGAAATAGTATGATATATTCAAAGTGCTGAAGGGAAAAAGCTTTCAAATAAGAATAATCTACCCAGAAAGGCTTACATTCAGAATTGATAGAGAGATAAAGAACTTTCCAGACAGCCAAAAGCTAAAGGAGTTCACCATTAAACTGGCATTATAAGAAATGTTAAAGGGACTTCTTGAGGCAGAAAAGAGAGGTCACTTAATGAATAACAAGAAAACATATGAAAGTAAAACTATCGCTGATAAAGGTGAATATTTAGTAAAGGTAGTGAATTAACCATTTATAAAGGTAGTATGAAAGTTAAAAGACAAAAGTAATAAAATTAACTATAACTATAGTAATTAGTTAAGGGAGGTACAAAATTTGAAAATGTAAACTGTGATATCAAAAACATAAAATGTGTTGGTGGGGGGGAGTAAAAATGCAGAGGATTAAAATGCATTCTAAGTTTCTATCAACCCCAAAAAGATTCATATATATACACACCCACACATATATATGTATAGATTCTTTTATATATATATATATATATATATATATATATATATAGCTTGTTATATGTGAACCTCATGGTAACCACAAAGCAAAAACCTATAATAGATACATTAAAGGCAAAGAGTAAGGAATGTAAACAAGACATGAGAGTCACCAAACTACAATGGAAGAGAGCAAGAGAAGAAAGTAACAAAGAGGAACTATAAAAACATCCAGACAACAATTAATCACGTTACAATAAGTACATACTTAATTACTTTAAGTGTTAATGTAATAAATTCTCCAATCAAAGAGTGCTAAAAGGATGAGAAAACAATACCACTGCATGCTACCCACAAGAGATTAAAAACAGACCTAAGGAAAAACAGACTAAAAATGAAGGGATGGAAAAAGGTACTCTATGCAAATGGAAACAAAAGGAAAGTTGGTGTAACTATACTTAGATCAGTCAAAATAGACTTCAAAACAAAAACTGTAATAGAAGACAAAAAATAATAAATAAATACATAAATAAATAAATGGCTGTTATATAAAGTCAGTCCAACAAGAGGATATAACATTTGTAAATATTTCTGCACCAATAAGGAACACCTAAATATATAAAGCAAATATTAAAAACCTTAAAGGGAGACATTGACAGCCATACATTAATAGTAGGGGACTTTAATAACCCTACTGACATAGATGGATAAATCATCCAGACAATCAATCAATCAATCAATCAATCAATCAATAAAACAGTGCTAAACAGCATATTAGACCAGATGGACCTAACAGATATATACAAACATTCTATCCAATAGCAGGAGATATACATTCTTCTTACATGCACACGGAACATTCTTCAAGATGGATCACATGTTAGGCCACAAAACAAGTTTTAATCAGTTTAAGAAGAATGAAATCATATCAATAAACTCTTTGACACCATGATATGAAATTCAAATTTCCTCAATTGCAAAAAGACAACTGGAAAAATCACAAATATGTAGATATTAAACAACATCCTAAAGAACAGTCAGTGAATTAATGAAGAAAGAAAAGTATAAATTAAAAAAAATACATTGATATTATTAAATGTAAATATAAAAATTCAATATCAGGGTGCCTGGGTGGCTCAGTTGGTTGAGCGACTAACTTCAGCTCAGGTCATGATCTCACAGTCCGTGAGTTCAAGCCCCGTGTCAGGCTCTGTGCTGACAGCTCAGAGCCTGGAGCCTGCTTCAGATTCTGTGTCTCCCTGTCTCTCTCCTGCTCATGCTCTGTCTCTCTCTGTCTCAAAAATAAATAAAAACATTGAAAAAATTTAAAAAAATTCAATATCTATGGGACACATTTCATTAATAAAAATCAAGATCATCTCCAATAATACACAAAAAGCATTTGATAAAATTCAAAACTTATCATAAAACCCTTCACAAAATGGGTATAGATGAAACATACATCAATATAATAAAGTTCATATATGAAAAACCCACAGTAAACATACTCAATGATTAAAAGCTGAAAGCTGTTCCTCTAAGACTAGTAATAAGACATGGATGCCCACTCTTACCACTTTCCCTCAACATATTATTCAAAATCCTAGCCAAAATAATCAGATAAGAATAAAAAATAAAAGACTCCCAAATTCATAAGGAAGAAGTAAAATTGTCACTCTTTGAAGATGACTTGATACCATATGTAGGAAACCCTAAAGTCTCCACCAAAAATGTTAAAACTAATCAATTTTAGTAAAGCTATAGGACACAAAATCAATAGACAAAAATCTGTTCCATTTCTCCACGTTAATAATGAACTAGCAGAAAGAAAAAATTAATAAAACAACCCTATTTATAATAGCACCAAAAAGAATAAAATGCCTAGGGATAAATTTAATCAAAGAGGTGAAAGGCTTATACACTGAAAACTGTAAGACATTGATGAAATTTAAGATGACACTAATAAATGGAAAGATAATCCAAACTCATGAATTTCAAGAATATTGTTAAAATAGCCATACTATCTAAAACAATCTATAGATACAATGCAAATTCAATCAAAATTTCAATGACATTTTTCACAGAACTAGAAAAAATATTTCTAAAATTTGTATGGAACCACAAAAGACCCTGAATAGCCAAAATAATCTTGAGAAAAAGGAACAAATCTGAAGATGTCACATTCCATGACTTCAAACTATAATACAAAGCTATAATCATCAAAACAGCATGGTATTGGCATACAAACAGACAATAGATCAATGGAATAGAATAGACAGCCCAGAAAAACTCATACATATATGGTCAATTAACTTCTAACAAAGGAGCCAAGAATATACATGGGAAAATATGCTGGGAAAACTGGACACCTACATGCAAAAGAATGAAGCTGGACCACTCTCTTACACCATACACAAAGTTTACTCCAAATGCATTAAAGACTTAAATGTAAGACCTGAAACCATAAAACTCCTAAGTAACCATAAGCAGAACCAAAGAAGTCATCAGAATTCCCCAAGATGGAGGCCCAGTTGGAAGACCCTAGGCTTGTATTGTCCAATGAACACCACTAGATAACTAACAAATCATCCTAAATAACCCAGAAATTGGCCGGAAGACTGACAGAACAAATTCCACAATTAAACAGAGAAGTGGCCATATCAAAAAAGGTAAGAAGTACAGAGATGTGGTTTATGGCGAGAAACAGATTACAGCACTGTGGACGGGAGGGAGCCCTGGTACAGAGAAGGTGGAGAGGTAGAGAGAAAGAGAGAGAGAGAGAGAGAGAGAGAGAGAGAGAAAGAAGCAGACAGGGAACACACAAGGAGAACATTTTCCCAGAGCTATTGGCTTAGAAAATGAAAGTGGCTGAATTTTGTGAGTTCTTGCTAACAGTAGGACTTAAAGCCTGGAGTTTTAAAGGTCAGGGAGCTTGGCTGGGATAGAGCCTGGAGGGCGCTGCCTTGCTCCTGGAGAGAAGGCAGGCAAACAACCCAGGGGCAGATAGCATGGAACTGTGATCCAAAGAATGTCTGGGACACACAATGGGAAGATTATTCACTCTTAGTGTGTCTTGGAGAGGCAGCATTTAGAGAGATGCCTCGCTGGGAACAGGGGAGCTGGCCTGTGCCATTTCTCTCTCCCTCCCCTCAGCATAAACACAGAGCCACCTGTGGGAGGCAGCACAGCATTTCAGCCCAAATGCTGGTTGTCTAACCTACTTACATGAAGCCCCACCCTCCTGTGCTCTGTCAGGACTGCCCTTCTCAGTCCACTTTGCCTCAGTCCCAGTGTGGTGGGCCCCCCCTCAGAAGACCAGCACAAGCCCCTACCCACAACATATCTCCCAACCAGAGAATTCTGCAGGGTCTCAGTTCTGCTGGAGTTGGTGTCAGGCCTCATTTCATAAGCAGACTAGAGCAAACCTAGTTAAAACTCACCACATTTAGGCCAGGGATGAAACACTGCCCAGAGAAGGCAAAGGGAGCCTCTGCAGTGACTGGTCTGAAGGATAAAACAGCCAAAATACAATTAGTTGAGCTCATGCAGCACACACTGGAGACACTCCCTGAAGCTCCAGGCCTTGGACACTACATGATCTCTTCTTCATACTTTTAGGAGCAGGAGACATAACTGGATTCTCTAACACATAGAAGAAGGCAGAGACTTTGAAAAATGCCAAGATGGAGGAATTTATCATAAATGAAAGAATAAGGTAAGGCCATGGCCAGAGATCTAAATGAAACAGATATAAGTAACATGCCTGATGGAGAATTTAAAGCAACAATCGTAACGATGCTCACTGGGTTTGAGAAAATAGACTACATCAGTGAGAACCTTACAACAGAAATAAAAAAAAGTTTAAAAAACCAAAGAAGAATACAATAAACAAGATTGGAAACAGGCTTGATGCAATGAATGGCAGGCTGGAAAAAGCAGAGGAATGAATTAATGACATAGAAAACACAATAATGGGGTGCCTGGGTAGCTCAGTCAGTTGAGCATCTGCCTTTTGATTTCAGCTCAGTTCATTATCTCACAGGCCTCATGTAGGTCTCTGCATTCTGCATGGAGTCTTCTTAAGATTCTCTCCTTTTCTCTTTGCTCTCTGCCCCTACCCTACTCACTCTCTCTCTCAGCAACAAAACCAAAAACAAACAAAATAAAACAAGAAAAATAATGGAAATAATGAAGCTGAACCAAAGAGAGAAAGAAGAATTATACAACACGAGAATAGACTTAGGGAAATCAGTGACTGAATCAAAAGTAATAACATTCTCATTATAGGAGTCCCAGAAGAAGAGAAAGTAAAGGGGGCAGGTTTATTTGAGGAAATTATAGCTGAAAACCTAATTTGGGGAAGGAAACAGACACTCAAATCCAAGAGGCACAGAGAACTCCCATCGAAATCAACAAAAGCAGGTCAACATCAAGATTTATTGTAATTGAATTTGAAAAATATAGTGATAAAGAAAAAAAAATCTTAAAATCAGCAAGACAAAAGAAGTCCTTAACTTACAAGGGAAGACCTATAAGGCTAGCTAGAGATTTCTCAACAAAAACATGGCAAGCCAGAGGGAATGGCATGACATATTCAAAGTGCTGAACGGGGAAAATCTGCAGTCAACAATACTCTGTACAGCAAGGCAATCACTCAGATCAGAAGGAGAGATAAAGAGTTTCCCAAACAAAACTAAAGGAGTTAGTGACCACTAAACAAGCCTTGCAAGAAATATTAAAGGGGACTCTGAGTGCAAAAGAGAAACCAAAAGTGACAAAGACAAGAAAGGATCAGAGAAAATATCCAGAAATAACAACAAAACACATAATAAAATGGGAATAAATATATATCTATCAAAATTACTTTGTATGTAAATGGACTAAGTACTCCAATTAAAAGACAAAGGGTGTCAGAATGGATTTAAAAAAACAAAACAAAACAAAACAAAACAAGACCCAGCAGATAGCCTTTCCTCTGCCATTCTGCCTGTTGCTCCTGTGCTCCTATTCAATAAACTTCTACCTTCTTAAAAACAAACAAACAAAAAAAATAAGACCCATCTATACGCTACCTATAGGAGACTCATTTTAGACCTAAAGACACTTGCAGATTGAAAGTGAGAGGTTGGAGAAACATTTATCATTTAAATGAATGTCAAAAGAAAGTAAGAGTAGCAATACTTATCTGGGACAAACCAGACTTTTTGTTCTTGTATTGTTTTTGATTGCTTTGGTATCAGGGTAGTAATGATTTTGAATGTGTTCCCTCTATTCCATTATTTGTAAGATTTTGATAAAGACTGTCATTAACATTTTTTTTTTTTTTTGATGTTTAATAGGATTCACCAATGAAATCATGTGGTCTTGGGATTTTCTGTGCTGGGAGATTTTTGATTCCTAATTCAATTTTCATTCTTGTTATTGGTCTAAGAAGATTTCCTGTTTCTTGGATTCAGAATTCATGATTCAATCTTGGTAACTTATGCATTTTTAGGAATTATGTATTTTTTTTTCTGAATTACCCAAGTTGTTAGTAAATAATTGTTTATAGTAATCTGTTATCACACTATGTATTTCTGTGGTTATCTGTTGTATTGTTTTCTCTTCCATTTCTCATTTTGGTTTTTGAGTCTTCTCTCTCTCTCTCTCTCACTCTTTCTTAGCTAATGCAGTAAAAGCATAGCCAATTTTCTTTATTTTTTGCAACAAATGGTCATCGCTCTCAATGTTATTTCATTATTTATTCTGGTCTCTATTTTATTTGTTTCTAACTTTTTTTTTCCTTGTTATTTCCTTCCTCTACTAAATTTCAGCTAAGTTTATTCTTTTTGTAGTTCCTGTGTATATTGTTATTTATTTCAACTTTTTTTCTTAAGAATTTATAGCATAAATTTCACTCTAATATCTGCTTTTGCTACATCCCATAGATATTAGAATATTGTGTTTTCTTTTTCTATTGTTTTGAGATACATTTTGATTTACTATTTGATTTCTTACTTGGTCTAATGCTTGCAGTAGTGTGTTGTCTAATATTTATATTTTAAATGTTTTATATTTACCAAAAAAGGAAAACATAGGCAGTAAGCTCTTTGATAGTGGTCTTCAGGTTGAATTTTTGAATCTTACTTCAAAAGCAAAGTCAACAAGAGAAAAAATAAATAATTAGGACTACATACAATTAAAAAGTTTCTGGCCAGCAAAGGATATCAATAAAACGAAAAAGAAACCTACTAAATGAGAGAAAATATTGGCAAATGATGTATTTAATTAGGGGTTAGTATCCAAATGATATAAAGAACTCATACAACTCAACACCAAAAAAAAACAGTGCAATTAATAAATAGGCAGAGGGGTATCTGCGTGGCTCAGCCGGTTAAGCATCTGACTCTTGGTTTCAGCCTAGGTCATGATCTCACCGTTTGTGATATCAAGCCCCATGTCTGATAGCATGGAGCCTGCTTGGGATTCTCTCTTTCCCTCTCTCTGCTGCTCCCCCACTCACTCTAGATTTCTCTCTCTTTCTGTCAAAATAAATAAGCATTTAAAAAAATAAAAATAATTTAACAAATGAAAAAATTGGCAGAGAATATTTACCCAAAGAAATGAGAACACTAATTCAAAAAGATATATGTTCATTGCAGTATTATTTATGATAGCCACAATATGAAAGCAACCTAATTGTCCACTGATAGGTAACGGATAAAGAAAAGGCAATGTGTGTGTGTGTGTGTGTGTGTGTGTGTGTGTGCGCACGCGTGCATGTACATGCACACACACACACAATTGAATATTACTCAGACATAAAAAAAAGAATGAAACCTTGTCATTCCCCAAAACATAGATGGGCCTGGAGGTTATTATGCGAAGTGAAATAAGTCAGAGAAGGACAAATACTTTATGATTTCACTTACATGTGGAATCTATATAAAACAAAACACATAAAAAAAGCAAAACAAAACTAATAAAGAGAACAGATTGGTGGTTATCAGAGGAGAAGGGGATGATGGGTGTATGAAAAAGGTGAAGGCCAATTGTATGATGATGAATGGTAACTGGACTCTTTAGTGTATAAAAATATTATTATGTTGTATACCTGACACTAACATATACCAATTTTACCTGGTAATAATTAGATCAAAATAAAACAGTATGCTGCTAGCATAAAAACAAACACATAGACCAATGAAACAGAACAGAAAGCCAAAAATAGGCCCATGCGTCTCCAGGTTAATCTGTGACAAAGGTGCCAAGAGCACACAATGAGGCATGGATATTCTCTTCAGGATGTGGTTCTAGGATAACTGGATATCCAAATGCAAAAAGATGGAACTGGACCCTTATCTCACAGCATGAAGACTTAAACATACGACTTGAAACCATAAAATTACTAGAACACTGGAAAACTACTACTTGACATAATTGACATTGGTCTTAGCAATGGTTTTTTTTGGAAATTACACTAAATAACAGGTAACAAAAGTGAAAATATACAAGTGGGATTGAATTAAACTAAAAAAATGCATAGAAAGGAAACAATTGGCAAAGTGAAGAGAACCTATATAATGGGAGAAAATATCTGCAAACCACATATCTGGTAAAGGGTTAGTATCCAAAATATATTAAGAATTGATACAACAATTTATACAAGAATTATTTTAAAAACAAATAATAATAATAACCTAATAATCAAATGAGCAGAGTGAATAAACATTTTTCTAGGAAAGACATACAGATGGCCAACAGGTATATGAAAAGGCGCTCAACATCATTAAATATCAAGAAAATGCAAATCATATACCTCATACTTGTTAGTATGGTTATTATCAAAAAGGCAAATGAGAACAAGTGTTGGTGAGGAAGAAGAGAAAAGGTAATACTTTTACACTGTTGGTGAAATGCAAATTGATATAGCCACTATGGAAAACCATATGGATATAAATACAGCATGATGACAGTCATATGTAGAATTTAAGTTGAAGTCATAGAAGCAAAGAGTGGAATGGTGGTTTCCAATGGCTAGGAGGTAGGGGAAATGAAGAGATGTTAGCCAAAGGGTACAAAGTTTCAGTTATGCAGGATAAATGAGTTCTGGAGTTCCAAGGTACAGTATAGTAACTATAGTTAATACTACTATATTAGAGTAGTTAAAATTTGCTGACAGTAGATCTTAAGTGTTCTTACTACTACAAAAAAAAAAAAGTAATCATGTGAGGTGATGAACATGTTATTTATCTTGATCATGAAAATCTTTTCACAATGTACATATATATTAATATACCATGTTTTACATATTAAATATATACAATTTTTATTTGTCAATTATCTCTATAAAGCCAAAAAAATAAAAACATAAAAAATGTAAAGAAATAGATAATCATATGCAAAAATTTCCAAAATAACATAATATTGAAGGAGTCTAAGGATGCATCTGTTAATATGGTCAATCTATAGATTGCCCTTTTTTAAATTAAGATTTCAAAGTACTCTCAAAAATGTCTCTTAAGTTTACTTTAAAGGTTAATGATAGTAACATTCATTAACTCTTCACTAGATTCAAGGCACTTTTGTAAATGTGGGCTGTGATTTAAATGCTAAAAAAAATACCCTTGTTAATCTGGGGTTAAAACTTAGTTGAATGGTGAAGACAATGAAAAATGAGGAATCTTGCCCAGGGTAGTTCTGCAGAACAGAGATATGAACTCACACTGCCAGGATGTACAGTCTACACTCTTAACTACTATACTATGTTCTATTGACAAAGTCTCTATACTCCTTACTGCAATATTATATTGAGGAAGACTCTGCCCTATGTGAAGATGCAAAATTAGAAGAGATTAATTTTTAGAGTAATGATTCTACCCCTAGAAGATAAGAAGTACTTTATCTTACACAAAAATATTGATAAATATTATTTTTCCTATATCCAAATCTCTGCATGTATTCTTACAATCCTATCTGCTGTGTTTTTGATATAGGGAAATGTTGGTGATATTGGGCACTAAAACTTTATTTAGTCCCCTCTTTCTTTTACCTACTAAAATGTATTATTTATACCCTACTTCTTAACTCCTACATCTGTCAGGAGTATCTACCCTGGCCTTTCTTCTGTCCATTCTTTACGTGTAATAAAAAGTGTCACCTGGTCATGTGTGACTATTAAAAATTAAATTCATTAAAATTAACTAAAACTTAAAATCCAGTCCCTCAATCACATATTTCAAGTGCTGTTGACACATGTGGCTGGGTTGACTACTGTTTTGAGATGGAGATACCGAACATTTCTATTATCACAGAAACCTCTTTGGATAATAATATTCTATAGTGAGATTCCATGACACCACTGTCTCACTTTCAATGGATGGGATATCAAAGGCAATGAGAGAGCTAACTCATACCACCTCACCTAGGAAAGAAGTCCCAACCCACAGCTTCCCTTTATATGGATGTGAATCCCAAAGCACAGCTCTAATTTAGATTTTTTCCCTGAATTCTAGAACTCTGTATCTAACTGCCTCTTAAAAATTCTATCTAAATCTTTCATAATACCTTAAATTCATCCTATCTAAACACTCACTAAAAAGAGTTCTTCTCATCTACCAAACAAATGTGCCACAATAATACTTAAGCTCTCCCTATCAAAGCCTTCAATCTGTTACAGTATACTGTCTCTAGAAGAGTGAAACTACTACCATCATCTTCCTGTGTAGATCTTGGCTAAAAAAAGACAAACAAAAAATCATGCAAAGGTCTAGTTTTCACTGCCATGTGAGATAATGTGAGAAAGATTTAGAGTATTTTAAGGAAAATAAAACATAGCCTTTTCATTATTGCTACATGATTACATTTTAACTCCTCTAGAGGCCTTTTGCTAATAAACTAATATTAGCTCCAATTAAAATAAAATCTTTCAGAAGCAAATGTTTAATTTCTGAAGTACAGATGGAAACTACTACTTTTTCACTCTAACAGCATAAATGAACTACTCAAAGCTGATATGTAATACATTTCTCATTTCATTAGCTTAAACATCAGCTGTGGGTGTGCTTTACTCATACTATGGACATATGGTTGCTTGGATGAGACTAGAAGTGAATTTTTTTAATGCTTTCAAGAAAATACAAACTGAGTATAATTAAGTAGCCAGTTAATGGTAATTTAGAAGGAACAACAAATTGACAAACCTGCCTTGAATGCATAATCTACCTAAGTTTCATGAAAATGAGTTTTACACATAATATACCATGATGGTATACAGTCATTGATCAAGAAAGGAGGGGGCACCTTAAGCAAATTCACTCTAATCAATTGAAATGCCAGGTAGTATAAACTGTTCTGATGTTTAGAGCATAGCTTTATTAAACAAAGGTGGCTTCTGGGTCAGTACATTCTAAGCTTCAAACTTGATGTATCTTGTCTATTTTATATTGCCAAATTCTAAAACAGTCCTGAGCTCTTTAGAAATCTGTACTTTCTCTATTGACTTTATCACAATATACAGAATATGGCACTGTGCTAAGCATTTTATATGCATTGCCTCATGTAATACTCACAGCAGCCCTGTAAGGCAGGAACTATTGTTATCCAGATGAGGAAACTGAGATCATGCTAATATGTGGGAGCTGATAATGGAGACTGCAGAGCTAGCTCTCTGAACCCCAATGCTATACTGACTCCTTTTGATAAGTATAATCCTGGGGGCTTCTTCATTGCAGTGCTCCTGAGAGAATGCATGTTAATTTTCTGGCCATAAGGACAACGAATCTAAAGGGCCAGCTTTGCCTGGGCCTTGAATCTCTTTCTGGTAGTAACCCAAGAATATTTTACTCCTTCTTAAACCTTGCTAAAATTATTATGTGCATTTGAAAGTAGGTGACAGTACATAATTGTAAGAATAAATAGGTCAGAAAAGAATTCAGACTCATTACAGGTAATGATTTAAATTTATGTTATCAAATTATGTTTTCTATCATTTGTAAAACTCAGACTGAAATATTTCTGATTATATATTATCTTTGTAAGTTACTAATGGTAGAGATATTTGGCTCTGAAAGTTCACTTAACACTAAGTTATTTCTTTACGTTATGCTAAGTAACTGGGAGGGAATTAATAGTAGCAGAAAATGCAATTAAGCAAACTTCTATCAATGCTCCATACCCTTCATTTCTTTTATTTGTTGAAAATACATCGATTATTATAGTTCATATTTTTAACATGTAGGAATCCAATATTATGTACCAAAAATGTACTTGGTCCCTCAAATTATATTTTATAAAATCCAATGGCTTGTCAGAATTGTGCCATTTTTCACATGAGAAGATCAAGAATCAGAGTTGAGTGCTTTATGACACATCACACAGTTAACAAGACCTCACTATTCTACTCTACACATACCTTCCAAACATCTGGAGTATCTCCAAAAATTAAAAAAAAAAATTAAATAGAGAAAAAGCCTTTGTTATAGCTTCATGATACTTATAATCATTCCCCTATCTACCAGGATCTCTTTTTACATATGACATTCTGAATCACTTCATATGTGATTCATATGAATGTGAATATACTTTATATACTTCTAGTGACTTTATATACTTCTTTATATACTTCTAGTGACTTAGAAAATGAACTCCTTTATCTGGAGCTAAAATTTTAAAAAATTTGATGTATCTAAATAATATTTTTTTTAATATTTTTTAAAATGTTTATTTATTTTTGAGAGACAGAATGTGAGCAGAGGAGGGGCAGAGAGAGGGAGGGAGACACAGAATCCGAAGCAAGCTCCAGACTCTGAGCTGTCAGCACAAAGCCCAACGTGGGGCTCAAACTCATGAGCCATGAGATTATGACCTGAGGTGAAGTCAGGCGCTTAACCAAATGAGCCACCCTGGCACCCTAAATAATATATTAATATTAAGAAATAATATATCTTGATTTAAATGTTCTGGAAATTTCTCAATGACTACTTAATATAAAAATTTTTCTCTTTCATACTTCATATCATTGTCAAATTTGTTTACATCACAATGACTGGTTAAATAAATATAATTATTTAAATATCTAAAACTGAACCTGAATCAAATAATATACTATGATGACCTTGCTTTCTTATGTACCACTTTATTTTCATGGAGTTAAAAATCACCTCTTTAAAAAAAAATTTTGGAGGGGTAGTTTCCTTTGTATTTTTCAGTACAAATTTTCAAATATTTAAATTATCAATATAATCTTATACTTCTCAAAATCTATCAATCTAAATCTTTACTAAGTGTGATAGTTAACCCTCCTCACGGCTCCCAGTGATCCCAACCTCCTGGTATTTATGTCTTTCTGTACCTTTTTCCTACACTGTACCAGATCTGTGTGCCCTGTAAGATGTAGCATAAGTGATGGTATGTTACTTCTTAGAATATGTTAAGAAAATACATCAAGGATTCCATCTTAGTCATTCTCTCTCTTACACATTGCTCTGTGAACTTTAGCTATTAGGTTGCAAACAGCCCTATAAAGAGGCTCATAAGGCAATGAACTAACACCAGTAACCAACAGCTATCAAGGATATGAGGCCTCAGGTCAACAGCCAAATGAGTGAGCTTAGAAATGGACCCTTTAGAAAATTTATAGCAATACGGGCTTACCTCAAGAAACAAGAAAAATCTCAAATAAACAATCAAACCTTACAAGAAGCTAGGAAAAAAGAACAAAGCCCAAAGTTAGTAGAAGGAAGGAAATAATAAAGATCAGTGAATACATGAAATAGAGACTGAATTTTAAAAAATAAAACAGATCAATAAAATAAAGAGCTGATTCTTTGAAAAAATAAACAAAATTGATAAACCTTTAGTCAGACTCATCAAGAAGAAGAGAAGGCCCAAATAAAATCAGAAAAAAAGGGGTGCCTGGGTGGCTTAGTCAGTTAAGTGTTAGACTTCAGTTCAGGTCATGATCTCATGGTTTGTGAGTTCAAGCCCCACATCAGGCACTGTGCTGACAGGGCAGAGCCTGCTTCGGATCCTCTGTCTATCTCTCTCTCTCTCTGTCACTCCCCAGCTCATTCTCTCTCTCTCTCTCTCTCTCTCTCTCTCTCTCTCTCTCTCAGAAATAAATAGATCAACATTTAAATAAAATCAATAAAAGAGAAAAAGTAACAACTAACACCACAAAATACAAAGAATTATAAGAGACTACATAAACAATTATATGCCAACAAATTATACAATCTAGAAGAAGTGGATAAATTCCTACAAACATACAACCTTCTAAAAAGTAATCAAGAAGAAATAGAAAATCTGAATGGGCAGATTATTATAAATGATATAAATTAGTAATCAGAAAACTCCCAACAAATGACAGTCCAGGATCAGATGCCTTCAGAGGTAAATTCTATGAAGCATTTAAAGATAGTTAATACCTATCCTACTCAAACTCGTTCAACAAAATGAAGAGAAAGGAATGCTTCCAAAATCATTCTACATGGCCAGTATTACCTGATACCAGTACCAAACAAGATACCACACACAAAAAAGAACTTCAGAGGCCAATGTCTATGATTAACATGGATGCAAAAATCCTCAGAAAATATTAGCCCCCTAAATTCAACAGTATATTAAAAGGATCATACCATGATCAAGTAGTAGTTATTCCAGGGATAGAAGCCTGGTTCAATATCCACAAATGAATCAAAGTGACATACCACATTAACAAAATGAAGGATCATCTCAATAAATGCAGAAAAAGTATTTCACGAAATTCAAAATCCATTCGTGGTTAAAAACTCTCAATAAAGTGGATATGGAGGGAACATATGTCTATATAATAAAGGTCATATATAGCACACTTTCAGCTAACATCATACTCAAAAGTGAAAAGCTGAAACTTTTCCCTCTAAGATCAGGGACAAGACAAGGATACCCACTCCCATCACTTTTATTCAACATATTATTCAAAATCCTAGCCACAACAATCAGACAAGAATAAGAAATAAAAGGTATCCAAATTTGTGAGGACGAAGTAAAACTGTCACTCTTTGAAGATGACATGATACTATATGAAGAAAACTCTAAAGACTTCACCAAAAAACTGTTAAAGTTAATAAATAAATTCAGTAAAGCTATAGGATACAAAATTAATACGCAAAATCTGTTGCATTTGTACACATTAATTTTGAACTACGAGAAAGAAAAATTAAGAAAATAATTCCATTTGTAATTGCACCAAAAAGAATAAAATACCTAAGGATAAATGTAACCAAGGAGGTGAGAGACTTATGCATGAAAACTACAAGACACTGATGATAGAAATTTAAGATGACACAAATAAATGGAAAGATATTCCATGCTCATTAATTGCAAGAATTAATATTGTTAAAATGTCCATACTACCCAAAGCAATCTACAGATCCAATGCAATCCCTATTGGAGTTTCAATAGCATTTTTCACAGAACTT
This sequence comes from Herpailurus yagouaroundi, assembly GCF_014898765.1. Classification (NCBI taxonomy): domain Eukaryota; kingdom Metazoa; phylum Chordata; class Mammalia; order Carnivora; family Felidae; genus Herpailurus; species Herpailurus yagouaroundi. The sequence continues at coordinate 7,951,018 of NW_024412404.1, forward strand.
GAAAAAATATTTCTAAAATTTGTATGGAACCATAAAATAAACCTGAATACCCAAAGCAATCTTAGAAAGCAGAACAAAGCTGGAGGTATCACACTCCCTGATTTCAAGTTATACCACAAAGTTACAGTAATCAAAACAGTATGGTACTGGCACAAAAACAGACACATAAATCAATGAAACAAAATAGAGAGCCCAGAAATAAATCTATGCTTATATGGTCAATAAATCTACAACAAAAAAGGGAAGAATATACAAGGAGGAAAAAACCAGTCTTTTCAATAATTGGTGTTGAAAAAACTGGACGGCTACATGCAAAAGAAAGAATGAGACTAGACCACTTTCTTATACCATACACAAAAATAAATTCAAAAATGGATTAAAGATCTAAATGTAAGACTTGAAATCATAAAACTTCTAAAAGAAAACAAGCAGTAAACTCTTGGACATCAGTCTTAGCAATATTTTTTTTTTCAGGTTTTTTCTGCTCAGGCAAGAGTGACAAAACATAATAAATGGGATTATGTCAAACTAAAAAGCTTTTGTATAGTGAAGGAAACCATTATTAAAATGAAAAGGCAACCTACTGAATAGGAGAAGACCTTTGCAAATGATGTATCTAATAAAGGGTTAGTATCCAAAATATATAAGGAGCTCATACAATCTAACTCCAAACAAACAAACAATCTGGGTAAAAAATGGGCAGATGACTTGAGTAGACATTTTCCCAAAAAAGACATACAGATGGCCAACAGATACATAAAAAGATGTTCATTATCACTAATCATCAGGGAAATGTAAATCAAAACCACAATAAGATATTACCTCACAGCTCTCAGAATGGCTAATATCAAAACTATAAAAATAAATGAATGAATGAATGAATGAATGAATAAATAAATAAATAAATAAATAAATAACAAGTATTAGTGAGGATGTGGAGAAAAAGGAACCTTTGTACACTGTTAGTAGGAATGTAAACTGATGCACCCGTATCAAAAACAGTATGGAAATTCCTCAAAAATTAAAAATAGATCCACCATATGATCCATCAATTCCACTTCTGGGTCTATATCCATTAAAAATGAAAATACTAATTCGAAAAGATATATTCACCCCTATGTCCACTGAAATATTTAAAACAGCCATGGTATGGAAGCAACCTAATTGACCATCAATAGATGAATGGATAAAGAAGATGTGGTACATATATACAATGAAATATTACTCAATCACAAGAAAGATGAAATCTTTCAATTTGCAGAACATGAATGGATCTAGAGAGTACAATGCTAAGTGAAATAACTCAGAAAAAGACAAATACCAGATGACTTTATTTATATGTGAAAGTTAAAACAAAAACAAGCAAACAAACAAAAAAATGAACAAACTAAACAAAACAAAACAGACTCATAAATACAAAGAACAAATTGGTAGTTGCCAGAGAGGAAGGTGAAGAGGAGAATGGATAAAATAGATAAAGGGGATTAAAAGGTACCAACATCCATTTATATAAAACAAATAAGTTATAGGGATAAAAAGTACAGCATACGAGATATAATCAATAATACTGTAACAACTTTGTGTGGTGATGGATGGTAAATAGACAGCATGTGATCATTTCATGAGGCATATAAATGTCAAATCACCATGTTGTACACGTGACACTTATATAATATTGTACGTCAACTGGACTTCAAATAAATAAAAAAGTTGATACTCTAGTTTTGCTCAAGGCTTCAGATAACTGCAGGCTCACATGACATCTTACTGCAAATTCATGAGAGACTGTGGAGCAGAACACCCAGCTAAGCTATTCCCGGATTCCTAACTTTCAGAAAATGTATAAGATAATAAATGTTTGTTATTCTAATCTGCTAAGTTTTGGATTAATTTGTTTCACGCTGGATACCACTACATTAAGAGACTGGAAAGTTCTAAGAGAATATATTAGTTTTATCTGTTTTGGTTATTTTAAATGGAATCATATTGTATATACTCTTCTGTTAAATTTTACTCAACATTAAACTTATATAATTTGCCCCACAAGATACATAGAGTTTTAGGTTATTCTTCTTCTTATATAAAATTCCAAAAAAAAAAAAACCCAATAAAATTCCATTATACAATTATACCATAATTTATTTATCCATTCTATGGTTAATGGATATTTGAATACTTTCAATTTTGGAATTATATATAGTGGTGCTATGAGCTTCTTACTCCATGTCTTTTGGTACTAGGAATATATGTACATGTTTTCATGGAATATGCCAATCAGTGGAATTTCTGGGTCACAGAATATACATGTATGTCATGTTAGTAGACACTGATAGTTTCTAAAATGGTTGGAACAAATTTTAGTCCTATCAACAATACCTGAGAGATATAGTTGATCAGTGTCCTCACTAACACTTAGCATATTCCATCTTTTACACTTTAGCCTTCCCTTTTCCCTTTTTAATATCTCTGTCAGGTATATAGATATGCTAAGAAAGCCTCCAAATTACTTTAATTTTTTTATCTACTCTCCTAGAGTTTGAACTGTTAAAATTTCCTCTCTCAGAATCACCCATGAATCTATTACTCAAGATCATTTTTAACCTCTCCAGTTTCTATCATCAGGAAAACACACACCAGGAAAAGAGTGAAAGAAAAATAGAGAAGCAAAAGCACTCCAAGCTCTGTAGTTCTAGCAAAACAAAGTTCAGTGTGTAGGGGGCATTTGGGGCCATAGAAACAAAATATCCATTGTCCTGTGGTATTGGGTGATCCTTCACATGTTGCTAGGGATTCCCTGGGTGAGAGCAAAGAGAGTTGATTCCAGCTCTGCATCAGGCTCTGTGCTGACAGCTCAGAGCCTGGAGCCTGCTTCAGATTCTGTGTCTCCCTCTCTCTCTGCCCCTCCACTGTTCACGATCTGTCTCTCTCTCTCTCAAAAATACATAAACGTTAAAAAAAAAATCAAAAACCTGTCAGAGAGCTCTTAAAAACAGAAACTCTCCCAAGTTACCATTGTTTCCTCAGGAAAGTGCTAGGTACCATAGTCAGTATTCAGACTCAGGTACTCAGAGTCTATACCCAATTATCACTATGTTCTAGTGCTTGGATGCAAGGATAACCATTCTGAGACGTATCCTTAAACATTACAGAACACTGAGGATAAAGAAAAGAGCAGAATTAGTCAGAAAAAGAAAAACATCATGACTTCACTCATATGAGGACTTTAAGACACAGAACAGATGAACATAGGGAAGGGAAGAAAAATAATATAAAAACAGGGAGGGGGACGAAACAGAAGAAGACTCATAAATATGGAGAACAAACCGAGGGTTGCTGGAGGGGTTGTGGAGGGGGATGGGCTAAATGGGTAAAGGGCTTTTAGTGGAGTCTGTCGGATTTTCCATGTATAATATCATGTCATCTGCAAAAAGCGAAAGCTTGACTTCATCTTTGCCAATTTTGAGGGGAAGGAAAAAAAAAAAAAAGAGGTTAGAGTGGGAGAGAGCCAAAGCATAAGAGACTGTTGAGAACTGAGAGCAAACTGAGGGTTGATGGGGGGTGGGAGGGAGGAGAGGGTGGGTGATGGGTATTGAGGAGGGCACCTTTTGGGATGAGCACTGGGTGTTGTATGGAAACCAATTTGACAATAAATTTCATATATAAATAAAAAAAAAAAAAAAGAAAGGGGTCAAGATCAAAAAAATAAATAAATAAATAAAAATAAATGGGTAAAGGGCATTAAGGAATGTACTCCTGAAATCACTGTTGCACTAATTTGGATGTAACTAACTAATTTGGATGTAAATTTAAAAAAATAAAATTAAAATAAAAAAATAAACAAAGCAGAATTTGATAAAATAATAAATAAAGAGAGAATGAAGCATAATTATCAAAAAAACATAGTGTTGAGGTATAGCAATTAAGTATTAACCTGGTCTCTTGCATTCCAAACAAGAATAAAACAATGAGTGACATAATTCAGAATATCTATTAAAATGAAACTAAGAACTATGTCTCAGTTCAAGAGAGAAAACATTATCATTAAAATAGTAAAATCAGACTTTCATGAGCAACCCTGGATCTGAAGGGAAAAAAGATGAAGCAATATATTCAAATTCTAAGGGGAAGTTATTTTGAATTTGAGACTCAATACTTAGCCAATTCATTAATGAAGTGAACCATGGGATGAACATACTTTTAGACATGAAGGTACACAAAATGTTTAATTTCCATGAATCTTCCTTCATAGGAAGAAACCTGTCAATAGACAAAACAAAAGGTAAATCCAAAAGAACAGACAGAGAAGGTGAGGAAATAGCAAAGTCAGCAAAGCACTCTAAGAAACACTCCAGGAGTACTGTGTGTTGTAGCACTGAGACGGTAAGTAAACATGTAGGAATTTTTGAGAGCCAGTGTTATCCCTATGAAATAATGGAAATACTGCTAAGGGCTTGGAAAAAACAAAGAAGAACTCTGTGGGATGGGATTGCATGGAAGATGTCAGCATGAACTCAGTATTTCAAATATAATAGTATAGTCAATATATTACCTTTTGTCTAATAATGAAAGGAAAAGAAGAAAGCATATCTTCATCTGTTTATTTTCACACACATTATAAAAAAGACTCACAGGAAGAATTGCTAAACAAACAAGGAAACGTATTCTTTACAAGGGATGGTCAGAATAAGGTGGAAGGGATAAGAGAAGAGATTAATTTCTGACAATACATTCTGTATAATTTTAACTTCGGTAACTGTCTTAAGAGTCTACAGTTTCGAAAAGTAAAATTGACAACGAGGATATGGGCAGGGGAAGGAAGCATAAAACCAAAAGCAAATAATAAATGAACAAATAAATGTTTTTTTATGTGTTTTCATGGTGTGTACCATTTAGTTGCTTTCAGTGACTACTTTCTAAAGCTGTGTTGTATATCTAATACAATGGCTGCTAGAAATGTACTGCTATTTAACTTTATATTACATTAATACAAATTAAATACAATTAAAAACTCACTTCCTCAATCACTCTAGACTCCCACATGTACTATCATTTTAATGCAGATATTCTCCATCATTGAAAACTGTTTTTTTGGACAGCACTGTTCTAAATATTTTCAAATCACTTATTTGTTGCACCTGCCCTGTGTGGGGCACTGGTTTAGATGCTGGAATGAAATGAGTATCATCTGTGTAGTTTTTCTGTGTATATTTCACCATAAAAGTTACAAACTTTTGAAAAATCCTTCTATGGCACTTAGATAAGTCCTGGCTGTAGCAACATTCTATATCAGATTTTATCTACTGGTTTCCCTCTCAGCTTTGCTGATCAACATATATCCATCTTGGTATAAATACATGTAACCATATAAACAAGTAAATATTTTTATTTGTGCTGTGAGAAATTATAGATGATATTTTTGCTGTATTAATTGTGCCAATCCTATGAATTCTACATCCGTTCTGGAATTTTACATCCACTGAAATTATACCAATTGTAATATAAATTTAAAATGCCTAGGGGCACCTGGGTGGCGCAGTCGGTTAAGCGTCCGACTTCAGCCAGGTCACGATCTCGCGGTCATTGAGTTCGAGCCCCGCGTCAGGCTCTGGGCTGATGGCTCAGAGCCTGGAGCCTGTTTCCGATTCTGTGTCTCCCTCTCTCTCTGCCCCTTCCCCGTTCATGCTCTGTCTCTCTCTGTCCCAAAACTAAATAAACGTTGAAAAAAAAATTTTTTTTTTAAATAAAATGCCTAGAATTTTAGTTCCATCTTATTTTTGACTCGAACAGAATTTTAATTATTTTTAGTGAGTTATAATGTTAGAGTGAAAGAATACAGACTAAATCTCATCAATAGTAGTGATTTTACTTTCCCAATAGTAGCTGAATATCACATGGTTCATAAAAGCTTTCTATGTACAGGTGTACAAGATCAAGATTTGTAAAGAACAAATTCATATTTTGTAGCTAACATTCACTTACCTTAAATCTTACTATTATACTCAATATATTAAAACTTCGCAGTGCCCAGCTTAATATGGTTTAAACGTGTGAGTATATTTAATTCATGTAATAGATATTTCTCTAGAAAGTTGAATAGAAATTGATTATGAACATCTTGAGAGAGCCTGTTGCATTGAATCAGACCTTTTACTAGTATTTTTTTGAAAGAATAAAGAAAACTCATAGTTTAAATGCAGTAGCAAAGCTCACTAATTAGGGAACTGAAGTGACTTCTTTAATAAATTTTATTCTGTATTTTCTTTTTTTGTAAAGTTGTATTTATGTACATTAGTTTACAAACTATTTTAAATAAGTCTACTAAAGCACCTCAGGATTTATATATACACTTAAAAACTATTAAATAGTTCCAGAATTCCAGAAAAGCTTTGTTTCAGTGTAAGCCAGAATTGTGAAGTCAGCTAAAATGATATATTTTTTAAAGCCGCTACATTCCTTTTGTAAAATGAAGAAATTGATCTAGTTCTAGAATAGACATTCTCTGGATCCATGGGTCTACTAACAATCATAATATGCATTATATTCACCTTCTTTGGATATTTTTGGCTATATGCAATAAGAAATTTGAAAAAATAAATGAATGGATAGGAAGATGAGTAGATGGATGGATGGGTGGATGGGTAGATAAAGTATGGAGGTTGGACAAAAAGATGGAAGGATAGATGCATGGATGTCAGGATATATGATTGGATAGAAGGAGAGATGTATTTTTATAACTCTCCTACTTCAAAAAAAATCAAAGAAGCTTTAAAAAGAGGCAAGGGTATGGGACATCTGGGTGGCTCAGTCGGTTAAGTGTCTGACTCTTGATTTTGGCTCAGGTCATGATCTCACAGGTTCATGAGTTCGAGTGCCACATCAGGTTCTGTGATGAGAGTGTAGAGCCTACTTGGGATTCTCTCTCTCTCTCTCTCTCTCTCTCCCCCTCTTTCAAAATAAATTTTTAAAAAACTTAAAAAAGGAGGCAAGAGTACAATAAGCTCTTAAAACTTTAAACAAGGGCAATACAACGAGCATAATGAAAATTGGGAGCTGAAGCATAATCATCAAAAAACTGTAGTGTTGAGGTATAGCAATTAAGTATTAACCTGATCTCTTGCATTCCACACAAGAATAAAACAACGAGTGACATAATTCAGAATAGCTATTAAAATGAAACTAAGAACTTAGAAATTTTCATTGGGAGTGACTTAAAAAGATTTTTCTCCTCAACACTGTATGCTAAGGGGAAAGAATGTATCACTTAGGTATTCATATTTTTCATTATTAAATAACATAATGAACAATGGTCTTCACAAATAGTTACAAAACATGCAAAAGCATTCTTCATAAAACTATTTCTTTTATACGATATCAACATCGTCTTCAGAATGTTAAAATACTAGAACTTTGGTTTGCATTTTTTTGGTTTTCTGATATAATACAAAAATAAGACCTATAGAACTTTGAATCTAGAGAGAAATTTAATGGATAAATGAATGGATGATCTTAATATGACTTTTGACAGCACTGAGTCATAATAATGTATTTGAAATTGATGTCAACAGTGAGTTAGGTTGTGAAGGATGCACATTCAGGGTTATCAGGCAAAAGAACTTCCATTTGTTTTAGATATTAAGTGTTGACTGGATAAATTGATATTTTCTTATGAAAGTGAAACTGATTTGTATTCTTGCTGTAGATAGCCCTGGATATCTGGATTCCAAAATATGATGATCTATCTGAAAGTGACCACCACAATATCTGATACATAATATAATTGTTGTGAGAAAAAAGACCAAACATTTATTGATTATTTACTATATATCTTTGTATTTAATTTTTTTTACTAAATACCTTTGTATTAGTAAAAATTATTGATTATTTACTAAATACCTTTATAAAAATTATTTACTAACTTTGCTAGTGCTTAACACATGTTGGAGGGAGTAACGTGCCAGTGACAAGGCTAGATTTGCAGTCAAACTACCTAGTTGGAGCTCACTTTCATTTTTGCGTTTTATACACATCGTATTCTCTGGAGTTGTGCAAAGCTACAGCTCTAAGCAAATAGTATACTATCTCCTCAGCAAACTTTACAATAACACAGTGATTTTTTTTAACTTTACACTAGATCAGAAACACCTGGAGGATCCATTAAAACACAGATGGCTGGGCCCCACCTACAAAGTTCCTGGTTCAATAGGTCTGATGCAGAGAAGAATAATTTGGATTTTGACAAGTTCCCAAATAATGTTAATGTTACTGGTCCAGAGATCACACTTCGAGAATCACATGTAGTAGATACAATTGGTTGGCTCCCTGACACTCATTACCAACTTCCTTGCTAAAAGGACCATGAATTTATTTAGGTATCCAAACAGCAAGAAAATGTTTTAGTTCTCACCTCAGAGGTAAATCCAAATTATTATACAAACATTTCTCTTGGATACGGTTATTGGTTTAGATAACCCTTGACACATCATTCTGGCCAATGAGAATTAGGGAAGTATACTGAGGTTAGGTTTCTATAGATGTTGTTTGTTTGTTTGTTTGTTTTATTTTTTGGGGGGTGTTTGGCTTGTTTGTTTTTAGATCCCACATATAAAAGAGATCATATGGTGTCTTTCTCTGCCTTATTTCATTTAGCATAAAGGGTCCATCTTTTTTTCTGTAAAAGGCAAGATTTCATTCTTCTGTGTGGATGACTAGTATATAGAGAGAAACGTTGGGGTTGCTTCCGTAACTTGGCTATTGCAAATAATACTGCAATGAACATAGGAGTGTATATATCTTTTCGAATTAGTGTTTTCATTGTCTTTGGATAAATACCCAGAAGTGGAATAGCTGGATCACATGACATTTCCATTTTTAATTTTTTGAGGAAACTCCATACTGTTCTCCATATAGTGACTATACCAATTTTCATTTCCACTACAGTGTACTAGTACTGTGCCATAGTTATTGAAAAAATTCCGTATATAAGCGGACCTGTGCAGTTAAACCCATGTTGCTCATGGGCCGACTATATTTTGGATATGATCCCCTTATCACATATATAATTTGCAAATATTTCCCCCAGTCAGTAGAATACTTTTTCATTTTATAATGGTTTCCTTTGCTACACTGAAACCTTTTAGTTTGATGTAGTTCCACTCGTTAATTTTTGCTTTGTGTTGCTTTGCTTTTGGTATGAGATTTAAAAAAAAACACCACCAAGACCTATGTCAAGGAGCTTACCACCTACGTTTCCTGGTTTTATAATTTCAGATCTTACGTTCAAATCTCTAATCTATTTTGAATAAGTTTCTTTGTATGGTATAAGACAGTCATCCAATGTCATTCTTTTGCTTATGGCTGTCCAGTTTTCGCAACACAAGTTATTGAAGACAATTCCCCCATTGTATATTCTTCACTCCTTTGTCGTACATGAATTAACTATATACGCATTGGTTTATTTCTGGGCTCGCTATTCTGTTCCATTCATCTATGTGTCTGTTTTTATGCTAATACCATACTAGTTAAACTGCCACAGCTCTGTGATACATCCTGAAATAAGCTAGTTTGATGACTCCCGCTTTGTTCTTCTTTCTCAAGATTGCTTTGGCTGTTCAGGGTCTTTCGTGGTTACATACAAATTTTAGGATTATTTGTTCTAGTTCTATGAAAAATGCCACTGGAATTTGATAGGGATTGCATTGAATCCGTAAATTGCTTTGGGTAGTATGGACATATTGATTCTTCCAATCCATGATCATGGAATATCTTTCCATATATTTGTATCTTCATCAATTTATTTCACTAATATCTTCTAGTTTTAAATACACAAGTCTTTTTGCCTCCTTGGTTAAATTTTTTCCTAGGTATCTTATTCTTTTTGATGCAATTGTAAGTGAAATTGTTTTCTTAATTTCTCTTTCTGATAGTTTGTTATTACCATATAGAAATGCAACAGAGTTTGTGTATTGATTTTGTATCCTGCAACTTTATTGAATTTGTTTAGTAGTTTAACAATTCTTGATGGAGTCTTTAGGGTTTTCTGTATATAGTATCATGGCATCCGCAAATAGTTTCACTTCTTCCCTTCCAATTTAGATGCTTTTATTTCTTATTCTTAAATGATTGTTGTGACTAGGACTTCCACAACTATTTGAATAAAGGTGGCAGTAGTGGGCATCATTGTTTTGTTCTTGAATCTAGAGGAAAACCTTTCATCTCTTCACCATTGACTATGTTACCTGAGGGATTGTCACATGTAGCCTTATTATGTTGAAGTATGCTCCCTGAATTTTTTGGTTAAAAGTTTTTATCATACATGGACGTTAACTTTTGTCAAATGCTTTTTCTGCATTGATTTAAATGATCAGGTATTTTTAATCCTCATTTTGTTAATGTGGTATATTACATGGATTGATTTGCAGATGTGGAACCATGCTTGCATTTGTGGAATAAATCCCACTTGATTACAGTATACACATTTTTTAAGTATTGTTGAATTTGGTTTGCTAATATTTTTTTGAGTATTTTTGCATCTATGTGCATCAAAGATATTGGCTGGTAATTTTTTTTTCTTGTGACGTCCTTGTCTGGTTTTGGTATCAGGGTAAAGCCAAAGTCATAAATGTGTTTGGATGAATTTGAGAAGAAGTGACAATAATTCTTCTTTGAATATGTCATAGAATTCACCAGTGTAGCCATCTGGTCCTGGACTTTTGTTTATTGGGAGACTTTTGTCTACTGGTTCCTTTTCCTTACATGTAATCAGTCTATTCATACTTCCTATTTCATCATGATTTTGTCTTGATAGGTTGTATATTTCCAGGAATTTATCCATTTCTTCTAGGTTGTCCAATTTGTTTGCACATAATTATCTTTTATGATCCTTTGTATTTCTGTGGTATCAGTTGTAACATCTTTTTCATTTCTGATTTTATTTATTTGAGTCCACATTATTTCATATTGAGTCTAGCTTTTCAATTTCATTCATTAAAAAAAAAAAAACCTTGGTTTCATTGGTCTTCACTGTTGTCTTTTTAAGCTTCGTTTCATTTATTTTTTCTCTAATTTTTATTATTTCTTTTCTTCTATTAACTCTAGGCTTCATTTATACTTTTTCTGGGTTTTTTTGATGTATAAGAAACCCCAAGTTTTCTCCCAGTGTTAGGTTGTTTATTTGAGACTTTTATTGTGTCTTGAGGTAGGCATTTATTTCTATGAACTGCTCTCTTAAAACTACTTTTGTTGCTTTTCACTAAGTTTGGCATGTTATATTTCCATTTTCATTGTCTCAAGATATTTTTAATTTGTCTTTTTATTTCTTCTTTGAACCACTGGATGTTCAGTAGCATGTTGTTTAATTTCCACATCTCTATGAACTTTCCATTTTTCTTTACAGAAAACACATATTCAGGGATCCTTTTATGATTTTTCCCTTTTTTCCATTCACATCTCAGACAAGGTTAGTATTCTGCTTCTGTGCTTCATATATTATTAGTTGTTACCCCATTTTATATTCTAAAAAGATAAAGTAATTAGAAGTTATATGACCATAAATTGTATCTCTGTGTGTGCCCTAAGAATCTGTTATCATTAGCTTCTGTCACCAAATTTATTTCTCCTTCTTCCTATGTACCTTCACTCTCCGTATTTAGTCAGTCACTTAGCCTGAAGATTTAGCCCCCCAAATGCTTCTGTTACACAGTAGTTGCTGAGTAATTGTGTGTCAAGTGAAATATAATTTTCTAGCTCAAGTTCCTCTAATTCAACAATCCTACTTCTATGCATTCTTAAGATTGGGAAGGTACTTCATAACACGTAATTTTAAAACTAAAACTCACAATGAATTTGTTTTGAAATAATGTACCTATTACCTTTACCATTAGTTTAAGGAATTATTAAATCAGTTGCAGAACATTTAATTTGGGTCTTTGACCATGGAAAAGTTTACACTTCAAATCTATTCATTAATGTTACTAAAGCTCTGGTGTGTAATACTTGGTTTTGCCTCTATAGTGCACACATTTATTATATTTATTTTACTTATTTATTTGTTTATTTATTATATTACTTGATGGACAAATCCCTGAAGTTAAGAGATTAATTAGGATAAAACCTGAAATGCCCAAAGCTAACAAGAATTCTGTGGGCCAGCAAAAATGTTCTGAAAACCTTTCATTTGAAGCAAGAAGTCGTTTACATTATCATTTCACTATTTGTACCTCTGAAGTTCTCCAAGAGTCATAAGGAGTCCTCCAGTAAAAGTAAAGACAGAAAGTACATAATAAGCATTTTTGCTGTTTTTATCTATAATAGGTCTTAGATTTATCTGTTCCTTTCTCCTCAGAGGACTTCATCACTGTGCCCAGGTGCCCATTATCCTCAATATTCTCAGAGATGCCCAGTAAACGCTCATATTCAGGCTATCTTCTTCTATATTTAGGAGTATTGCTTTTTTCTCTACCATGGAAAAAATCATATTGGTAGATATCTACTTACCTATATGTGTAACTAGATTTATTTGAAGAGGATAGATGTTCCAGTGAGATTAAACACTTATGCCTAAAATTGCGTAACTAGTAAAAGATGGTCCCCCCAAATAATTCTAAGTACCAAGTTTTTTATCCTCTTATATAAATCTGGAGATGTAACAAGTTCACAAACTACATGATCACCATTAATGTTGTGTCATGTATTAGAAGCACTCTCAATGAATTATCTGTCATATATTTACCTATGTCTCCCATTACCAATAGAAAACACAGCAGAAAAAGACAACTGCCAGAGTAGCATACGAAGCTCAACAAAACGCTTAAAAATGGTGAAGTCATATCCAATTAAAGAGATTTTATAAAATTCTCATTGAAAAGGTGACATGGAAAACATTGGTCCATGTAGAACAGCTAAGAGATAAACAAACATAGGGAGGCAAGTTGGGGAAGAAGCATACTACACAAGCAGTAGTGCATGAGAAACCACAGAAAAAATTATGGCTGTAATTAAGAAATTAGAAATAGTAGAGTTTACACAGCAGAGCCATCAAAGTAGTAAAAATGCAAAAGGGCTAACAATTTGAGATCTTATCAGGTTGTGATTTAAATTCCAAGCCCAAGAATTTGTTCTTAATTTGGTAAATACTTAATTTTGTAAAGTTTGAGTAAAGTTTGTAAAGTTTGAATAAGATTCTAATGTGACTAGTGGTAAGAAAGAAAATCATTTCATACCTTATCTGGGACAAAATGTCTTGTATAATGTAATTCACTGCTTTTTCAGAAAATAATCACCATTCCTGGTAAAAATAACCAGTGTAATTTTCTAATAGCCTTTCATGAGGTTATAATCTCTTCAAGGAGTTGAACTTGCTTCAACTAACCATCATGCTGAGAGCCTGATGAATTTTTGGCATAGCTATAGACGATCTAATAATTTTTATCTAATTATTGTTTTCCCTTATGAACCATCTCTACTAAGATGAATCATTTGAATTTGTTTTTTCTAAAGCTTCTCCCCTTGAAGCATGTTTGAAATACAGTTTTAGCATCTGTTCATAATTAATTTGTCTGAGAATATATCTTAACAGTGGTTTTCAACTATATTCCCATTAGAGTATCTCTCAGAGCACCGTGAGTGGGCAGAGGAGAGGTAAGGTAAAGACAAACCTAAATATGACTAGGTGTGAGTGCCCACACTCAATCCCTTATGTTCTATATATTTAGGTTCCATTTCATTTGAATAAAACCTTGGAAAAAGATACTTTGGAAAACATTTCTTTGCATAATTAATATAGAATTGGTGTATAAAATTGTGTAGCTTGTGAGAAGACAACTTAGGACACTGTTAGAGCAAGCTAGAAGAAAAGTTCATAAATATTTGAATGAGGATGTTGGACATGGTAATGAAAAGTTTGAGATATTTGGTATTGAGATAGAAATGTCAAGATTTTACTACTGACTAGATGCAGTAGGCAATAAACCATGGAAGAATCCAAGATGACTAAAGTATTGATCCTGGATGTCTAGAAGAAATAGAGGAACTATTATCAGAAATAAAGAAGCCAGGAAGAAAAGGGGGTCTCAGAAAGAGGGTAAGTCTGTTCACGTTGAGTTGGTCCAGCTATCTACCAGACAGGAAGGAAACTGAGATAACAGAGACAGGGAGGAAGGGAAGGAAAGTAGGAGAAAGTGAAGGAGAGAGTAAGAGAAAGATTCAAAAAGCATTTGCGTAGAGATGACATTTAGAACTGTGGCAGTCGGCCAAATCACAGAACTTTGAAGATATGTATTTTCGAGAAAATATTTAGAAGATGGGTTAGCCAAAGTGACAGAGATTAAGCGAAGGAGAATCAGGAGAACATGGAATTTAAAAACATACATTAAGATATTTATGCTTTGGTGTCATCCTAACTTTCTTATAATTTCAAAGAACCCGGTAGTCAGTCATTAAACGTATCTCTGCTAATAGAATCTCAACAAACTTTTGAGACAGGAGGAGCTTGATCCTTTTGGTAATTACCTGTTCATACTGCAGTGATATCTGTACTGCATGTGATAAAACTACAGAAATCAAAATGACTATTCACATGTAAGATAGAAGTATTTTTGACACTATTGTTATTACTAGTACAATATTATAAAGGCTAATCAACCCAACTCCTTTTTCTTTTTCAACACTCATTAGTGAATCTGCATGTATCTAATACAGTATAAGAACAATGTTCTACTCAAGCAGACTAAGAATAGGTTAAAAACATACAATTATTGGCTCAGTAATTTCTTTATGGGCAATGATAGTAAAAGACACTCTAAATCAAGGAGAGCTGAGTAAAACAGATTCTCTTTGCATTTATAATGGTGCTTACTGTATTTCACTGAGAAGATGGGAGAAATGGCACCAGAATTGAAAGGTTGTGACTGCATGTATAGGATGCTAAGAGAGAGGAAATGCATGAAGAGACCATTTGCAACAAACCAGCGTCAGCATTAGTCACCAAGACAAGACAGAAGCTAGGATACCATACCAACCAGAAGAAATAAAAACAGACTCAGCTGACCCAAAGGCTACAAGGCCACAAATGTCAAGCTCTTCTCTCAGTGACTGCTGCTGTCAGCTACAAAATGGCTCTCTCCTGCAAGGACAGTAGGTCACATATCTCAGTTATTGCTCAGGAAATAACCTGTCATCACATCATCTCTGAACACAAAGAACAAGATAATTGTCCCAAGTTCTGTCAGGCAAAAATCCTGGTCATCTGAGGAAGTGGTAATATGGAACACAGTATACTCATATTAATATTATCTATCTCTGTCCCTTGCTTTAGTAAGAAACACTTTGGAGATAGCAATAACATTTTGTAGTACTACGTTGCTTCTTCAAATCTTTCTTAATGTAGGGGATTTACCTGTAAAGTTTATAGTTAATAATTAGGTAAGGAATACCTGTGTTGAATGATTAGCCATAATCAAAGTAATTATGGCTGATTGTGATTTTTAAAATCATCCTCCATTTTGTATTTCCACCAAAATGAAACAAACCCAGAGGTTAAGTCCCAAATCCATTAAGAGTATATTTGGCTTATGTGGTAGGGAAATTAGCACATTATTAAAACAGATTTTAAAAGATTTATAAGAAGAGGCAAATAGATGGAATTGCCCTGTCAGGATATTTCATGACTTTTATGGGACAAAGGTAAAAACTGGATGATTTCTATTATACTTTCTCAGCTGTTACTCAAATTGATTATAACCATAAAGGAATTTCATATTCGGATTCATCACCATGTTAAATGACTAAGAAGTCTTCTAAACAAAAGCATGAAATTCTGCTTCCTCTTCCTAGTACTAGATTCACACAGCTAGGTCTGTTTAAAGATGGTCATCACATTTTCTGTTTCTCCTAAAATGTGCTTTTAAAATATAAAGTTGGAATAAAAAAAAAAAAAACTAATCATGCCTGTTGATTGATTTTGGAAACTAGAGGGAATTATATAATGCTTATAATCCAAAGAAGGATTATCTGTATGGATTTCAAGAATATTCTACCTCCCTAAATGCTGTGACATTTTAAACAATGTTGGTTAAGTGTCATGCTTTTCCCTAGCTTTAAAAAGCCACAATCCAAGAAGTTTTGACAGCTTGATTAGCAAACACAAATAACAAAGAGAAAAGTAGCACTACTTGTGGAGCAAAATAAAAAAGGTGGGTGTTTTAAATTCAAAGCAGAGAAAGAACAAGGCAGGTGGTTCTTGCTCCACTGAAAATCCTTGACCAAAATACTAATGACTGTCTTTTCTTTTTCTTGTCTATTTTCTTTTGGAAACTGACACTCCCAATTTTGTTTGTTCTGAACAAGATGTGGAGTGTTATATCATTTCAGTGAACTGAAAACATTAATGAAATATAATGCACAGACAGATAGATTCTGTGAATTTATGTGTGAATTTATACAAGAAGGGAAAGTTTGCCAGTAGATGTGGGGGTAGAGGGAATCTAGTACTGTATACACAATCAAGATGAACATAGGATCATTCATTCCTTGTCCTTTCATCCCTCAAATAAAAAACAAAATAATAATTTAAAATAATTTCGGGGAAATGATGGTAACATAAACTTAAAAGGAAACATCTTGAAGAGCAGGTTCAGAATACATTTAATCAAATATTTTTTATGTTTATTTATTTATTTTGAGAAAAAGACAGAGAGTGTGAGTGGAAAAGGGGCAGAGAGAGAGGGAGAGAAAAATCCCAAGCAGGCTTTGCCCTGTCAGCACAGAACCCGAAGCAGAGCTTGATCTCCCGAACTGTGGGATCATGATGTGAGCTGAAATCAAGTCAGACGCTCAACTGACTGAGCCACTCAGCTGCCTCTCTTTAATCAAGTATTTTAAAGAAGGAATTCTATACAACAAAAGGTAAATTTTACATCTGTATCAAAATTACTGCCTCTTGTCCCTTCCACTTAGAAAACCACTTCATTCTCCTACAATATCTCCTTCCAATGCTCTTTACTCCATATATATAAAGTGTCTCAAACATGGTCAGTCTCACAGTAGGATGTTTTAAACTGCTAGAAAACTATCCAGATGAAAGTGACTTTAAAAAGAAATGTTTCAGGGCGCCTGGGTGGCTCAGTCGGTTAAGCGGCCTACTTCGGCTCAGGTCATAATCTTGCGGTCTTGCGGTCGGTGAGTTCAAGCCCCGCGTCGGGCTCTGTGCTGACAGCTCAGAGCCTGGAGCCTGTTTCAGATTC
>NW_024412404.1:7968264-8009008 GCF_014898765.1 Herpailurus yagouaroundi
TCGGGCTCTGTGCTGACAGCTCAGAGCCTGGAGCCTGTTTCAGATTCTGTGTCTCCCTCTCACTGACCCTCCCCTGTTCATGCTCTGTCTCTCTCTGTCTCAAAAATAAATAAACGTTAAAAAAAATTTTTTTAAAAAGAA
Organism: Herpailurus yagouaroundi; assembly: GCF_014898765.1. NCBI lineage: Eukaryota > Metazoa > Chordata > Mammalia > Carnivora > Felidae > Herpailurus > Herpailurus yagouaroundi. The sequence goes on from NW_024412404.1 coordinate 7,968,406, forward strand.
ATGTTTCTTATTGTTTTGTATAATCATTACAGAGTTGGGCAATCATTGAAAATTCAGCAGCTCAACAATATCCTTAGAACAAGGATGTCAGTTCTCCTGTGCTCACTCTGCAGTGCTCAGTGCATTGATTGGCTTTTGTCTTCGGGCTTATTACTGCACGGCTGCGATACGGCCACTGGAGCGGAGCATCATGTCTGCCAGTAACCAAATACAGAAAGGAAGGAAGCAGGCAGTAGAGCTCCCTTTCTTTATGGGAGGAATAAAAATCCCCAGGAGCTTATCTCTATCTTTTATTATGAAGATATGGACGTTATCTCCATTTCTAACAGCAAGGAAAGGAGGGAAACCAAATATCTGGTTTTCTAGTTAAATCAGTTAGACATAGAGTTGAATTAGGGGTTCAGAACAGTAGTGCTCTTTGGAATTCCCCATGAAGGTCACATAGTTAAAATACTTTAAAAAGTAATATTTATCAATAAATAAGCAATACAAGAGCAAGATAATATTTGGCTAACATAATATCAACCAATAATGTGGACATCTGATATGGCAGTTAAAAGCAGGAATTTGAACAAAAAGATGACATTTATTTTCATGTGTTTACTATTTTTTTAAAATTTTTAACATTCATTATTAAGAGACAAAGAGCACGAGCATGGGAGGGGCAGACACAGAATTCGATACAGGCTCCAAGCTCTGAGCTGTCAGCACAGAGCCTAACGAGGGGCTTGAACTCACCAACCAAGAGATCATGACCTGAACCGAAGTGGGACGCTTAACCAACTGAGCCACCCAGGACACCCCAATGTGTTTACTATTTTTAAGTAAGTATTTTTGAGATTCAACATGAGAGTAAAAATTCAAAGCTCTGAAATTTTATGAGCTAAGATTAAAGATTAATGAAATATATGAAGGAAACTATATGAGTTCTTGTTTTTAAGACAGATATCGCTTAGACCTTTTAGAAATTCAAAAGGATCTTACAAGGCATAAGAAGGGTCGGGGATGTAATTCAACAGCATTATTTAGAACTCGTGTTATTTGGTTCCTCTGCTAGTTATTTCACTAAATGAAAAATTACTTGCCTAAAGTACCATTAGTTCAATGTTAATTGCTAAGGTGGAAATCTCCTCATAACAGCTTGACAGCGACAGAAAGTTCAGAGATTACAACCAATACCCAGTGAGGGCATTGCTCTAAAATCTAACTTTACTTTTACAAAATCTCCAAGAATCAACATGCCTTCTTCCCTTGCAACTTTTCACCATTTCCTGATGATAAGTTTTAGGAAAAAGGGAAATAAAGGATGAATTTGAAAAAAACTACTTGGTGCAACAAGAGTCCCAGACTTCTGTGATAAAGGCACTGTGGTTTTGACCCAACCTCCTGTCATCTTTACTAGAGGACCAGAGTAATTTTCAAAGTAAGTCAAAAATGCTGAATAATTAAGAATAGAAAAATAAAAATAATATGCACACAGAAATAGTATAATAAAATAAGAAATGAGGAAATAAAAATATCGCCATTAGAATATTATACTAATAATTGCTACTGATGAAGGCAAAACATTAAGAAACATAGGGTATTTGGCCCCAAACCTTCTGCCCCGAATATTTATTACACAGGCTGATGTAAACCCTTTGATATTCCTTTTCCAGGAGAAGATTTCTTCTGCTTCCCTTGAGTTTGAGCTGAACCTGATAACTCCTAATGAACAGAGCATGGAGATGGAAAATAGTAATTTTATAGTTGAGAAACAAGACAGATGCTAGTTTAACCAAGTGATTGAGGTCAGTATCACCAGTTATAAGTCATGCTGATATTATAGACCCTTAAATTAAGTGATAATGAGGGAACCTCATCTGTGTGGCATCCTTCCAAAAATCCATAAACTCAGTCTAACCATAAAACTTTTAGATAAACCCCAATTGAGAGTCATTTGACAAAATACCTGACCAGTGAGTGCTCTTTAAAAATAACAAGGTATATATTAGAAAATAATAAGGCGCTAAAATCAATAATCTAAGATTCTACCTTAGGAAACTATATAAAGAAAAAATTAAATTCAAAGTAGAAGAAAAGAAATAATAAAAAAATTGAGCAGAAACCAATGAAATTGAAAACACAAAATTATTAAAGAAAGTCAATGAAATCAAAAGCTGCTACTTTGAAAGATAAATAAAATCAATCAACTTGCAGCTAGGGTAACAAATTAAGAGAGAGAAGACACAAATTAGTAATATCAGAAATGAAAAGAGGGACATCACAACTAATCTCATGAATATTAAAAGGACGAAAAAGGAATATTATGGACAACCTTATGGTCACACATTTGTTAATCTAGATAAAATGGATTAATTCCTTGAAAGAAAATCTACCAAAGTTTGCACATGTAGAAATACATAATCTTAATAAGTTATATCTATTAATGAAATTGGATCAATAATTAAAAACTTTCCAAAACACGAAGAACCAGGCCCAGATGGATTCACTGGTGAATTCAACCAAATATTTAAGGAGAAAATTAATCCTATTCTCTATAATGTCTTCCAGAAATTAAAAGGAAAGGGACTACTCCCTAACTCCTATAAAACCAGCATTACCCTAACCAAACCAGACAAATACATTGCAAGAAAGGAAAACTTCAGATCAGTATTTCTCATGAACATAGATACAAAAATCTTCAATAAAACTTCAGCAAAATGAATCTGGTAGTGTATGAAAATAATTAGACACCACAACCAAGTGAGATTTATTCCTGGTCTGTAAAGCAGTTTCTACCTTCAAACATCACTTACTGTAATCAATCCATCATATCAATACGCTGAAATAAAACAACCATATCATCATATCAGTAGATGCAGAAAAATAACTGACAAAACTCTATACCCATTCATGATAAAAACTCTCAGCAAACTAGGAATAGAGGGGGAACTTCCTCAACTTAATAAAAAACAACTACAAAAACAAACACACAAACAAACAAACCTATAGCTAACAAACCTATAGCTAACATCAAACTTAATGGTGGGAAGCTAGGTGTTTTTTCATTAAAATAAGAAACATGGCAAAGATATCTGGTCTTTGTATTCTTATTCAATACCATAATGGAATTTCCAGGTAACACAATAAGACAAGAAAAGGAAACATAAGGCATACAGATTGGGAAGGAAGAAATAAGACTGTCTTTGTTTGCAGGTGACATGACTGTCTATGCAGAAAGTACAAAAAAAAATCAACAAAAAGCTCCCAGAACTACAGTTATTACAGCAAGGGCACAAGATACCAGGTTGATATACAAAAGTCAATTGGTTTCATATATACCAGCAATGAACAACTGAAATTTGAAATTAAACACATAATACCATTGACATTAGCATCCTCCCAAATGAAATATTTTTCTTTCAATCTAACAAAATATGTGCAGATATATATGAGAAAAACTACAAAACTCTGATAAAAGAAATCAAAGAATATCTAAACAAATGGAGAGACATACATGGACAAGAAGTCTCAATAGTGTCAAGATGTCAGTTCATACCAATTTGATCTACAGATATAATACAATCCCCATCAAAATCATAGCAACTTATTTTGGTTATTTATGAATGGACTCTAAACTCATAATGGAATGACAAAAGACCAAGACTAGCCAATATTATATTGAGGAAGAAAAACAAATTCAGAGGACTGACATTTTCCAACTTCAAGGCTTACTTAAACTACAATAATCAAGACTGTGTGAGACTGATTAATGAATAGACATGATAAACTAGGAAACTGAGAAAATGTCCCCTTTTGGAGGACACGAAGAAGACATAGCAAGTAAATGCAATGTGAGATCCTGGATTGGATCTTGGAACATAAAGTGAACACTAATAGAAAAACTGGTGAGATCTGAATATAGTCTATCGTTGAGTGATGAGCATTGCACCAATATTAACTTCTTCATTTTGACAAATGTACCATGATAATATAAGATGTTCAACTTTAGGAGAAGCTGGTGGAAGGACATATGGGACATGTACTATCTGTATTCTCATTGAATATCTTCTGTAAATATACAATTATTTTGATATAAAAAGTTTTTAAAAATTCCAAGCCGATTGTCACTCATGTACAAACATACTGAATTTCTAATTAAATGATAACAAACCAAAATCCACCATTTCATAAAAATAGATATATATCCCATGCCCAAGTTAGATCCATTTCAGAAAGACTTTTTGCAAGATTATTTTAGCATTAGAAAATTTATTCACCTCATTAACATATTAAAGGGCAAATTATATACAATCTTCTCTATAGATAGAGATAGCAATAATAATTTAAACAATCTTCTATCAAACTAGGAATGGTAGGGAACATCTTTAGTTTCATATAGCACGTCCACAAAAATCTGCAGCAAACATCATATTCAAATGTGAAATGTGAGAAAGCATAATTGTGAAATAAAATGAGACAGAATGAGTATATGTACTAACATCACTTCTCTTTATCATTGCCTGTACATTTAATGCAAGACAAATAAAATCAAAAGCATAAACATTAGAACAGAAACTAACTACAACAAACTGGTAGAGCAAAGGTTAAGAGTAAATAGTATATTCTGTAAAAAAGAAAAGAATAGGTCTGGAAACTTTCCCTACCAGTTTCTGGATATTTTTAAAATTAGAATAATTAAGATGCATGGTAAAAGAATAGAAAAGGACATATAGACTACAGGAACAAAGATCTATGTACAGACTGTGCATTTGTGTTAACTTGATATATGGAAGATATGTTTGTGAAAATTGATAGGAAGGACTTTTTAATACAGAGTTCCTGTACAATTGTTTGTGCATATGGAGAGAACAAAAATAAAATCCTTATCTCACAGTATACAAAAAAATTCAAATTTACTAATATGTCAAATGAGAAAGGCAAAGCTTGAAAACTTTCAGAGAACGAATATTTTGAAGCCCTCAGTAAAGAGAAAAACATAAAACTGCCAACCTGCAACTTTTCTTCATCAATAACATCATAAAGAGCATGAAAAGACAAATCTAGACTAGGAAAAGATAAAATACACACAACTAATAAAATAATAGAAAAAGTAAGTCAATGTCAAACAGATATTTCATAGAAAAGGAAAGAAGGAATTGTTAACAAACATGAGTGAAAGCTTTATCTCATAGGGAATCAGATAATACAAATTGGAAGCATATTCTTAGATATTTCACATATATAGACTGCCCAAAAATTCAAAATATAAGTTCATAGAGAGTTGTCGAACATCTGTACTCCACCCTCACTGCTTGTTGGTGTCTAAAATGGAAAAATCTTTTAGAAAACAATTTGATATTGCCTTTGAAATCAGTACAGTCACATAACCTATGGCCCAGTCCTTCATTCTTAAATATGTACCCTAGAAAACTTTTGCACCAGATGCACCAGAATTAAAATATTCATGGAAGTTTTATGCAAAATATAAAAAGAGAAAGAAAGAGAACAAGGAAGAAATGTCTCAATAATCCATACGTTCCTTGGCAATAGAATAAATACATTTTTATATATTTATATAATGGATTAATGAGCACATCCATGCTTGAAAATAAAATGTGAAAAAAAATTGCAGAAGATATAAAAAATAATTTTAGATCCTAAAGTGATACTGAAGTGTATCTTCACACATTCACTACACACACACCTAAGTATTCTATTATTCTATTATTTTAAGTGTGTACAATTATAAAAACAAGTAAAGTAATGATCAATGCAAAATTCAGGACAGTGATTAAGAGAGGAGAGAACAGGAAGTCATACAGCAAGGGTAAGTACAGATATTTACTTGATTTACTATCGGTATTATTTTGAATTATATATATATATATTTGATCTAGAGTGTGATTACATACTTTTCAATAGTAAATAACAACCAAAAAAATCAGTTGTTTGACCTTTCCATGCTTCTTACTTCTCCTCCTTCTGCCTCTTCCTGATCCCTGACTGTTTTGCCAGCCTGATACTCACCTCCTGCCTGGTATCTGAGCCCTCGCTTAAGATAACCAAATTAGTTTCTCTTGCTTGCATCCAAGTGTCCTGACTGCAACACAACATGAAAGGAGTACTTCCAACTTAGAATGACAAATACTATCCCCCTAGGGATTTAAGTATCTTTGTTTTTGTTTTTTTTTTTTAATTTTATTGCATACATTTTATCAACTTCCAAGTACTTTTACAGATTTCTATAAAAGTAAATGCACAAAACAGCACTAAATATAATGGATTCAATATATGAAGACACAGGGGGAAAATGAAAAAAAAAGAAATACAAGGTGAAACAAACTGTCAGCCTTGTTTTCTCAAATGGACTACACATTTAACTAATTATCTTCAATTTAGCTAATATTTGTCTTCAATAAATCTTTAATCTTGTGTTCCTTCCAGCATGCTATATGAAATCACTGAATGTCAGCTAAAATTCTCTGAAACGAAATATAACTGTCACAAAAAATCAGTTGGAAAAAAATCATATATGGATTGAAATTCTGACAGCACCTTATATTTTTCTGCAGTTTCCATAACTGGAGTCTTTCAGTTCATGAAGTCACGAGTTTCAGATCGCTTGTTTCACAAATAAGTACCCCAAGGTCCAGATAGGTTAAAAGATTCCTCTGAGGTTGTAAAGTAGTCAGTGACAATTCTGACATTGATGCCACAGATTCAGCGAGAATTGTCTTCTTTAAAAGGGACAAGTTATATAAAACACTCAGCACAGTGACAAACACAGAGTGCTTAATAATAAAGGTGAATTCTCTCTCCTATCCCTTCCATTTTGCCTCATTTATCAGTTCCACACAGCTGACTGTTCGGAGCTACAGAATCCAAAGCCTCAGCAAGAACGTTAAATTGACGGTATCCAAAGTCACACAGTGGTTCTTCCCATCTCGACCCAACGAACGTATTTTTGCCAGTATGTCACTTGTCAATTATTACTACACTTAAATTATCACGTGATCCCAAATTCCAAATAAAAATTAAAACTATCTAGAGGATGAGAAAAAAACCCAGATTTGAAGCAATTCATATACAGTGTCCAGATAATTAACTGTTTTTTTTTCTAGCTTCCATCTGGTATCGCACATAGTGGACAGACCACAGAACTGGCCATCAGCCACCTGGATTTAGTTTTTTGTGGTTTGACCTTCAGCAATTCATGTAGCTTCCCCGAATCTCAGCCTCCTCATCGGAAAACAGAGTTTAAGTAGATATTCAATAAGGTCCATCCTTGTTCTCAGCCCACTTATTATTTTTTTTTTTAATAACTGCCATGAATTGACAGTATCTTCTGGTCATTGCCAATACAGAAAGCCAAATGACAGCTTTAGGCCCTGATGTTTCTCAATAATGCACTTCAGGCTACCGCACAGAAGGGCTGAGTGAATCAGTGGTGATGCCAGAATTAGAATTTACAATCGCGCCGAATCTATGGTTTTTCTACTCAGCCATACTACCTCATAGAGACTCCGTTTAATAATAAAACAAGATTTAAAGGGCAAAACTCCATGATTTCATATTGGCGTATGCAAGGGTAAAATTGAAAGACGCTGCTATAAAATCATCTTACCATAACGACCGCCGAGTGCTTTCACTTCTGCAAAAATATGTGTGCTCGTCTGCTCTTGCCTGACAGATAGAAATATTTGGTCCAAATATTATAGTGGAGTTAAAAAAAAAATAGAGACTGGTTACCCGTATGCCTGAAAACTCTGCACACAAAGTGACATTTGAACAGCCCTTAACTAATAGAAAGGACAACTAGCTAGGCATAGTTACAAGCATTTCCACCTATTACTTCATTTAATCCTCACAACCCTCTGAGGTAAATGCTAGTAATTGTCCCAGTTTATAAATGATGAAACGGAGGTCTGAAGTTATGCAACTAACAGAGGGAAGAACAGGAAGTGAGAATAGTTCTGTTGAACACAAAGCCTTTGTCCTATGTGTAAAATAGCCGTGTTCATGAATATTTTACACATATGATTTTTGTATGCCTATAAAGAAGCACATGTTGAAATACACACTCTTCCATGATGGAAACCAAAAAATAACTGAAACCTAAAATTAGTTTTCTTTATCATAATGCCCTCAAAAATTTGACACATTACTTACTTGTATGTGAAATATTAGATGGAAGTATGCCTTAGCTTACAATATTAGGCTGGTTTCACAAATAAAAGAAAAGTAAATTTTTAATCCATGCTTTTACAAATGCTTTTATTGTTGGTATTGTAACTTCATCTTAAAATATATAAGCAGCTCCAATCATCTCCAAAACTTAAGATAACACTTGATATCTTCAATCCGGATATTACTTTCCCATTAGCAGCTTTTTCTCTTAAGCTGACAAAAGCATATTTTAATTGGATTTTAGACTAAAAAATAAATGAAGTCTATTGTGGATTCCCATTTGCAAACTGTGACATTTGTTATGAAGTTCATAAAAATCTCAGGCACTGTAATTTATTGTTCTGAAGACCTGAGTTTCGTTTTTAGTTTATTTCCTGAGAATTCATTTTGTGACATTGCCTGGAGCATATCCTTTGCAAACATACAAATAGATAACATTAGTTTCCTAAATAAGGTTTACTAGCTGAGACTGAACTTCCTTGTCAAATGTGGCAAGAAATGCAGGCTGCTGCTCAACTCCATTAAGCAGCCACTCTCTGCTGGGTTAAATGTTCTCCGTGATGGGCACTGGTGCTGGTGACACGCCTGGAACAGGGGTGACAGGGTCACCAAGCTGCCTCCCTAATTTGTAGGACTCAAGTCTCGTGTGAGCAGGATGTCAGATGAAGCACGTGCCTAAGTCAAATTTTGGTTCATACTGTAGGTGGCAAGATTTTTATGCTTTACATCTTGCTATAATCCTATACTTTCTTGCAAAGGGAAAAATTAAGATGCTTCATCCATCTAATCATGCTTTATGAAAATATTCATATGGTTCCAGAGAGAACAGTCAAGTCCTGAAGGTGGGTGTTTTTGGTTCTTGTTCTTGTTTATAAGCTAAAATACGTGTTTGATCTGATCATACTTCATATATGGTTTTTTTTTTCTCTTTACTCTGCAATTTCAATCTTTTCCTAAATTAAAAAAAAATATTCAGTAAATGAAAAGGAACAATTATTGAAATTCTTAAAAACAGAATTTACTACTGTTTAATGTTTGAAGACGGTTATATCTGTATTGAATCAGTTATTCCAAATGACTCTACTTCAAAGATTATTGATTTAGCTATATTTTTTCCTGAAACAGCGTATAATTTTTAGCATTAATAATTGAAAAAATAGCAATTTAAAAACACAAAACAAAATTTACCAAATCTTTTTGTTTTTTAATTTTAGAGAGTGAGAGAGAGAGAATGCAAGTGGGGGAAAAGAGGAGGGAGAGAGAGAGAGAGAGAGAGAGAGAGAGAGAGAGAATCCCAAACAGGCTCCATGCTCAGTGCAGAGCCCAACACAAGGCCGGATCCTATGACCCCGGGATCATGACCTGAGCCAAAATCAAGAGTTGGACACTCAACCAACTGAGTCACCCAGGCACCCCTACCAAATCTCGTTCAGCTGAAACTGAATCTTAAAATCCTTATTTAGACCTCCAATAGTGTAAAATACTGCCATTTTATTTATAAACTGATATTTATATATATTTATGTATATTAAAATAATCAGTAGTTTTTCACTCTGCATTAAAAAATTTTCATCATCTGTATTTTTAAAAGCAAATTATGTCAACGAAGATAATTGTCTTGGCCAGCCTTTGTAAAGACTAATTTGTTTATATTTTAAACAGCCATAAAATTCATGTTTTATTATATATTTCAAAGCTCTAAAACAAAATTAACCAAGATGGCTTGAAGCTCACCAAAATGTTTTGGCTTCTTCTTAATTTGGAGCCAACATATGCTCCTCCCTAATAACTGTTACTTATTCTCCTCATGAAAAATAGTAAATCATCTAAAAGTTAACTCAAAGGGCCTAATATTCTATTTCAGCCCCTTCACATTTCTTCTATGTGGCGCACAGTGTCAACTAACCTAAGGGAAATCTTTGTACAAATCCCTACATTTGCCAACAGTAAGATGGCTATCATTCACATCTGCTTAAGAAGAATCACAAAACACCTACTTCATACAAATACGCACATGCAAGCATTTTAAATGGAAATTTTAGCTCTTCTTTAGGTCCCAGCTTATGAATATTTCTGAGTTAAAAAGAGAGAAAGAGAGAGAGAGAGAAAGACCTAGAATTGTGTTCTGTTCTCATCTGAAATTCTTTATGACTTTCCACCAAAAGTTTGCCCCAGTGTTTTAAATACTTAAGTGTGTCAGCATGACAGTGACACACACACACACACAAACACACACACACACAAACACACGCAAAAACACAAATAGACCATATTAACACTTTTCACTTCTAGAGCTCCAAAATTCTGTCCTCAAGGCTGTATTCCAACCTTCAATAGGTGGGAAAATTTGAAACAAACAATCTTCTAAGATTCTCAATAGACTGCAGACTTTCTTAGAAAGAATACCATTTTCATTTTTTCTCTTATACACATCACATATTATACCTTTGATGATATCTTTCCTGAGTTTACCACTTTCTAGTCTACAAAATACTTACTAGTCAGGTTCACAGTAATTCTGTGATTTAGGCATAGAGGTATTATTCCCATTTAAAGGAGAAAAGAAATCTGAGGCCTCCAGAGGTTGATTTGTTAACATATTACAGACTGAACTCAGTTCATCTAATTTTAAATTTAACTTAGTACCCCCAACCATCCATATTTGAACCCTAAACTATTTTTCTATATTGCTTTTCTTTAGGCAATAATGGGTGATAATTTCTCTGGAGAACTGGTTACATTCTATCACACGTGTCTTTAAACTTTAGCATGTTTTCCTTTGGGATCTGTGCTGTGGAAAATTCAGTTTTTAAAATGTTCCATTATGTGTTCATGTCCTTGCCTCTCATGGCCTGAAGAGGGCAACACAAAAATCAAACATTTATGCTCAATTATTCTAGGCCACATTCCAGTTGGACAATAATATTGGTTTATGTTTAACTTAACTCACTCTTGTGGAAGTAGCATTAATTCACTTTCTTGTATATTATTGTCCCAAATGAAATCATGTTCTACATCCTATCATAATATAGATACAGCATATCCTAGAATCAGCATCAAGTAACTACATGTCCACTTTACACAGAATATTTTATGCACAGATACACAAAGAAAGCTGATGCCCTATAGATCTTGTAGAGAAGATGACTAGCTAGGGCCTGAGAACTCAACTGCAGAATAGCTACATTCAAAATTTTCTTGGCTAAAAGAAAGGCAAACATTAAAGAGTTTATTGCTCTTTTTGTCATTTTGGGTTTTAAGCATTTTTCCTCTGTGGCAAGTTACACTACCTCGAAGCAGCATGGGTAGAATCAGGTCCAGGAGTAAGGCAAAGCTGAACAGCTGAGCTTCCAAAGCCTTTGTGGCAAAATCCCCCAACTTTGGGAGATAGCAGTCAGTCCAGGACTCAGAGGATGAAACCATCTGTAGCTATCAGGTGCTTTGGCTAAACCACACATACAAAGCACATGGCAGTGATCCCAAAGACCAAAAGAATAAGAATTCCTAACATGAGCATAGTGCTTTATTTCACTTACTACAGTGACAGAGCCTTGACCTGAAAGCTGTAGCAGAACCCCACTATGCGTGATGTTTATTCAATCTGCAACTGGGACACCCAGCTGTGGATGAGGCATATAGTAATGCCAGGTGTATCAGTATCAGATTCAGGAAGACAACTGTAAATGGAAATTTCAACATGGGCCCCTATATGCATGAAATTCTTGGGAAGTAACAAGAAAACATCACCCTTTCCCTTTGTTCCCCAGTAGTTACCCTCATGAGGAATTTGGGAGTCCTGAGTTTTAACCTCTCCCAAACACTTGGCCTTATTTAAATGTATACGAAGTATTTTAAAAGCCATATTCTATTTACTAAATTTTAATTATTGGTAAATGTCTTGCTACTTGAGAAACAGAAATTGAAGCATAGCTGCATAGAAGTTAATGTTATAATTATGTAAAACTTAAAACTAAACAAAGCTGCTGCATATCACTATTAAGGACATGCTTAAGAGCTTCTGTATATATGATAATTAGCTATATATAGGTCATTTTAACAATGGTTGTAATTATAATTATTTTCATCTAATTAATTCAAATGGATTTTTCTCTTTTCTTAATTCTCCAGTATCTGTAAAGTGTCTGCTTAATATCCATGATACACTCTCCCGATTCATTTGCTTGCATGGTTACTCTCCTTTCACACCCCTTGGCCCCAATCAGTAAAAGGCAATGTTTCTTAATCCTAAAATTTCCTACATGTTGCCATGTAGTTAGACCTGGGATAACATATACCTACCCTGCCTATAACAATCTTTCTCAGAAATTTTTAGATGCTTCATGATTCTCAGCCCAATCTAGAAATTTGTGTGTGTGCACATGTGTGTGCTCATATAAGCATAAATATGTTAGCGGCAATGAATATGAAGGCTGTTGTAAGAACTGAAGGGTGAAAACCTCAGGAACTGTGAGGCTGTAGATTGCAGATTCCTTAAATGGCTAACAATTGCTTGAGGTGTGAAGGAAGGAATAAGAACCAATGTTACAAGTGGGAAGAGTTAAAGAGGGAACTCACATACATCACCTCCCAAAGTTCCTAGAGATAGGCCTTTACCACAGTGGATTTTAAAATGAAATCACACAATTTTCAGTTTATCATTATCAAATGAAGGAAGGAAAACAGTGTCAGTTGAGGAAAGAGGGAATGCACCTTCCACTTGCCCTATTTGAAATAATATAATCTGATGTTTATAAAGCTTTTACAGTGGTCTGGGCAATGTCATAAAATTGCATGGAATATTCCATTTAATTCTGATGAAAAGTCTGTGATAGGGGTGTCATTATCTCTGAAGCTTAGAGGAGATGAAAACCAGGTTCAAGATTAGACAGCTAGTAAGTGACAGGTCTGCCTGATTTTTGAGTCTAAGCTTTTCTTCTGTTTCATGGGGCTTTGGGGAGGATTAAATGAGAGTTCCCTACAAATTCAGAATAAATCTCAAACTCCTCATCTTGGCCTGCCCACCTCACCAACATCATCTTCCTTTTACTCAAGTATGCTGTAATCACATTGATCTTACTTTCCAAAACTGGGAGACAAAACCCTGTACCCTCAAGACCGTGGCTTTTGCTCTCCCTGGCTAGAATGCTCTCTTCCAGGCTAGTCCAGTTTCTGGCTCCTTCTTTTAGGTCTCAGCTCAAATGTCATCAACTCTGAGAGCCTTCTCTGACCAGCCTTTCCAAAGTCCCTATAACACTTCATATGAGTAATGATTTATTCATTTGGTTACTTATTTGTCTCTTTTACAAAGCTTGGCCCATGAGGGTAGGTACATCTATATCTCCAGAACCTGCCATAATATTGACATAAAGGCACTCAATATGTAGATGAATGAATAAAACAAAAAGGCTGATTCGGAGACTGGCATATATCTTAGTCATTACATGTTAATACCCTCCTTTCTTTAATCGCTACAAGAAATCAAATAGAGGTCAGCAAAATAATGAATCATCAAACATTTCCCCTGTCAACAATATGTGACTTGCTAAAATGAGAGGCCATGCATACCTTCTCATGTAAAGGAGAATTGAAGCAAAAATAAATACATATATAAAAAGGCTTGCCAGTCTCTGCAGGCTACTCAGGCTTTACCAGTCACAGGAAACATCCCTTTGGGTTCCTCTGCTTAATCATAGCTTACATGTTGTAATTCCTCCTGGAGGTGCACAGGTAACATGAGCAGGTGAAGCCGGCCCAGGGAGGGCAGTAAACACAGGAACATATATGTTTCACGTATAAGGGGCTGCTCCACCCCAGCTACAGCTCATTGCTGGCTGATAACACCATAGTTGAATGGGGCTTGGGTGACAAATTGCAGCTTTTGTGTTTGTTTTTAAGAGAGGCTGGAACTTAGATTTTATGCAAAATCTTTCTAATTTTAGGTAGTAAAAACTGATTTTAAAAATGTAAAATATGTATGAAAAAAATCTGTGGAGGTGTGCTCTCACTAACCACTAGTTTTTCTACACATCACAATGTGATATCGTTTTCTCTGCTCTCTCTACTCTCAAGGAGAAGACCTATAACTATAGAGAAGTAAAGTAAATTCAAACATACTTTGGACAAGAACTTGATTTCCTCCAGTTAAAATATAGGATTTTGTGGGGGAGAGGGGCATGTTGTTTTGTTTTTGTTTTTGTTTGTTTTTTTTTTGGGAAGCCTGGCAAGGGGGTTATGAATTTTGTTTAGGCTTCCAAAAAATAAGCTCTTAGTTTCACTGAGCTGTTCTACTGGTTTTGGATTCTATGTTGTTTATTTCTGCTCTAATCTTTATTATTTCTCTTCTTCTGCTGGCTTTGGGCTTTATTTCATGCTGCTTTTCTAGCTCTTTTAGGTGTAAGGTTAGGTTGTATATTTGGGATCTTTCTTGCTTCTTGAGATTGGCCTGAATTGTAATGTGTTTTCCTCTTAGGAATGCCTTTGCTGCATCCCAAAGGGTTTGAACTGTCATGTTTTAATTTTCAGTGGCTTCCGTGTATGTGTGTGTGTGTGTGTGTGTGTGTGTGTGTGTGTGTGTCTGTGTGTTTTATATTTCTTCTTTAATTTCCTGGCTAACCCATTCATTCTTTAGTAGGATGTTCTTTACCATTCATGTATTTTAGAGCTTTCCAAATTTTTTCTTGTGGTTGATTTCAAGTTTCATAGAGTTGTGATCTGAAAATACGCATGGCATGATCTCAGTCTTTTTGTACCTTTTGAGGGCTGTTTTGTGACCCAAAATGTGATCTATTTTGGAGAATGTTCCACATGCACCTGAGAAGAATGTATATTCTGCTGCTTTAGGATAAAATGTTCTGAATATATCTGTTAAATCCATCTAGTCAAATGTGTCATTCAAAGCCTTTGTTTTCTTATTGATTTTCTGCCTGGATGTCCATTACTGTAAGTGGAATATTAAAGTCTCTTACAATCATCATGCGGATATAATTATCCAAACATTTGCTTATGTTTGTGATTAACTGATTTATATATTGTTTTTCTGTTTTTGTTTGTTTGTTTTAGTTTTTGAGACAGGGAGAGAACATGAGCAGGGGAGGGGCAGAGAGAGAATCTTAAGCAAGCTCCATGTCCAGTGGGGAGCCCGACGTGGAGCTCGATCTCATGACTCTGGGATCATGACCTGAGCTGAAATAAAAAGTTGGAGACTTAACAGAGCCACCCAGGTGCCCCAAATACAGCATCATCAATGAATGTTTTAGCTTTTGTGAGTTTCAATTTCTTGCAAAATTAGATATTATTGATTAAATAGAATATTTATCATTGGGAATAAAATCTCAATAATAATTTATTATATAGAAAAAGGCAATTAGTTTAGTATTCAAACTGTCTTTTTCAAGAGTGAAAGAATGAAAAAAACAGTATTTATACATAAATTCCAAGCCAATTTTGGCAGTTCTTGGATTAAAAAAAAAAAAAAACAATAAAAGGGGCACGTGGGTGGCTCAGCTGATTGAATGTCCAACTTCGGCTCAGGTCATGATCTCACAGTTTGTGAGGTCAAGCCCCACGTGGGGCTCTGTGTTGACAGCTCAGATCCTGGAACCTGCTTCAGATTCTGTGTCTCCTCTCTCTGCCCCATGCTCATGTTCTGTCTCTCTCTGTCTCTCAATAATAAATAAACGTTAAACAACAACAATAAAAAGCTATAAAGTTCAACTAAAAAGATATAATCAAGCATCTGCTCTTGCCATCTATTATATATGTCTATGCAAAATTAAATCCTCACAAAAGAAGAGAAGAAAAGTAACACTTCTTAAGGAGAAACTTACAGTCAGTATTGTGTTGCTTTTTCACTTTTTTGGGCTGTACTCTCAACCCAGGAAGATATGGAAAGAATTGAAGAGGGAAAGGCCAAAATTTTCAAAGGTAATTACCAGCACACTATGATGATTTATTGATTGATGTTACTGACAACATACTGCTCCATTTTGTTTTCATTTGAAAGAGGTCATTTTTCTCTTCACTACAAATAATTTTTAAGTAAATGCCGAATGTATGAAGGTTTTAGGAATCTCAGTTCTACCATCACAACTTCTGATAACTATTTATAAAGTGCATCCTCTATACTGTTCCCATTTCATTATTTTTTTTTTAATTTTTTTTTCAAGGTTTTTTATTTATTTTTGGGACAGAGAGAGACAGAGCATGAACGGGCGAGGGGCAGAGAGAGAGGGAGACACAGAATCGGAAACAGGCTCCAGGCTCTGAGCCATCAGCCCAGAGCCCGACGCGGGGCTCGAACTCACGGACCGCGAGATCGTGACCTGGCTGAAGTCGGACGCTTAACCGACTGCGCCACCCAGGCGCCCCCCATTTCATTATTAATAACAATTACCTGATAGTGCAAAATAGGGGTAAGAGCTGCACAAGGGGTTTTGTCCATCTTATGTCTAATTTCTACAACATCTGTGCATGGTAGGTCTTATTCTCATTTAATGGACAAAGTTTCAAGGAATTAAATGATAAATATTAAAGGCATCTGTGTTTTTTTAATTAAAAATAATTTTTTAGTGTTTATTTTATTTTTCAGAGAGAGAGAGCACAAGCAGGGGAGGGGCAGAGAGGAGAGGGAGACACAGGATCCAAAGCAGGCTCCAGGCTCTGACCTGTCAGCACAGAGCCTGACACGGGGCTTGAAGTCACAAACCATGGGATCATGACCTGAGCCACACAGCCTCAAAGACACCTGTGTTTGAACCAAGATAGACCTCAGTGGCTCCAAATATCATTTCCCTCCAGCGGGTGTGTATGTGTGTGGACGCGTGTGCATGTGTGTGTATGTAGTTGTGTGGTGACTTGAAAATTGGTAATAATCCAATTCATGTTTATGTAGAATGTGTTAATTATTTCTGGTATTTCAGATATATCTCACAAAGCTTACTACCGACCTGATTAATCCTCAGGCCTGATGTTATAGAAAAGGTGAAGCTGATAAAGGACAACCTGTAAAGAATTTCTTGTTAACTTACATTCTGACCTACAGAGAAAATTATTCTGTAATAGGTTGCCCTCAAAACAAAGGTTACAATTTTATTCTTCTAAGCACTGGGAAAGCTAAAGCCCACGTTCCCAAAAACCTGATAAAAATCTAAAACATAAAAGCAAATAAATGATATCCTTAAGCCATTCTTTGAAAGGATTTGAAAGTCAGTCACCCTTTTGTTCCCCTCATCTTAACATCACAACCTATTTATCTTCAAATACTCACTTCAGATTTCAATTATTCAGTCAACAGATAAGTATTTTTAAAAGATTGCATGCAAATTTACTTTGTTGCCTGGGTTGGCAAAATCTATGTATTGTCGTGAACTGGTTACTACAGAATACACCTAATTACGTATAACCTTTACTTAAGCTGAATTAAATAGTAAAATGATTAGTGATCTTAAAAGTAGTGATGATATAGATACCAAATACACATATTATCAAAAGCAGAACAACTTGCTTTTGCATTACTCTCAAAATAGAACTTTGTGTCTTTCAGATTTTAACACTTAACATTAAGTGTTAAAAGTAATTTTAACTACTTACGTTAAGTAATAGAAACATTTTATCAATATAGCCTAGGGATCAGTTTGACAACAAAATAAAATTCACATACCAAATTTCTGGTATGGAAAGACTATGTTAAATACATTAGAAACAAATTAAAAATGATGATGCCTTTAAAGAATATTCAGTAGTTTAATATCTGATGCCCAATGCATGCCTTTAAATGACTTAATATTTTTCTCAAAATAAATCTTTGGTTAGTCAAGTTGTGCCATTTCTACTTAATGCCCAGTTCATTTGAAGTTGCTCATCATAAAATTTTTATAGAAATATTTGTAAGCAAGGTTAAATTCCCTTTAAATTTTTCAAATTAGTTTGGCTTAATGTCAATGACATGAACAGTCTATGAATGTACAGTGATTTATTTCCAATGTGGTTTGTAGGAAAGGACATTTGAATTTTCCATCTGCTAAGGATATAAAAATAATCTCCAAAACTCCCAACAATGTTCATCATATAATGCAATATAGAGTAGTATCTACCACACTCACTAACAGGTTCTTTTATTTCAGAAAGGCTGATACTCACTAAATAAGTAGATTCTAGGAACTGTATGGACCACACACTAAGAAAAATGTAACATAGGTCGAAAGCCTTGTGGAATATAGTTGGAAATACTCCTTGGAAAGTTTTAAACTCACCTCAGACCCCTCTCTGTATGGAGGCCCTGTTTTTTGTTTTTGTTTTTTTTTTTTCCCACATGAAGCATCTTTTGTAGCTGACCCAGTGGGATATGGGTCTTTACCTTGCCTTTTGTCCCTGGAACCAAAATAGTTACTAGAAGCAGCTAAGGTCATTTGCAGATGTAGTTGCTGAGTTAAGAAAATAATATAAATAAATAGAAATAGAAACATATGTATGCCAATTTGGAGAAGTGATATTTTCTTTTAAAAATAATGCATATCCTATATTCCTGAAGGTCAATAATGATCTCTATGCATATGTGTGTGCCTTTAGTCCAGTGCTCCTATCTTTCTTTATAGTCTGCATTTGTGATCATTTAAGACCAACTACTCTGGTCAGCTCCTCTCATTTCAATTTGATAGCTTCCCAGCTCTCTTGTACCCTCTGATCTTCCTCTCTGATCTCAATATGCCACATACTTTTTCTCATCTATGTCATTGCTTAACCTACTCCTTCCATGTGAATTGTTATTTCCTGTTTCTTGGTCTTCCCTATTCTCTAAAACTAGCTTAAATACATGTTCCTCCCAGAACATTCCCACACTTAGATGAAAGTAATAATGCTATCCTCTCAGAGAGATTCCAAAGTTCAGCATGCATATGTGAATGCTCTTTGGAGCACTTTATAATGCAGTTACCAGGCTCCATACCGAGGTGTTTCGTGAAATGTTTCTGATGCATGCAATCCAATAATTTATTTTGAAAAAAAATCACTAGTTTATAATGCCTCGAGCCTCAACGGCATTTTGACTTCACACAATTGCACCTTGAAGGAAGAACTGTTTTACTTAATTCAATGTCCTTTCCCCATTAGCTTGTGATCTCCAAGTCCTTAAGTTACTCCTAATAAAAAGAGTTAGCAAATGTTTAAGAAATTGAGTTCTTCTTTGTTTGTTCATTTGTTTTGTTTCTTAAGTTCCACATATGAATGAAATCATATGGTATTTATCTTCCTCTGACTTATTTCGTATAACATTATACCCCCTAGGTTTACCCACGTTGTTGCAAATGGCAGGATTTCATTCTTTTTTTATAGATGAGTAATATTCCAGTGTGTGTGTGTGTGTGTGTGTGTGTGTGTGTGTGTGTGTACACCACATACTCTTTATTCATCCATTTATGGATGGATACCTTGGGTTGCTTCTATTCTTGGCTATCATAAATAATGCTGCAATAAACATAGGGGTACATATATCTTTTCCAATTAATGTTTTTGTCTTCTTTGGGTAAATATCCAGTAATGGAATTACTGGGTCATATGGTAGCTCTATTTTCAATTTTTTGAGGAACTTCCACACTCTTTTCCACAGTGGCTGCAACAATTTGCATTCCCACCAACAGTGCATGAGGACCTTTTTCTCCACATCCTTGCCAACACTTGTATCTTGTGTTTTTTATTTTAGCCATTTTGACAGGTTTGATATCTTATTATGATTTCAGTTTGTACTTCCCTGATAATTAATGATGTTGAGCATCTTTTCATGTGTATTTTGGCCATCTATGTCTTTAGAAAAATGTCAAAGTGGGAAACTATCACAGCATTCTTACCCTGATATTCTAATACCAGCAACCATCTACCTCCAATTTTTTTGTCATGAAAGAAAAATAAAGCACTATGATTGTTTAAGTCACTTTTGGGCAATGCCAGTCACTAGCACTCAAATGTAATTTCTAACTGAAACAACTTTTTTTTCCATTCCTTACTCCTATTCTTCATGGAAGAGAGTACGTATCTATTTGTAAGGATGAGAAAGTGGCAAATACACAAATTACCTAATTTGTCATCTCTCTTTGGTGGGAGTAGATAGATGTTCAGCCTGTGACTGCAGCTGGGTGGGTGAATTTACATCTGAGAGAAACCTATTAAGAAGGCCATTAGGAGTCAAGTTGATTCATAGGATTCATTGCATTCTCCAATCCCGCTATCGATAATAAAGCTGGCATTGTGACCCGTCATCAAACCTACATTTTACCTCCATTGTGGGATTGTTGTGAGCTTTGATGCAGCACTGAATATAAAATGCCTTGTCTAGCACCCAATGCATAGGTATTAACTATCATAATCATGATCATTCTTATCATCATAGTCATTATGGAGACCTTTTTTTTTTACTGGAGAGTCACAGCTGTCCTGGCTTTAGGCTGTCACTTTAATTCCCCCAATTCTCTCTCCAGTTGTGATCTTTGGCTTTGCTTTACCCTCTACCACTTATGCATTACTTTTTCTTAACTACTTGATTCTTATTCTTCCTGCATCTAGCCTGTTGGTACACTGCAACTTTTGATTTGATATATATCTTGGCTTTACATGATGTTGAAGTAACACATGTTAAAGCGACTAGATACCTCCTGTAACAAAATAGGCATTCAACCAATGTAAATTAAATGTGAATCTTACAAATCCTTGCCTTTGTTAGTTCCTGGTCCCTTGGGCTATCTCCACAGCCCCTGGCCACCAGTTGCCCACAGAACAGGAGACATTCACAGGTTGGGTCTCTGCATATCACCAAGACTTTGGTGTAGTCTTGATCCCTTCTTCCATCTCCTAGCCTGAGACTTTCTGTTCCTGACATAAACAAATAAACACACACACATTTCTCTTTTATATATAATATTTCATGTCTTCTAATATCCCTGTAAAAATCTTTGAACTTATGATTTAACAGATACTTCTAACACCATAGAAATGGTAAAATATTGTTAATATGGACAAAGGAGGAATGAACAGAAATAAGGAACGATAATATAAAGTGGAGTTTCTCATGTATACTTGTATGTTTAGATAAAGTGACTGAAAAAAAAACCTCTTGTGCAAAAAATGTGATAATATAACCATCTTCCAAACTTTTGGCTTCTTAAGACCATATTTACATCATTTATTGTTATAGTATCAAGAATGTAATTAAATACCTCCATTTCCAAACGCAATAGTTTTGCCTTCCAGACCAAGGCCCTCACAAAGAGCTGGCTAGACTCTTCACAGATTCACACTTCATCTTATTCACTAAGATGTGAATAGTTCCCCTTGGACTTATTTTACATGGTGGTGAAAGGGCGGGCCTACGCCGGCCAACTCCATCTTGTTCTGTGTCCTTCACCTTGACCACGCCTCCTCCCCTTGAGGAACCTCCCGCTCACCTGCCTAACAGGACTCGGACCTTTCCCCAGCCAATCGGCTGAGGCCACAGCCATTACCTCACCAACTGCCCCTAAGCCCCAATAAAACCTTTGTCCTTTTGAAACTCACTCTCTCTCCCCAGTATCTCACCGCTGTGTCGGTGCAGGTAGGGGATTGAGCTCAAGCTACCTTGAATAAAGGCTCTTTTGCTTTTACATCGGACTCAGCTCCCTGGCGGTATTTGGAGATCACGAATTCTGGGCATAACAGTGGCCAAACTCCAAATTCTGCATCAATGATTTTTAATTATTTTGGGCGATTTTTTTTGAAGATACAAAAAAATTAGATTTTGAAAACAAAAAAAAAATATCAATTACATGTTGGAAGATTTTTCTGCAAAGGGTAAGTTAGGAAAAATCCTTTTGTGGGGTCAGGATTTTGTCCATCCTATTCAGTAACTAGACAATAAAATAATAATTAGAGATAGATGTATGCCTTAGTAGATTGCTAATGTTTAAAGGTTAGTGGTGGAAGAAGACTGGATTTGCTGATAATCCTAAAAAAGTAACTTCTTATAGTGTAAAGCAAAATATTGGTCAAATCAGAAAGTGAAAACTAATATAAAACTCAGCCTGTTCTGGAGACTTTTAATTTATTATCAATAATTCTATTCATTATTTAGTCTTAAGGTTTTCTTTTACTACCAATATATAGTTTCTTGAATATAGTGTTTTTTACAACTTGTGGTGAATACTCTTTTATACGACTACTTAAATGCCATGATTTGAATTTCAAAATACTTTTTTTTCCATGATCAAAAATATAACACAATTTTTACATTGTCAATGTATTTTTTTACTTTATTAAAGTACTTTATGTGCACACAACAAACTTCTAAAAATTTATATTTTTACATTTGCCCACTGATACCAAAAAGCCCCAAATAATACCCTTATGATTTGATTACACTGAATCAATGATAATGTGCATAGCTATAAGAGTTCCCTAGTGCCTAAGCTGTGATATATGACCTTGCACTCTTGTACAAAATTGAATAATTTAGGAGTAGACACCTGATCCTTAGATTATCCCTCTCAAGGATTTATATTTGAAATAGAAGCATACTAAATGTCCATGAAGAAGTGGATATTTTTGATTGAATTGCACAAAAAAGAAGGCTCACAAATTCCTAGTTATTCACTTTTTTAAATTATGCATATCTCTGAACTGTCCTTATATTTTTTTAAATTTTTATTTAATATATATTTATTTTCTGTTTTCGATTGTTTGCAACTTAACTATCCTTCAATAACACATATAATAGTAGGGAACTTTTTATCTTTCTCTCTATCCCACTCAAAAAAGCCAATGTAATTGGCCAATGTAATCAGCATATCCTATCCTTTAGAGGGAAAAATTATCTTTATTATACTAACCAGTGAAAAAAATCTGACTTGTTAAGGAGAGATAAAATGTCTTTCTAGTCTGGTTGAACAAATTTCCTTGAAAAGATAGTCCGGGATCAAAGTTCAGTTTGAGGAAGGAAGGTAGCTGGAATTTGCGAGACACTATAGCAGAGAAGAGGGAGCTATGCAGAAAAAGGATTTCAGAAATTGTCACATGGACCTCCTTGAGTCTTTCACTGAATACTGATCTTTAAATGAAGAAAAGAAACATCACAAGACTTTGCCAAGAACAATTCTCAGGGAAATAACAAATCCTGGAGAAAAGAACATCTAAGAGGGAATTATGCAAGATCAAGGAAGGAGAACCTCAGTTTTGAATCCTCTGGAAAGGACCTTGGAAAGGACCCTCTGACCTTTGAATATTGCGAAGGGTATATTGCCACCTCCACTTTAGTGTCAACCTGAGGAAAGTAGACTTTTTGCCAAAACATGAAGACCTGAGTTAAAGTGAAATTATACTGGACACTTGTCAAAAATGGCAGGACAGATTTTGTTTGAGCTACTGCAGTAAAGGACAGAGACTTCAGTATAGAACTGCACACAATTTCACTGAAACAAAAGGCAGGAGAGTCTTTACGAGCTGGACCGAGATATTGGAAAAGCACCAGAGGATATTAGTTGGTATGATTAAGCCATCTGTGTTTATTAGTGCCAATTAAAGCAGTCCTTACCTTCCCTCAGAGGGAGAAAGGGGTGCTAGCTTTTTTGATGACTACATTTCAAAGGGATGGTTCTTAGGTCTTTGAAAAAGGCATTCCTATGTTGCAAAACTGGCTGGAGTCTGGGAGAAAATTTACATCTCAAAGGACAGAGAAACATTTTACACTGGCAAGTTTTCTAAAGTAAATGCTCTAAGAAAAGGGAGGTCAAGGACAGGAAGAAACTTGTTTTAAGTTTAGCTGAGCTGAGGGGAATGTTAAGGTTGTCTTGGTTGTATTTAATGGTTCACAGTTCTGGATGCACCAGACACAAGGGTAGTGTGAGAGACCAGGAAGCTGCTTTGTAGAACTCAAGTCTCTCATAGCCCTAGTACCAATCCGGCATGAATTCTCAAAAGCCTCTCTCCTATCTGATCACTTCCATATCCTAAAATCCAAGCACTCACACTGTCCTTCCAAAACAACCCGTCATAATTCCCCTGAGCCCTGATGTGAACAAACAAAAGCCAGAAGTTAATTGGCTTATAGGTAGGTACCTGGTCATTCCTTTCAAATCTGCAGCACAGAAGCCTCTGAGGTAAGATACCTCATGACTAGCTTCCTTTTAATTTTCAAAGTGTATTTTAATGATAGGTAAAAATTCCAACAGCAATAAGAACAAAATGTAAACTAATGTCTCAACAAATTAAATTGCCACATTTAGTGTCTTTTGTCTAATTTCAAATCACAAGGCACCTGGGTGGCTCAGTCGGTTAACCATCTGACTCTTGATTTCAGCTCAGGTCATCATCTCAAAGTGTGTAAAATCGAGCCCTGTGTCAGGCTCTGTGCCAACAGCATAGAACCTGCTTAGGATCCTCTCTCTCTCTCTTTCTTTCTCTCTCTCTCTCTTTCTCTGCCCCTCCTTTGCTCACACACACATTCTTTCTCTCTCTCTCTCTGTCTCAAAATAAATAAACATTAAAAATAAATAAATTCAAATAACATGCATTTAATCATCAAGTGTTGCACAGAAAATCTTTTCAATTTGGTGTCTGCATGTTTGTTGCATGGACAACATGATATGACATTTTACATTTAACCTGATGCATGCTATTTGCTTCAATTAGTGCATCACCATTCTTAAACCAGGTTTGGAGATTTAAAAGGAACTAAGGTAGAATTGAGCAAAACCCCTACCTGACCTAATCAACTATTGGAGGCATGGGAATAGTTATATTTTAGAAAATATTTTCTAAGAAATACAGAGCTACTAGAATTCTACAAACCAAAAATTGGAGGTACTTTCTGTACCTAGTCACAGAGAGGGTAAACCCAAACAACATGGAAGTCTTACTTAGCTATGTAGAGAGGTCAGATTTGGAGGATGTGTGATAGCTGAATTCTAGGTCATTGAATCAGAAAGGAGGAAACTATACAGGGGAAGAGTTCCAGGAATCTCCATAGAAGTCCCTTTGAGTCTTTGGGGGACAAAAAATAAACAAACCAAAAAATAGGAATAGGCATACAAAAGTCAAGAGTAGGGATACACTTATAATGATCAGGAATGACTGTAAGTCCCTCTGTTACATGTATCTTGTGGGTTTTTTTTTCTTAGTATTGACAGTTTTGCTTTCTGTATTTTAATGGATCAAAGAAAAAGAAACATTAAAAATGAACCGAGCACTTTCCGTGTGCAAAACTTGAATGACAGAAATGATTTTGTCATTTCAAAGAATAAAAAATGGAAAAAAAAATAAAGGTGAGTTTTTAATGCTTTGCTGAAAAGAGCAAATTTTTTTTAAATAACTGTCTTTAATGAAGACAATGAATGATTGTTCTGAGGAAGACTCTCACCTGCTCAGCATCTACCTGAAAGCAAATCCAAATTCATTAAGGTAGTTAAGATTAAGTCATAAGGAATGACTTCTAGACTCTGACATGTTTAGCCACAGGAACTACTAAAGGGGGTCCAAAAGGAGTCCTGTTACCAGAGATCATTAAACCTAGGAGTGAGGACCATCTGTTTGAGACACTTAATATGCTCATTTTTTTTAAAGAGAAAACTGAATAGTTGAAGTGCTCAAAGGCAAGACAACGTCTACTATTGAAGATTTTCAGAATGCTGAATTAAAGTGCTTGTTTCAGTGGAGCAGAGGGATTTACCAGCCGAAATCACACTCAACTATTCATGAAATGAGCCACCCTTTTAAAAAAAATGGCTGAAAATGCCGATTACTTCATTTTAAATGCCTGCATTGTTTAAACTAATTGATTCAAACTTTGGAAAACTAACTCAGAATTTCGCAAAATGAACAACCTCAATCCAAAGAATCCAAATATAGAGTTGTCTTTATAATTGTGTTAAAAAGTAGTACTAGAATGTGAGTGACTACCTTGCAATTCACAATGTGTTAGCATGCAATATATAATGATTTAAAAGATCCTTTTGACATTTAGAAGAGAATGTTTCAAATAGCAGAAATGAGTAAAATGAAGGAAACTGACACTTAATCTACCTGCTATACTTCACTGTATTTTTACAACGTGACCCTCGTTCGTTATGCACATTCTTCATCTAGATAACCAACAGAAGTTTCTCATAAGGCAAATGTGCTAGCTTGACATTTGGCACAGGTGATACTTACAAATGCCTTACGGCTCAGCCTCCATCTATGGGATTGGTATAAAGGGCAAATTCATATGGAAAGAGTATACTAAGTAATGTATTAAGTGTTCCTTTCAGAGTTAAATTCACAGAAAATACAGGGATATAAAGCATGAGTCATACAAGTTACAAAGTTAATGTAAGTAAATCAAATGCTGCTTTAGTTATAGGAACACAGTACATTGAAGGAGAGAAACTATAATTATCACTATAAATAAATAAGTCATTCATTGATATGTATCTTAAATTAATACAGATTTATAAATTCATATTTGTGTATGTACTCTAAATTCATATGGGGGGATGCTATTTTCTTTTTCCTAAAAAATGAAAAAAATGTATCTTTAAATGTTGGTTCATTCAATGATTAACTTTATAAAATAGATTTATTTTCAATATATGCTTTTACTTTGATTCAGAGGAGAAAACAATGTGGCATAGAGCTCTTTAGATTTTAACTTCATCGTAATTACTTATATGTGCAAATACATAGAAAAGTTTAGTCACACAGTTAGGCAGCTAATTGTGTTGAAAATACAATTGCATGCTCACAATGATAATCATGCCCCTAGGGTGTACACTTCTGTTTCAGAACTATTTTAAGCCCTCAGGAACTTCAGCCACCTCTTGATTCAGAAAACAATGTCGAAATCCAACTAACTAAATGTGACCTAGCATTTATCTCAAAGCCACAAAACTAAATTTGATTGCAAAGTAATGATAGGAAAGTAAAAGTTTAAAAGCTGGGAACTGTGAACGTGACAAATAGGAATGCTCCTGCAATCAAGTGTCTATGTATACAGTGAATAATTATATCACATATGGAGCTGATGTTCTTCACAGTAGGAAAATTGTCATTTATTGCAAATCTTTAACTTGAGAGGAACATTTGCTTTCTGTTCTCATTATTTGTCAAAAAAAATATTTGGCATATTTAAAAGGACCCATGAGATTGCAATAGTTTATCTAATATGCACGCTGAAGTAGAAATATTAAAATGTGAAGAATCTAAAGAATTTAAAAATGTTCTTCAGGGATAAAAAAAATCCTGAGATTTCTCTACACATGTGATATATTATTTCTTTACCATTCTAGTTCAAGTTTTGCATTCTAGAATCAATTATCTAATCCATTTCCCTCAAAAATATCCTCTCTAATCTTATGCAAGACTTTAAAAATCCTCAAGTGTATCTCTTAGAATCCTATGTTAATTTAAAAAAAAATTCCTTTGTACATACTGATATTCAGAAAGAAAAGGTAAAGAGAAATAAGATTAGCTTTTAAACCCAAATTAGCTGAAAACTTGATCAAGAATCATTTTCTATATTTTACATTTTTGTGCACCAAATTATAAAATCAATGGTTGTCTTTCATTTTATTTTGCTATCTTGCACTATAAAATTTTCTGTCTGGAAGCACTTCTGAGCATATCAATGTTTCATAATTTTGATCTGTTATCCCTTTTTGTTTGTTATTATCAATAATTTTATGAAAGCTGCCACAGTTATTTGCTCAAGAAAGATTTGAAAATATGGAAAAGAAGATTATTTCCAATAAAAGAATTAAATAATAAGAACTTAAGACCTCCTTCTCAGTCAGCCATTCTCCAATTCTGGCGCTTTACCATGTCAATAACATTTCAAGTGTGATCTCTGTCAGAAACCAAGTACCTGGGGGATGGGGATCAATAATGATATCAATCATTTGTTTGTGGGCCTATTAGTGGTCAGGCAGTGTGCTGAGAGCTTTCCAGGCATTGTATTTACTCCTTATAAGAAAGTTGCAAGGTAAGCATTATTATTACCATTTTATAAATGACAAACAAAGGCTTAGATCATTTCTCCAACTAATAAGTGGTAGAGGTAATATTCCAACCAAAGGATCCCTTGTCTTTAGGTATTCCTAGATAAAGTGGTGTCAAGTGACCGCTAAGACAAGAGACCTGAGGGTGGGGAAGGGGACCTAGACGCACTGTTATGATACCTTCCTGCCATCCTTAAGCATTCTGAATTCATGTCAATCCAAACTCTTTATTCACAAAAAAACAAAAAACAAACAAAAAACACCTAATTTTTCTTTATAATTATTGCAGTTCAGATTTATTCTTCATAGAGTATTCTTCTTTTTTGGAAAGTCATGGTCTATTTTGTTAAATATGTAATAGAATATAATATGGGATAGTGCTATGTGTATTCCTCTAGGCTTTACCTCTCCCTGTGAGCAACCTAAACATTGTTCATATTTCAGGAAATAAAAAAAAAATAAATAAAAAACCTAGGAAAGCACTATCATATGTCAGGATGTAAATGAATAAATGAGTGAAAATGCCACACACCCCGCCGGATGAGAACAATTTAATTTTTCTGAAAAGGAGAGAGTTATATCAAATAAACTTGGAAAGTTTCTAGTGTTTTCAAATCAAAACTTAATTTTTAAGAAATATTACTCACTTTATCTAACATCCTGTGAGTCATTAAGCCCAAATAACTTAATTGTATATTAAATTACTGGATTACTTGGACTCATAATATACTAGTTATTCCTCATGTCACAAGAATATACACAAGAATATAGTCAACACAGAACAAAGATGGGAATGAAAACTTAAATAGAAAAGAGTGTGACAATGATGAGGCAAAGACCAGACAGCCAACTTGATATTGTTGCTTTAAAATTCTAAAGGCAATTTGGTATTGGTCAGATTAGAACAAACTTTGTCCAAAGCAACATGAAAACAGATATCAAGACTCCAAAATTTTCATTTCCTTTGACCCCAGGATTCCTGCTATGGGAATTTATCCTAAAGAAATTATCTTAGTTACAGAAAAATTTTAAAGATGCTTTGCACAAAATAATTAAGATGTAAACCCTCATCATTATTTGCCATAATGGAAAAATGAAAATTACCTACATTTTTAAGAAGAATAATTTAAGTAAATTACTATATCCACATATGAATAATTAAATTGATATTATCAATGCAATTGTGAAAAAGGAAAAAAACTTATACCAAAATGTTTAATGTCAAAAGCAAAATACAGAATTATACACAGGATGACTTTAAATAGAGCAACATAGAAAAAGGACTGAAAGTTAATATGTCAAAATACAAATATATCACCTTTCATAATATAAAAATAAAATAGTCACTTTTTCCAAGTTCTGGAAATGTACATGATTAGTTATTTTTTTCTTTTTAAAATTTTTTGAGGGAATGCTAGAATTTCTAAAATTAGCATGTGTTAAATTTATGATGAAAATTGTTTACTTGAATAGTTTTAAAGATATACTGTTAATTCATTATCCATTGAATTCAGCCTTGAGCCTTAACAGAATAACAATCTTAGTTTAGGTTTCTGCTTTTAAGGTAGGTCTGGAAAAATAGGAGTGATTCAAGCACAAAAAGAAAAATAAATAAAAGAAGAAAAAAGAGGTGGCAGGGCAAGAGGAGGAGGAGAGGGGGGAGGAGGAGAAGGGGGAAGGAGAAAGAGCAGAAATCATAGATATGTAAGAGAAGGGACTTATTTGTGGAGACCTAAGGTTCAGGATCATTTAATTTAGACAGATAAGTACAAGGTAAATTTCACTTCCTGCAAGCATGTATAGATGGAAACCCAAAACAAAGCAATGCCAGACCTCAATTATGATAAGATACATGGAAACAAGGTTAAGAGGGAGTGACACTTTAGATAAGGACTGAATTACTTCATCAAAAGTTGATTATAATTTGGAAGAGACACTAAAGGAGTTAAATAAATCACTATTCATAAAGGTTTCTTAAAGACTGTTTCAGTTAGACAATAACTTCTTTTGTTTTCAAGTTAAGGAGAGAGGGACTTTACATAAAGGGGTCAGTGAGGCATAGTAATTTAAGTAGTGAGTCTTTGGAATCAAATGACCAGGCTATGCATTCTAAGGTTTTTTACTTAACTTTACTAATGTTCAGTTTCTTTATCTGATATTATTAATATCTATCTCTACCAAAAAAGTTATGATTTATGTTGAGATAATTAAACGAACTAACATATGAAACACATACATTCCTAAACACAGTGAGTCACACATTTAAGTGGTTATTTAAAATTAACCTCTGTTATAACCAAGAGCAACTGACTCACTCACAGGAGACTCCATGAGAAATAAGAATTAAAAAAGAAACTTAATTTAGTTAAGTATTAAAAAACAATATTTTTAAAAATCACATTTATTTCAAAACAAACAATAGAAAAAAGGGTACTAGTGTTATTAATATTTAAATCAAATATTAATTTCTATAATATAAAGACAAAAACTGTTACATTTTAGAAATCTTTTATAGAGCCAGTAGGAGTCTTGAGTTCACCAATTTTTATTTACTCCTTTGACAAGTTTTTAAAAAATGGGAAAGAGAAAAAGAAAGAAAGAAAGAAAGAAAGAAAGAAAGAAAGAAAGAAAGAAAGAAAGAAAGAAAAAGATAGATGAACAGTAAAGGAAAGATTATTAAATTCAGCTAGGATAGATTATCATGACTTGCATGACTTCTTATCCCCCAAATTCCTTTAATCTGCATGGATGGTATCATGGATACCTTCCTGCTTATGGAAAATCCACCTCTAGCCTTGGGCTAATTCAACTAACTAGACTTCTGGTTTACCCATGAGAATAATGCATCACTTTCTACTTTATTTCAGTAACTTGGATTCTTACTGCAAGAGTTCTTCAGTGGATCTCCTTCTCATTACACTGGTCTTTTGCTGGATCTGTCTTAGTATTCTGACCTCATGCGTGACATACAGCCCAATGGGCAGAGCCTTGCAGACTTCCCTCTTTTTATTGCCAATTTGACTTCATAGCCAATATTACATGTCCCAATAATGCCAATATTTGTGCACATACCTGTTACATATTCATAACATAATATAGGTATACTTTGGGGTCTTGGTTGATACTATCCCCTTGCATAAATTGCTACCTATTATCTGTCACCACAAAGATGTTCAAAAAGTCAACTTCCCTTGCATGATTGGCTGCCTTGACTTGTAATATTGGTTGTTATAACGTTTCTCCAAACACAAATTCTTTTTTTTTTTTTTTTTTTTTAATTTTTTTTTTTAACATTTATTTATTTTTGAGACAGAGAGAGACAGAGCATGAACGGGGGAGGGGCAGAGAGAGAGGGAGACACAGAATCAGAAACAGGCTCCAGGCTCTGAGCCATCATCAGCCCAGAGCCCGACGCGGGGCTCGAACTCACGGACCGCGAGATCGTGACCTGGCTGAAGTCGGACGCTTAACCGACTGCGCCACCCAGGCGCCCCTAAACACAAATTCTTATAGCATCTAAAAAGTCATAGCCAATATATAAAGTTTTTTTTTTGTCATATATAGTTCACATCTTTTTTTTAATATATGAAATTTATTGTCAAATTGGTTTCCATACAACACCCAGTGCTCATCCCAAAAGATGCCCTCCTCAATACCCATCACCCACTCTCGCCTCCCACCCACCCCCCATCAACCCTCAGTTTGTTCTCAGTTTTTTAAGAGTCTCTTATGCTTTGGCTCTCTCCCACTCTAACCTCTTTTTTTTTTTTTTCCTTCCCCTCCCCCATGGGTTTCTGTTAAGTTTCTCAGGATCCACATAAGAGTGAAATCATATGGTATCTGTCTTTCTCTGTATGGCTTATTTCACTTAGCATCACACTCTTCAGTTCCATCCACGTTGCTACAAAAGGCCATATTTCATTTTTTCTCATTGCCACGTAGTATTCCATAGTGTATATAAACCACAATTTCTTTATCCATTCATCAGTTGATGGACATGTAGGCTCTTTCCATAATTTGGCTATTGTTGAGAGTGCTGCTATAAACATTGGGGTACAAGTGCCCCTATGCATCAGTACTCCTGTATCCCTTGGGTAAATTCCTAGCAGTGCTACTGCTGGGTCATAGAGTAGGTCTATTTTTAATTTTTTGAGCAACCTCCACACTGTTCTCCAGAATGGCTGCACCAGTTTGCATTCCCACCAACAGTGCAAGAGGGTTCCCATTTCTCCACATGCTCTCCAGCATCTATAGACTCCTGAATTGTTCATTTTAGCCACTCTGACTGGCATGAGGTGATATCTGAGTGTGGTTTTGATTTGTATTTCCCTGATGAGGAGTGACATTGAGCATCTTTTCATGTGCCTGTTGGCCATCTGGATGTCTTCTTTAGAGAAGTGTCTATTCATGTTTTCTGCCCATTTCTTCACTGGATTGTTTGTTTTTCGGGTGTGGAGTTTGGTGAGAGCTTTATAGATTTTGGATACTAGCCCTTTGTCCGATATGTCATTTGCAAATATCTTTTCCCATTCCGCTAGCTGCCTTTTAGTTTTGTTGGTTGTTTTCTTTGCTGTGCAGAAGCTTTTTATCTTCATGAGGTCCCAATAGTTCATTTTTGCTTTTAATTCCCTTGCCTTTGGGGATGTGTCAATTAAGAAATTACTGCGGCTGAGGTCAGAGAGGTCTTTTCCTGCTTTCTCCTCTAGGGTTTTGATGGTTTCCTGTCTCACATTCAGGTCCTTCATCCATTTTGAGTTTATTTTTGTGAATGGTGTAAGAAAGTGGTCTAGTTTCATCCTTCTGCATGTTGCTGTCCAGTTCTCCCAGTTTCAAAAGAGACTGTCTTTTTTCCCTTGGATATTCTTTCCTGCTTTGTCAAAGATGAGTTGGCCATACTTCTGTGGGTCTAGTTCTGGGGTTTCTATTCTATTCCATTTGTCTACGTGTCTGTTTTTGTGCCAATACCATGCTGTCTTGATGATGACAGCTTTGTAGTAGAGGCTAACGTCTGGGATTGTGATGCCTCCTGCTTTGGTCTTCTTCTTCAAAATTACTTTGGCTATTCGGGGACTTTTGTGGTTCCATGTGAATTTTAGGATTGCTTGTTCTAGCTTCGAGAAGAATGCTGGTGCGATTTTGATTGGGATTGCATTGAATGTGTAGATAGCTTTGGGTAGTATTGACATTTTAACAATATTTATTCTTCCAACCTATGAGCACGGAATGCTTTTCCATTTCTTTATATCTTCTTCAATTTCCTTCATAAGCTTTCTATAGTTTTCAGCACACAGATCTTTTAAGTCTTTGGTTAGATTTAATCCTAGGTATTTTATGCTTCTTGGTGCAATTGTGAATGGGATCAGTTTCTTTATTTGTCTTTCTGTTGCTTCATTATTAGTGTATAGGAATGCAACTGATTTCTGTACATTGATTGTATCCTGCAACTTTGCCAAATTCATGTATCAGTTCTAGCAGACTTTTGGTGGAGTCTATCGGATTTTCCATGTATAATATCATGTCATCTGCAAAAAGTGAAAGCTTGACTTCATCTTTGCCAAAATGATGCCTTTGATTTCCTTTTGTTGTCTGATTGCTGATGCTAGCACTTCCAACACTATGTTAAACAATAGCGGTGAGAGCGGACATCTCTGTCGTGTTCCTGATCTCAGGGGGAAAGCTCTCAGTGTTTCCCCATTGAGGATAATGTTAGCTGTGGGCTTTTCATAAATGGCTTTTATGATGTTTAAGTATGTTCCCTCTATCTTGACTTTCTCGAGGTTTTTTATTAAGAAACGTTGCTGAATTTTGTCACAGGACTTTTCTGCATCGATTGACAGGATCATATGGTTCTTATCTTTTCTTTTACTAATGTGATGTATCATGTTGATTGATTTGTGAATGTTGAAACAGCCCTGCATCCCAGGAATGAATCCTAATTGATCATGGTGAATAATTATTTTTATATGCTGTTGAATTCGATTTGCTAGTATCTTATTGAGAATGCTTGCATCCACATTCATCATTGTAGTTCTCTTTTTTTACTGGGTCTTTGTCTGGTTTAGTAATCAAAGTAATATTGGCTTCATAGAATGAGTCTGGAAGTTTTCCTTCCCTTTCTATTTCTTGGAATAGCTTGAGAAGGATAGGTATTATCTCTGCCTTAAATGTCTGGCAGAATTTCCCAGGGAAGCCATCTGGTCCTGGACTCTTATTTGTTGGGAGATTTTTGATAACTGATTAAATTTCTTCGCTGGTTATGGGTCTGTTCAAGGTTTCTATTTCCTCCAGTTTGAGTTTTGGAAGTGTGTGGGTGTTTAGGAATTCGTCCATTTCTTCCAGATTGTCCAGTTTGTTGGCATATAATTTTTAATAGTATTCCCTGATAATTGCTTGTATCTCTGAGGGATTGGTTGTAATAATTCCATTTTCATTCATGATTTTATCTATTTGGGTCATCTCCCTTTTCTTTTTGAGAAGCCTGGCTAGAGGTTTGTCAATTTTGTTTATTTTTTCAAAAAACCAACGCTTGGTTTCATTGATCTGCTCTGCAGATTTTTAGATTCTATATTGTTTATTTCTGCTCTGATATTTATTATTTCTCTTCTTCTGCTGGCTTTGGGGTGTCTTTGCTGCTCTGCTTCTATTTCCTTTAGGTGTGCTGTTAGATTTTGTATTTGGGATTTTTCTTGTTTTTTGAGATAGGCCTGGATTGCAATGTATTTTCCTCTCAGGACTGCCTTCCCAAAGCATTTGGAGTGTTGTATTTTTATTTTCATTTGTTTCCATATATTTTTTAATTTCTTCTCTAATTGCCTGGTTGACCCATTCATTCTTTAAGTAGGGTGTTCTTTAACCTCCATGCTTTGGGAGGTTTTCCAGAATTTTCCCATGGTTGATTTCAAGCTTCATAGCATTGTGGTCTGAAAGTATGCATGGTATGATCTCAATTCTTGTATACTTATGAAGGGCTGTTTGGTGACCCAGTATGTGATCTATCTTGGAGAATGTTCCATGTGCACTCGAGAAGAAAGTATATTCTGTTGCTTTGGGATGCAGAGTTCTAAATAGATCTGTCAAGTCCATCTGATCCAATGTCTCATTCAGGGCCCTTGTTTCTTTATTGATCATGTGTCTGGATGATCTATCCATTGTTGTAAGTGGGGTATTAAAGTCCCCTGCAACTACCACATTCTTGTCAATAAGGTTGCTTATGTTTGCGAGTAATTGTTTTACATATTTGGGGGCTCCCGTATTCGGCACATAGACATTTATAATTGTTAGTTCTTCTTGATAGGTAGACCCTTAATTATTATATAATGCCCTTCTTCATCTCTTGTTACAGCCTTTAATTTAAAGTCTAGTTTGTCTGATATAAGTATGGCTACTCCAGCTTTCTTTTGACTTCCAGTACATGATAAATAGTTCTCCATCCCCTCACTTTCAATCTGAAAGTGTCTTCAGATCTAAAATGAGTCTCTTGTAGACAGCAAATAGATGAGTCTTGTTTTTTTTATCCATTCTGATACTCTATGTCTTTTGGTTGCTGCATTTAGTCCATTTACATTCAGTGTTATTATAGAAAGATACAGGTTTAGAGTCATTGTGATGTCTATAGGTGTCATGCTTTTAGTAATGTCTCTGGTACTTTGTCTCACAGGATCCCCCTTAGGATCTCTTGTAGGGCTGGTTTAGTGGTGATGAATTCCTTCAGTTTTTGTTTGTTTGGGAAGACCTTTATCTCTCCTTCTATCTAAATGACAGATTTGCTGGATAGAGGATTCTCGGCTGCATATTTTTTCTGTTCATCACTTTGAAGATTTCCTGCCATTCCTTTCTGGCCTGCCAAGTTTCAGTAGAGAGATCCGTCACGAGTTTTATCGGTCTCCCTTTATATGTTAGAGTACGTTTATCCCAAGCTGCCTTCAGAATTTTCTCTTTATCCTTGTATTTTGCCAGTTTCATTATGATATGTCGTGCAGGAAAGTTCTCAGCTATTATATCTCAGATCAGGGAAGTTCTCAGTGCTCATCTTCAGGCCTTTCCCTCTCTCTTACTCCTCTGGAATACCAATTATGAATAGATTATTTGTCTTTAGTGCATCACTTAGTTCTCTAATTTTCCCCTCATACTCCTGGATTTTTTTATTTCTCTTTTTCTCAGCTTCTTCTTTTTCCATAATTTTATCTTCTAGTTCACCTATTCTCTCCTCTGCCGCTTCAATCCGAGCCGTGGTCGTCTCCATTTTATTTTGCAGCTCATTAATAGCATTTTTAGCTCCTCCTGGCTGTTCCTTAGTCCCTCGATCTCTGTAGCAATAGATTCTCTGTTGACCTTCATACTGTTTTCAAGCCCAGCGATTAATTTTGTGACTATTATCCTAAATTCGCTGTTATATTGTTTAAATCGTTTTTGATCAGTTCGCTAGCTGTTGTTATTTCCTGGAGGTTTTTTTTGAGAGGAATTCTTCCGTTTCCTCATTTTGGATAGTCCCTGGAGTGGTGTGGGACTGCGGGGCCCTTCCCCTGTGCTGTCTTGAATAACTTGCGTTGGTGGGAGGGGCCACAGTCAGACCTGATGTCTGCCCCCAGCCCAGCACTGGGGCCACAGTCAGACTTGTGTGTACCTTCTCTTCCCCTCTCCTAGGGGCAGGATTCACTGTGGGGTGGCGTCAACCATCTGGGCTACTTGCACATTGCCAGGCTTGTGGTGCTGGGGATCTGGCATATTAGCTGGGGTGGATTGGCAAGGTGCACAGGGAGGGAGGGGCAGACTCAGCTCGCTTTCCTTCGGAGATCCGCTTTGGGAGGGGTCCTGCCACAGAGGGAGGGAGTCAGACCAGCACGGAGGGATGGATTCGCAGAAGCACAGCATTGGGTGTTTGCGTGGTGCAAGCAAGTTCCCTGACAGGAACTGGTTCCCTTTGGGATTTTGGCTGGGGGATGGGCGAGGGAGATGGCGCTAGCGAGCGCCTTTGGTCCCTGCCAAGCTGAGCTCTGTCCGGGCTCTGCCGGGGCTGAACAACTCTCCCTCCCGTTGTCTTCCAGCCCTCCCGCTCTCCAAGCAGAGCTGTTAACTTATAACCTTTGGCCCCTCTGTTTTTGCAAGCCAGACTTGGGGGCTCTGCTTTGCCAGCGGGCTGCCCCTCCACCCCGGCTCCCTCCCGCCAATCTGTGCAGCACACACTGCCTCTCCGCCCTTCCTACCCTCTTCCGTGGGCCTCTTGTCTACACTTGACTCTGGGGAATCCATTCTGCTAGTCTTCTGGTGGTTTTCTGGGTTATTTAGGCAGGTGTGGGTGGAATGTAAGTAATCCGCAGGATATGGTGAGCCCAGCGTCCTCCTACACCGCCATCTTCCGCTCTCATTCCCAGTATATAAAGTTTTAACTTCACTAGGGGATTTTTTCCATTGCAGATAACAATTCCATGTCTGTTCACTTCCAGAGATGAAACTGAGATTCAGAGAGGTCAACGGGATACAAGTTCCTCAGGTGAGTATACCTAAAGAATTTTTAAATCTATACTCTAATATTTCCACCAAATTGTGCAACTTTTTCTATAGTGTATTTTAATAGAATATTGGAACTAACGGCAACTGGAATCACCTTAGGAAATATAATTTTGTCATAAAAATGGAATCTAGATATTTTTATAAGGGGCAAGTTGAAAAAAGATTAAATGCTATTGAGTATGAGTTCTACTTATTCTCATAGTTATTGTCAGGGACAGTTTTCTAAGACAAATATGCTCACTGATGAGTTAAAAGTAGATGAAAAAAAGATGATGAGACAAGTTTCCTTTTAGGAAACTATGAACACCTCAGCAACCATCAAATTCCTTATGCTCTCATTCTAGTAAATTATAAGCTATCAAAACTGCACACATTCTGAAAGTTTACGAAACGCAAATAAAATCATCTATCTGTCATACTATAACTTGAGATAATAAAGTACTTACGAATAAATTCAATGAAAACAAAATCTGTTATCTTTGGGTGTCAGAGGCTATTTTGACTAAGCTCATTTCAAGTTATAACATCAGCAAACTTAAGCTATTAGAACTACAAATAGAAGAGTCTTGTTAGTTCTAAGAAGAAATAGGACTAATTGGATACTCATATGCCTCCTAGGCTGTATATCTTAAATGTGTGGCTTATCAGTACTTATTACTAAAGTTGGCAGAAATAATGGTCATAGAAAATTGCATTTGTAGACTTCTCTTTATGCAAAGTGTTTGAGGTCATCTTCCTATCTGAGTCACAGGATAAACTAACTCTAAGAAAACCGATGTAAATACACAGATATTAAAATGCATCATTACATTTCTGTTACTTTTTCATACTTGTTTTTGCAATGATGCATGAATAATGAGTCTTGTAAATTAAAATTCCAATAGAAAATAAACATTCTCCATAGCCTATTTAAGCATATGGAATTGGGTGAACTCATTGAAAAAAAACAACAACAAACAATAATATACAAACTCTTAAAGACAAGTTGAAGGAAATTTGAGGATGGCTGCTGAGTCTGAGCGCTGTTCAGGGGGTTGTTTCTCATTAATGGTATTATGCTCAAAGGGGAAAAAATACGTGGAAATTAAATAAGTCTTTAGAAACTATAGCAGGATGATTAATACTTCTACCACCTTTATGGCATATACACCATTATGTATAGGTGTATGTGTGTGAGTATATCATATAATTTTAAAATAATGAGCTTGAGGTATGAAGAGGGTTTATACCCACCCAAAGATTACACAGCCTTTGAAAGCAGAACCAAGATTCTAATTCATCTCTATCTGATTCTTAGGCACACGTAGTAGTTCTCATCTAGGTCCTAGGTTACATTTCATTCTTGCAATGAATATTAATAATCTAAACTGTGCTTACAGTAAATAGTGTTCAGCAAAGTTGCTAGACTAAATCAATGAAATGTACTGTCTTTGAAGGCTGGGCTCATGTCTTCACTATTGCTTCCCCAGAGCTCAGAAAAATGGCTGCCACAGATTAACCACTTAATAACAGTAAATGAACTGATAATTGAGCAAATGAAAAATGTATTCATTTATTCATTTATAAATGTTCATATTTATAAACATTGGTATTCTAAATCAAACATTTTTAAACTTATTACATCTATAGATGTTTCAAATCCATAATTAATGTAGAAATGAGAGACAATATGGGAAAATTGTCTATGTAAAAAATATTGCTATCTTCCACAGATCCAAGTGAATTTTAGAGAATACTGTTGTATAAAATGTATGAAATAGGGGCACCTGGGTGGTTCTGTTAGTTAAGTACCCAACTTTGGCTCAGGTCATGATCTCAGAATTCATGGGTTTGAGCCCCATGTCCAGCTCTGTGCTGAAAGCTCAAAGCCTAGAGCTTGCTTCAGATTCTGTGTCTTCCTCTCTCTGCCACTCCTCTGCCCATGCTCTGTCTCTGTCTCTCTCTCTTTCTCTCTTTCAGAATAAACATTACAAAAAAATTTTTTTAATGTATGAAATATCAGTTACTTACTATAATTGTCGATAAAGGAGAGCTTCTCTTAATTAACAATTTATTTTAAAACATTTATATGCAAGAAAATAAATGAAATCTATATTATAAATATTGGTCATATAATTTATTAATTCTTTGAGATTTATTCATCAAGAAAAATGAACTATTTGAGGTACTGTTATGACACAAGCTACATCATAGGACCTTTCTTCTTCAATATTCTGAATTTAGTCTTCAATATTCAATAACACTTAAAGGATATTTTTTTGCTGAATTATTTGTTTAGTGATGATTGAATTCCAAAGAATTATTTGGATTATCTGTTGATTGAAAACTGTGTGCAAAGTACATGGAAAAGCTTGTCATAGTATTACTGAATTCTCCCAACAAATCTCCCATGAAGTAACCTATTTACACATGTGAATATTAAATTCCAGAATGTTTAACTGCTTTGTCTAAAGGCACAAAACTAGGCAGTAACAGAGTTCTAACCCAAGACAAGTTCTTGTAATTTTCAAATTCAGTAATTTTCCTTCTGCTATAGTTCCATATAATTTATCTTGTGTATATTTTTGTATGTTTCAAATTTTAAAAATAAAAAATAAAATTCCTTCCATTATTTAATTACTTCCATAAATCTAAGTTCAGACACCCCTATCCTACCCTAAAGTCTTTAAAGTCTTTTGTGGTTCCAAACCAAACAGTCTCTCTTTTAAAAGTGTGCAGTTTCTGTAGAAGGAAATATCCTTCAGACAAATTGATCAATGATGCTGGCAATGGACAGAAGGCATCTGGTTTGAAAGCCAGTTGGTATAACCACAGGCTTCTCATATTCCACCCATCCTGGTTCTGGAATTCTAGCATTATCCATATATAAACATGAATGTTTTTTTGTTTTTTTTTTTTTGTTTTTTGTTTTTTTTTTTGTTTTTTTTTTTTTTTTT
>NW_024412404.1:8009108-8052504 GCF_014898765.1 Herpailurus yagouaroundi
TTTTTTTTTTTTTTTTTTTTTTTTTTTTTTTTTTTTTTTTTTTTTTGCCCAAAGTATAGAGCATAATATGTTTCTTGTGTGGAAACTTGAAACAGTGAATAAATTCTAGTCCTACACAAAGTGTATTTAATTTATTAAGAGATGTTTTAGAAAGTATATTAATGGTGAGCCACAGGTAAATTTCAAATAGAGGAGAATGATACAGTTGAAGGAGAAGAGCAGGACAAAGAGTTAATATTTTTTAGTAACTTTAAAAATATATATATATAGTATAGTCTTTTTATATTTTCAGACATAGACATTTTGCTGGAATTCTCAACCACAAGTGCTGCCATTGAGATAATACTGTCACTAAACAACAATATGTGATGGGAACAAAAGCAAAGTGCCAGAAGACACAATAAAGACTCTACTATTGTTTAGAGGCAATTTGGCCTGCCGCAGCAGAATTTGTGAATGCCTTCTACAAAATCTATACTATCATAAAAACTCCAAAGCCACATTTCCTCTGAAAAATATTAACTAAAACTACCAAAGATAAAAATGCTTATTTATATATTGACTGCTGATTGGGGTCAAATCAGGTCGTATGAAAGGCTGATAGTCTCTACTTCTCTATGTTATTATTCCTACCATTTCATTCTGAGAGGAATGATTATTTACTTGGCAGTTTGAAACCACTTCCAAGCTACTGGGAAAAAGTTTCTTTTTCCTTTAAGTAAACATGAGAAATACCTATTTTTAAGAAGAAATGTACATAAAAAAGCTGGAATCTTGGGAATTTGATATGGCCTTAAAGAACAAAGGTGTGATTTCACTTTGTTAAGTATCCTTTGGATGAGTCTTTCATGAAATAGTAAGATTAATATTTGTAAGTCCTTTATATAATGACAAGCTATGTACAAAGAAAAAAAGTAAAACAGAATAAACCTTCTGAATCATACTAAAATACCCAACATCTAAACTAAAATGCTAAGTGATGCTACCTTTGTAACTATACCCTTCTCTCCTCATACTAGAAAATATCCTCCAATT
Source organism: Herpailurus yagouaroundi (assembly GCF_014898765.1). Classification (NCBI taxonomy): domain Eukaryota; kingdom Metazoa; phylum Chordata; class Mammalia; order Carnivora; family Felidae; genus Herpailurus; species Herpailurus yagouaroundi. The sequence continues at coordinate 8,010,144 of NW_024412404.1, forward strand.
TGTTGCAGTGCAGCAAATTAAATGTCATATTAAGTATATTTGTAAAAACTCTTGCTGGGTAGCTTCTTTAATGATAGAAGTTTTGTAAGACTGTTAATGATTGAATTAGAGACCTTTGCTTGCAGCATTATGGTAGACAATTTGAATTACTTGATTTCTACATAGCAACTTACATAAAACATTATTTTTATCACAATTCTCAGATCTAAATAAGAAAGGAGATTTACTGAAAGGAAAAATAAAGGAAGAGTTGCAGCTAACTATGAAAGGCAAGGTTGCCTTTCTGGGTACAAGTCCATATTAGCACTACAACTGGACATCTAGAGTTAGGTAATAGAAAAATGAAGATGTTAAAACTAAAATCTTAATTATGTGTACTTGGGACTATGGAATGGGGCTAATGTGGTCAGAGATCCACAGAAGCAGAGGTAATGACTGCCAAAACTTGGAAGTAACCAATATGCAGTAGGTGAATTGATTAATAAACTATGATACATCCAGGCAATGGAATATTATATACATATATGACATTCTGGAAAGGGTAAAACTATGGGGACAGTAAAATATCAGTGGCTGCTCAGGGTTAGAGGAAAGGGACAAACAAATAGGCAGAGCACAAAAAATTTTTAGGGCAGTGAAACTACTCTGTATAGTGTAATGGTGGGTTCATATCATTATGTATTTGTCCAAATCCATGAAATGTACAACACCAAAAGTGAATCCCAAAGCAAACTGTAGTCTTTGGGTGACAATGGTGGCTAATGTGGATTTATCAATTGCAGTAAATGTACTTCTCTGGTGAGGGATATTGATAATGGAGGAAGTTATGCATGTGTCAGGGCAGAGAGTAATTGGAAATCTCTGCACCATCATCTCAGATTTGCTGTGAAACTAAAACTGCTCTTGAACAGCAACAACATCAACAAATCAGTGAATTGGGAAAATGATATGAAGAAATTACTTGGTTTACAGTGCAGAAAAAAAAGTGAAATAAAATGGAAACTTGAGGTTAATAATATGGTGGATAAAACGAGAACAATATCATGTATCCTATCAGATTCTCAGGATAAAAGAATACAGAGAATTAAAAAAAAATAAATATTTGAATAGAGAACAGCTAGGAATTTTCTGAAACTTGCTAAAGATGTGATTTCACAGATAGGCAAAATGTATACCAAGTAGTTTAAATAAAAACACAAGAATATCATAGTGAAACTGCAGAATGCCAAAGACAAAAAACAAAAACAAACAAACAAACAAAAATCTCAAAAGCACCAAGAGCACCTAAAAATGAACAACAACTAGACTGGGAGCAAACTCAGAAAGGAATATTGAGTATTAAGTCCTTGCCCCCTATGCCTACTCTTTCCTCAGTGTTTTACTGCTAAAATGAAGACATAACAACTCCATCTTAGGTAAAATCAATCAATCAATCAATCATCAATCTATATGTTTTTTTTTCCATATGTATTATTCCCTAGAATCATAGTTAAAGAACAGACTTTGAACATTAGACTTATATTTCAACATTGATCCTATCTCTTAACTGTTTATTAGCACAAATTTAGGCAAATCACTTTATCCCCGTGAACTTCAATTTATTCAGGTATACAATGTATATTATTCAATAATTGTTTTTTTGTGGAAATTTTCCCTGGATATAAAAAACAAAATACTGGGAAGTATCAGGTTGACCCATATTAATTTATTTTATGAGTCAAAATAGTTGAATATCAGTTATTTTATTTAGGTCAACTTAATATTAAAATGGTGAATCTGCTTTTGATTCAAGAATCAAGTTTACTTTTAAGTTGATATACAAAGAGACAAACTATTTTTATTATTTTATTTTATTTTATTTTATTTTATTTTATTTTATTTTATTTTATTTTATTTTATTATTTTTTGGGTAAGCTCTATGCCATTGTGGGACTTGAATTTATGACCCGGAGATCTACTAAGTCAGCCAGGCTCCCTGACAAAAACTCTTTAGAAATAAATAAATAAGCCTAGTTTACAATTAATTTTGCCTTCTACCCTATTAAAGTCTGTAGGAGTTACTCTATGTATTATGCATGTCCACTTATTAATAATATGATAAAACTGACTAGAATCAGATTTTATTAGAATATATGCACTTAACTATTTTTAAGATCAGGTCATGTATAGACTGTTCAAACAACAAAAACACTGGCTACTACTCTACAGATTTCATAAGGTTTAGGCATCCATTTCTTTGAAATCAATAAAGTATTAAGGTGACCACCATGATACTGTTATCTTGAATTTGAGCAGGAATTGTGACTTCTTTTTTTTAATTTTTTTTCTGAAAAATTAATTTATTAAAAAGCAATAGCTCGACAATGTGCATGAAGGCAGAAGTAATGAGTATGTTCAATATCTTATAAAACAGTTGGCAATCACATAATAGAGAGTTCATTGTCAATTTCGTAGCCTGACTCATTGTGCTCAGCAAATTGTTGTAAAATAGTGTATTATTCATGAACCCACATGAGTTAATTACTTTTAGTGCACATTTATTTTTCAAATGCAATAAGAGTTATAGTCATCTAGAAAAGCAACTTATTTTGCTCAAGTCTGCTCTAGGATGCTTTCAAAGAAAGAGCCACTGTTGTGTTTCTCAAGCTTGAAAATACAAACCGGTAAAGGCAGCACCTTTGTCCCTGCCGCCGCCCCTCCCCCCGCCCCGATATAGACCTCACCCAGTGTCTACACCAGGCCTGATGGAGATGGTTAAGAAGCAGTTGAGCCACCTGAGTCTCATCATGACCTTGGCCATATGAGTTGCTTTGCAATGGGAGATAAGCAGGCAGACAGGCAGGGGATTGAAATGCTCTTGCATCGCTAGATGTGCCTTTTTATATTCCTGCCCTTCACCATAAGAACGTGCTCCCTGGGGAACACTAGTCCGAGGAAAATGAGAGACAAATAAAGTAGACACGAACCCAATTGTGACTTGTTTCTAACAAAACGTGGCACAGTTGATGAAATAGATATGATTATCCAATTATATTACATAAGATTATAGCCTTGCTGAGTCTTTCTTGCTGGCTTTGAGAAGACAGGCAACTATCTTGGAGAATTCCATATAGCAAGAACTGTGGGCAGGCTCTAGGAGTTGAGAGCAGCCTCTAGCCGATGGTCCAGAAGAAGAAGATGAAGCTCTCAGTCCTACAATAGTGAGAAACTGAATTCGGCCAATGGAATGAATGAGCTTGAAAGAGAATCTTTCCCCAGTCACATCTCAGATGAGGCCACAACTCTGTCTGACCCCTTGATTTCTGCTTTGTAAGATTCTAAGAAAAGGATTCAGCTAAACTGTGCCTGGATTTCTGACCCACAAAAACTAAGGGATATTAAATGTATATTATTTTAAGCTAATAACTCCGTTGTTATACTGTTACTCAGCAATAGAAAATTAATATGTCAAGAGATAGACAGAGAGAGAGAAAGAGAGAGGGAGAAAATCAAACAGTGAAAAGGCAAGTTGTTCTTTCCAGAACCATACAGAAATTCCACTACTGTACTAACTTCTGTTATACAATAGTTGCAATCTTAAGAAAATTGTATTGTCAAAATGATCTTTAAAAGCAATCTTTTCCATAGAAATCATTTCTACATTGGCAATGGTCAAATGAGGAGGCTCTGAGTGGACAATTATTCATATTCTTCAACTCCCCAGGAAGCCATGTTTCCTCTACCACAACAATGTATAATGTTGGTGGTTTGGAATTGTAAGATTCAGTGTATAGGATTATTCTATGTTTTTAGTGTAAATTGCCCCAGCTAGCAGACATAAATTGGGTATTTTGTTGAGGATGTGCTGTCCGGTAACTGCAAAATCCCTTTTGTGTGTGTGTGTGTGTGTGTGTGTGTGTGTGTGTGTGTGTGAGAGAGAGAGAGAGAGAAACAGTTCAAAGTGACTTAATTGGCTCTGCTGTGATTATTCTTAGTTGCTCCCTTGAAAGATCCATTGGGCTACACATGGAGGCAACAACCATGGAGGAAAGATTCAGGGCAGAGAGACAGAAAGGAGTTCATTGTCTTTCTGCTGTCATTGCTCAAATAAATAACAGAAGCATTCGATCTGCTCTGAGAAAGAGAGAAACTTTGATTATACTTTTTAGCTTTTGCCCACAAAAATACAAAGCTTAAAAATGTGCTCTCTTCCCCATCAAGGAACTGAGTGTTGAACAAATTTATCTGAGTGAGGACAAGAGAAATATTTCTTGCTTCTTTGTAAATGCATAGGAAATGACTAAAAAAGCAGCTCCAGGAAAAAATAGATAAGGAAGACAGGAAGACAGGAAAGTAGGAAGGATGAAAAGAAGGAATGAAGGAAGGAAGAGATCCTCACTCTTACTGAAAAAGGATGGGAAAGGGAAAGAAACTACTGACAAAAAAAAATGCCTGGTAGAGAAATTGCTGAGGGATCAATTGGAAAATATTTGTTTTTCCCTCATTTCAGAGCAACAAATGAAAGAATCAATGCCATCTCAAGAGATTTCAGTAGCTGGATGGCTTATTTACATATTAAACATAAGCTGGAGGATTGTGTTTGGTCTTTGAGAATCCTAAATTTTACACTATTTACATGTCTCCTCTTTTGAGATTTACTCAGTGTACTCTAGGAGAAAACAAAGCCCATCTATCCACAGAAGGACTCTTCCAAGACCCTGTGGGAAAGATTCAGGAGTTTCATTAAAGACAAAACCGTCTTTAGATAACAACCCTTTGATAACTCAATAGTAAACAGCCATTCTTTAGTGATTACTCAGGTAAACATGAATAAATATACTGTGCCAGATTCTTTGTAACAATCATTTATTTTCTCTGAAAATAAAACAAAAACAAAAAAAGAAATCATTTATGATTTTGTACAAAGGCCCAACAATCTCATTTCCAAATTATAGCAGAATTCAATGGATCTTGCTTCTACAAATTAGGACACACATCTGAAAATTAATCTCCTGGAGGATGTGATATTCATGACCACTCCAATATCAATTCCAGTTTAGGGAGAATTTACTATGTTCCAAGTGTCCTGCTATCTCATTTAATATGTGTAAGTCACAACAATCCATGAGGTTGGTACTCTTATTTTCCCTAAGTTTTCTGTTGAGGAGAGTAAGGCTGGGAGAAGTTAAGTAACTTGCCCAAGGTGGCAGAACAGCAAGAAATGAAGTTGAGATTTGAATTCAGGCAATCTGATTCCTGAGTCCTTACTGGTAAATAACTATTTTTCAGAAAGTATCTATGGGTCAATGTTGAAAACACAGAAACCTTATCTTAAATTTATCCAGGAATATTTAAGAAGATGGTTTCTTAATGTGATTCATACCTTCTTTGCAATCAAATGCTATCAAACTCAAAATCCTAACTTAGATTTATGATATGCAAGTAGATGGTTGAAAATATGAATACATTGCAGATAATTACCAAAAGCAAGCAAAAACCTGCATGCTTCCATATTTAGTAACACGTTTGCCCTGGTGTGGGGATACCAAGACAATTTTGTGGCCAGGTAAGATGTATAAGGCAATATTTCCTAAATATGTGTGTAAAATCCTTTCATTTTCATCATGTTTTATTTCCTTTCAGGAAAGCTATGTTCTATGTTCTTAAATATACTAAATATCTGTCATACACAGTTTTGTACCAAGAAAAAAAAGGCCTGAAAAACTAAATTATTCTATTGCGCAAATAGTACACATTTCATTTAATTTAGCAAATATTTAGTGGTGTCCTATTATATGCCAGTCAATATATAAGTTTAGGATGGAATCAAATGTTAAGTTTACTATGTAAGTGGTGATAATAGATACTATCATTGCCATCATCATGTCATATAAGCACCATGAAGGAATACTGAACACCATAATAGGAAATAAGAGTTCTAAAGATATGGAGGATTTTATTCTGACTTAAGATTCCTAGAGCAGATGCCACTTCATTGTGTTTTTAAACATGAACATAAATTTAAAGATGCAAGAGAAGAAGTGTCAAATAAGAGTAAGAGATATTCCATTATACTTAGTAGGCAACAAGGTTCTAACTGGACCATAATGAAGATTCAGATATACATAGCTTGAGATCTTAAGGTCTAACCTCTAATTGTACCTAATTTCATAGACTGATGTATATGACGGGGCCTCTATATGTGGGGAGATAACTTATACAATGAACAATTGTGGTCAAAGCATAGACAAAATATTTATAACAAATTGGTAAACATCTGACTGAACCAAATCTGAAAGGAAGATAGAGGTACTCAAGCAAGAAAACTCATGATGGAGGAAGAAGACTAACACCAGGAAATAGACACAACAAATAGAGTGTGAAACATGGAGGTAAACAGTTTTCAGCATTGCATTGCAATAGGGACACCAACTCACCAACTCACCCAAACCCATTTGCCTGACAACAGCGTACTTTGTAATGAAAAGAGCTGTGTAAGGAAACATATCGTATTGTACAATGTGGCCAAGCGGCCTGTCATGAAATTCCTCTCACTGAGCCAGAAGACAGTCTCCCTCTCAAGTTTCCATTGAGTTTTACAACTGTGAAGGTGAGGATGAATTTATAAACAAAGGCCAGTCACATAAAGATATGTACAGTACGATCATATTTTATAAATGTCAAAAATATATTAGCTAAACAATATATTGTTATGGGCTATATTGATATCTTGAAAAACCTTTTAAAGCAAGGAAACAGTAACAAAAAACCCAGTTAGTGGTTGCTTGAGAGAGGGGGTGGTGAAGTAGGAAGACGATGTGTTCCAGAAGCATAGGGGCTTCTACAGTATGAAGAAAGTTTTATTTCTTAAACTGAGCTAATAAGTAAATAGGTACTTATAATTAATTATTATTACTATATAATCATTTCAATGGAGATTTCATTATGAATAAATATTGACTTTAAAAGAAGTCAGTTTGTACCCTTCAAAATTATTGTATACGCTTCTCTTTTTGTATCTTGCTTTATATCCCTCAGTAATATTCTCTGAAGATTCTCAGTATCATTACAGATGTTTGGAAAAAGGACAGATATTGTTTGGTATTTTCCTAATTGTCTTCGCTACGGTATCAGATTCATTTCTATTATATAAACAGTGACTGTCTTATGGCTCACAAAAATGGGTACTGCAAATTCATAAGTTCAAGTACATATTTTTTTTCAACATTTATTTATTTTTGGGACAGAGAGAGACAGAGCATGAACGGGGGAGGGGCAGAGAGGGAGGGAGACACAGAATCGGAAACAGGGCCAGGCTCTGAGCCATCAGCCCAGAGCCCGACGCGGGGCTCGAACTCACGGACCGCGAGATCGTGACCTGGCTGAAGTCGGACGCTCAACCGACTGCGCCACCCAGGCGCCCCCAAGTACATATTTTTAAAATACTATATTCACAGGTCTTCTTTAGCCTGTTGGTTGCACAACTCACTATGTTGAAGCAGACATCTGTTGATATGCACGAAAATAACATATTGTTGTCTTGTTTTTATCTTTTTCATACCGAGAGAATCAAGTTGTAGCTTTTGCCTGAGGGAGAAGTGCAGAAAAATGAGCTAGAGTGATGTGTTTTTCTACCAAGCAGAAATGAACATGGAAGAAAGTTATCCACATAAATTAGGACAGACAGCGGGTCAGTCTGCCCACTCATCCTGCTAGAGGAGCAACCAAGCAAAAGTAAGATATCCTATTATTTGTTTCCCTTTGTTTTCCTCTGGATGAGAGACTGACACAGGAAAAAAAAAAAAAAAAAAAAAGGAGTCAAGCGGGGTAGATGAGTCAACCCAGGGATAGTTTCTGTAACAAGGGAAAAGGATCACTGAAGATAAATCTCAGGAGATGAAAATTGGTTTTAAAGGAATATTTCAGGAAGCTTTTATTTTATTTTGCTATACGATTGAGAAGAGAGCAAAGAGGGAATAAAAATAAAAGTAAAAGGCCTAATAAATGTGAATAGTAAGAAAAACGATTCCTCAAGTCATCTATATGAGAGTCTCTATGACATTAGTAAAAATCTTGTGGACATTAAAAAAAGAAAAATTCCCCTGGTGGTCAGTTTCCAAAAGGAAACTGTGGCACTGGCCTCCGACACAATACTAAAGAGATATCATCCAGCCCTGCTCTCGTCTGTTGTATAAAACACACTGCTTGAAAACACTGTGAAATATCAAAAATGTGTCCAAAGGTTTTTAATAATCTAAATCACAATAATTCTTTGAACTTGAGTTCAAGGATAGGTCAGCTGAATTTTAAAGATTTGCAACAATACAGTTAGAGGTAATTGGTTTGGGAGTCTATATTTCCGTGTAACTCCACCATTGAAAATTCTCTCCTCTGTTTGCATCCTCCTCACTTTGGTCACTTTCGCAGCCTCAGCCTCTTGGATTTAGCTTTATACTTTATGTGCTCTGAGAAGACATTCTGTACCTTATTCCTTTAAGATTTAGATATCCATCAATATGTGTAGTCATTGCAGGTTGATTATCTCTCTTCTCTAAATTAACTGTGTGATCTTTAAGGACATGAGCTTTTTCATAATGGCATCTCAGCACTCAGCATAGTGGTAGACACAATAGGTACTCAGTAAATGTTTGCTGAATGAAAAAGTATTGCAACTGAAAACATGTTGCCAACATTGTCAGTCCCTGTGAGGTGTAATTCCAAGCAGCAGCAGCAGCAATCATTCCCAAAATGGAAATACCAGACAGTCATCCTCAGATATTTACAGCTAATACTCTTTTTAATGAATGATCAAATATTCAGCCATGCCACTGCACATATTTAATTCTGATTTGGAGTTTATCATCAAACAGACCTGAAAACCATGATAAAGCAAATTCAGTTGAGTAGCACGTACATTAAAAAAAAAAAATGAATGTAACAATTATAAGTCCATTATTGAACACCGAATATGTAAGAAACTCATTTTAGGGTACTCTTTGGTCACTGTTTTTGGTTTTGGTTTTGGTTTTGTTTTTTTTGGGCCAATTTGGGTGCCATGCCTGTTTTATAGTGGGAAGCCACTATGTCATGGATCCACCATTTAAATGAGAAAATTGTTAAATCCAAGTCTTAGATTTTTGGTCTTTAAAAATGCAAATAATATCATGCTTATTTCTTCACTTCTGAAGAAACCCAAATTAGCCATTTTTTTTCTATATCATATTTTGATGTTGCCTCTAAGGACCTACTGCCTAACCAATGTCACAAAATTTTTCTCCTATATTTGAAGAGTTTTACTTTTTATATTTTTTATATTTTACTTTTAGTCTATCATCCAATTTGAGTTAATTTTTGTAAATGATATAAGGCATAAATCAAGGTTCTTTTTTTTTTTTTTGGTATATGGGTATCCAATTGTTTCAACACTATTATTTGCTGAATCCCTTCAGTGAATTGTCTTTGCACTTCTGTCAAGAACTGTTTGATTTCTGGATTCTCTTATCTGTCCCACTGAGCTCTGTGCTTACTGTCTTGCAGATACCTCTCTTAACCACTGTGCTTACTGTCTTGCAGATACCTCTCTTAACCACTGTAGTCTCAAAATCCGGTAGGATGGATCCTCCAACTTTGTTCTTCTTTTTCACATAATTTTGGCTAATCTTATTTCTTTGCTTTCCAATATACATTTTATAATCAGCTTGTCTATAGCTTGAAAAAAGTCTGCTGGGTTTTAGACTAGTATTGTAATAAATGTACAAATTAATTTCAGAAAAATTGCTATTTTAACTATACTGAGTCTTCTAATAATTGAACATGATGTGTTCCTCCCTTCATTTAGATCCTCTTTGATTTCTTTGATCAGCATTCTGTAGTTTGCAGCAGCATACAGATACAGGACATCTTTCTTTAGATTTATAACAAGGTATTTAATTTTTAGAGCTATGATAATTGGCATTCTTTTATAAGTTTGGTTTCCAAATGTTCTTTGCTAGTCTATAAAAATACCATTGATCTTTGTACATTTGCCTTGGGTGTGTGTATTGACTTTGCATGTATTGACTTATTAGTAGTAAACTTTAGTTCTACGGTCTCTTAATGTGTGTGCTAATCTGCAAATAGGAACAGTTTTGTTTTTCTCCTTTCTAATCTACATAGCCTGTATTTCTTTTTCTTTCTATGTTGCACTATTTAAGACTTTCAACACAATCTTTAAGAAAAATAGTGAAGAAAATACCCTAGTCTTGTTTCTGATGTTAGGGAGAAAAACAAACAAACAAACAAACATTCATTCTTCTACTGTTAAGTTATGATGTTAGCTGTAGGTTTTTTGGCAGATGCCCCTTACCAAGGTAGGGGAGTCCCCTCATATTTCCATTATAGAGAATTTTTATCAGAAATGAAATTTGAACTTTGTTGAATACCCTTTCTTCATCTTTAATATGATCCCATGATTTTTCCTTTTTTAATCTGTTAATATTGTAGATTACAGTATTTGATTTTCAAGTGTTGAACTAGTCTTGCATTCCTTCAATAAACTCTACTTGGTAACTCTATAGTTATTATTCTTTTTATATATTGGTTAATTAGATTTCTTAATTTTTTGTGGATATTTGCATCTATATCCATGAGAGATATTGATCTGTAATTTTGTTTTGTGTTTTCTTATTTAATTTCTTCATTGGGGTACTGTTGGCCTGAATAAAACAAATCGAGAAGTGCTCCATCTTTTTTATTTTTCTAGAAATATAATTAATGTCATTTATTAATTAAATATTCGGTAGACTTCACCAGGCCTGGAGTTTTATTTGCTGTAAGTTTTAAACTACAAATTCAATTTCTTTAATGGATACAGAGTACTCAGAACATCTCTTTCTTCTTCAGTGACATTTTTTCCAGCAGCTTTATTAAGATACAATCCACATGTCATATAATTCACCCATGGAAAGGGTACAATTAATGGCTTGGGGTAATTTCACAGAGTTGTGCAACCATCACCATGATTAATTTGAAAACATTTTTATTACCCCCCCAAAAGAAATCCTGCTCCTTTTATCTATCACTACCAAATCCCTACCATTCCCCCTACTTACTAACCCCTTATCTACTTTCTGTGCCTGTATATTTGCCTATTGTCTAGTATGAAATAACACTGAATGCCAAGGGAATCATACAACATGTAGTGTTTGGCTTCTTTCACTTAGCAGAATGTCTTCAAGGTTCATCCATGCTGTAGTATGTAATAGTACTTCATTTTCTTTACTGAATTATATTCCATTGTATGCATATATTTATCATTTCTTCAATTTGTGAACATTTGGGTTGTTTCCACTTTTGAGATACTATGATTAATGCTGATATGAGTAATCATGTACACGTTTTTGTGTAGACCTATATTTTCATTTCTCCTGGGTATATACTTAGGAATGGAATTGCTGGATCATATGATAAATAATGTGTTTAACTGTTTTCCAAAGTTGCTTCACCATTTTACATTCCTGTAGTTAATGAGGATTCCAATTTCTTCACATCCTTCTCAGCACTTGTTATTATCTGCTAAATGACATTTATTTTTTTAAGTTTATTTATTTACTTATTTAGAAAGAGATTGAGAAAGAGAAAGTGGAGGAGGTAGAGAAAGGGAGAGAGAGACAATCCCTAGCAGGTTCCACAAGGGCAGCATAGAGCCCAGTGTGGGGCTTGAACTCACTAACGGTGAGATCATGACCTGAGCCAAATCCAAGAGTCAGAGGCTTAACTGACTGAGGCACCCAGGTACCCCTGCTCAACGGCATTTAAATGTTTGCATCCTTCAAGAAACTGGTCCATTTCACCTAGTTCATCAAATTTATGTGCACAGAGTTGTTTATAGTTTTATATTGTTATCCTTTTAATGGCTGTAGTTTGTATTCCCTTCTATTCCTGATATTAGTAATATGTGTTTTGTTTTGTTTTGTTCTCTTGTTCAATTTCCAGGGCCACTGCCACCATCACCTTAGGAGAAAGAATTAACAGAGTTTCATCCCATACCCTCACCCCCATGTATCTATCTTCTGGCCTGAGAAAAGGGACTTGGAGCTTGTCTGTGCCTGGGGCAAACTCCTCAGATACAAGTTGTCCAAGAGTCTAAACCAGGAAATATGGAAGAAAAAAAGAGAATTCAGGGAATTGTACGAGGTCATTCTTGAAGTTGTGATTTCCTCTTAAGTCTGCTATTACTTTGAAAGTTTACCCAAGATTTGTTTCATGTATTATTTCCAAAATTGTAGTTGTCATCAGTGGGAGATATAAGTGTACTTACTTCATTTTAACTGGGAATTGTGTCACAAACTACCCAGTCTTACCTGTAACATTGTCAGCGTAAACTCTGTGTTATCATGGAAACATATTCATTTTTCTACTCACTTTTCCCTTAGGGCACAATATACTAAGGATGATTTTGCAACATTACAAGAAGCTGAAGTATCTTCTCAATCAAAAGATAATTAAATTATGTTCAGTATAATTCTGTCTATAATTACATTGTAATGTAAGACAATTATTTTGACATTCTTTCCAGCAAGAGTGTAGTTACCCCTTTAATTTAAATAACATTGAGGCTCATATTTTTGTACCTATTTCTTCCATGTGGTCTTCTCTGACATACAAAACTTATACTACTTTCATTATTTTCTACCCTATTTTTTAATATTATATGTTTGGCCCTTTAATGTATTCTTGATTTGTTTCATAAAATAATCCTGCTATTTAATTCAACCATAGTTAAACACCTGGAAGATTTGGATCATGTTCTACTTCTCTGCACTTAGCTTAATGCTATATTCATAGTAAGTAAATACCAAATAAGTTTTGACTGAAAAATACAAGTAAAAGAAGCTTAATCCTTTATTATATTCTAAGCCTAAAAATGGCAGGGAAGATATTACATCTATGTGCTTATATGCTGAAAACTTGGACACAGGTTTAAAGGCTCTTTACAGATAAATGCTGATAAATAGAAGGTTAAAAAAAAAAAGAACAAAAGAGGAGGAGTTGTACTTACTTTCATGGATTGAAGTATAATGTTTTTCTTTTCTTTTCTTTTCTTTTTTTATTATGGATGGAGATGGGATAAGTGGAAGGGATTTGGTTAAAGATGAAAATTTTGAATTGATGAAACTTCATAGCGATGCGCAAGAAAAAGCTGGTAGTATCCAAATTAGGCATCATAATTATCTGAGAATATCAGGCATTAATAGTTTCCTATAACTATGTGATAGAGCTCATAAATAAGTTGTGTTTAAATATTTAGCTCCAGGGTAGTTTTCACATACAATTTGAGTATCATGATATATACAGCCTCAGGAACAAAATATTGTACATCTGTTTCATTTTGCATTATATTTTCTCTTAATTATCCCCCAACACATTTACGCTTCTAGAGAGAAGGAATTTTGTCTTATTTACTTTTTTCTTCCATTAGCACTTGGTAGGTCTAGTGTTTGTGCATCACTGTGGCACCATATGGATTGGTTAAAGAGATTTCCTAATTGTGATATCATTATATGCCATCGTGCTATCCTTTCAATGCACATAAGGATTAACATTTTATATTCAGCATGTTTAAAGACTTTTAAAACACTATACTGACATGTGAAAATGCTTTTTATGATTTTTTAAAATTCTCGGTCAGTTTTTCATTCCTTTGATTAAATAAGTTTGTATTCTTCATTATCTGCACGCTGAAAATAGGTTTCCTTCTCCTGCCTGTATAAGAGGGAAGCTCCAGGTAAAAGGTTTTTTTCTTTTCTCTTCCTTTGTATCTTTGTTACAGGAAGGACAACAGTTTGAAGTGCCCTCTACCCCATTTTTCCATGTGAAATGGATGTGCAGATAACAAATATTCAGCAGAGTATTTGAATATGACATCCAAATAACAACATTATCATAGGGTCTAATTTAAAAAATATGGAATAACCCAAAATTGGATTATGTTAAAATTTTTAATCTGCTATGAACTTTCTTAGAAGGACAAAGAAAAGCTTCTGAGATTTGATTCTAATTTACATTTTAAAGAAATCATTCTTCTTAACACAATGGTCCTCTTTAGTATCATTTAGCTTTATAATCTTCTATCCTCCTGTTCCTCCTTTTAAAAAGCTTTAAATTTCATCTTATCATTGTGTCAGGTACACACTTTTGAGTAAGAGTTTATTAGCCCTTGATAGATCAGAAGAGTTATGTGTGATAACATGCACCTTTACCAAAAAATTAGAAACCGTCGGTTTGTTCAAATCAGCAATTAACATGAAGCATCTCAGAAACACATAAAGTTATTGAAAGCTAATTTGATAATTTGTAAGCTTTAAAGGGTCTCTCCAAATATCTTTGCTCTGACAGATGTGTAAAATATGTATTAAAAAAAAAACTGAATAGGGGAGCTTGGGTGACTCAACCAGTTGAGTGATTGACTTCGGCTCAGGTCATGATCTTGAGGTTTGTGAGTTCGAGCCCCACGTCAGGCTCTGTGGGAACAGCTCTCAGCCTGGAGCCTACTTCAGATTCTGTGTCTCCCTCTCTCTTTGCCCCTCCCCTGCTTGCACTCTCTCTCTGTCTCAAAAATAAATAAATATTTTAAAAATAAAAAAAAAATGAAACAATTTGATATACAGAGATTCTCTCAAACTTGCTTTTCACATTTAAAAATATTAAACTGTCATTAAATTGACTGCATATTAATTAGGTATTCTTGATCCCTTTTTGATTCTCTAAAAGAGTTACTATTTCTGAAAAAAATCATTAAATAAATGCCTTCACTACAATCTCAGATGGATCAAATGATTTAGACTCTCACTGCTTTTCTTTTGGCATAAAATGCACTATTTGTCTTGTATCATTGTATTCTTCAAGCATATGTAATAGCAGAATGTTTCAAAAATAGAATTAGGCTGAGCTGTTAATGATCAGGCAAACAATATCCTTTACTCTTTCTTATGCTACTTATAATTTGAATTTTTAAAATGTTTTTCTCTTCAAAATGATCTTAATTTGAAGACACACTGATAAACCTGTATCATAACAAAAAAAATAATTCTGGAAGTGAAAGCAATTTTGAAGATAAAGCTATCAGAATTATGATTTATGTAGGATTTTGAGAAATTGAAATCAGCTAACTAGTAAATCTACTAGTGCATACCAAGTCTAGGATGTAGACAAATGACTCAGAGTTAAAAATAATAAGTGATGTGCATAAACACTGGAGATCTTCCAGTTCAACCCTCTTTTAGCAGTTGAAGAGACGGGGTCCATAGAGTTTAAAGGATTCTCACAATTATATTTTGGCAGACCTAAGTCAAGAACTTTGGATTTTCAAATTCTCTATGTAATACTTTCTTCATCTGACCAAGGCACATAAAGTAACATTTAAAGTAACATTTGTGAACTTGTCCCCGGTGTCTCTAAGACTATAAAATCATCTGCATGAATGAGTCATGGAGAGGATTCCTTTTTCCATATTGTTCTGCTGTCAATCAATCAGGTTTATTATGGGTCCTTACTGAGCTGTGTATTGCATTATTTTTCATCCATTTAATATATATTTATCGATGCCAGGTCCTTTGCTATGTTTTCAAAATTAGATGTTAAAGCAGAGTAAGGGGGAGATGAGAAACACAGGCACTCAAAAATATATAGTCTATTTAGGTACATGCAGAAAAATTGAGCATATCCAGAAAATAAAACATTTAGAAGTTATGGTAAGCAGTATGTAAAATTGCCCAATGACCTTGCCTCCTGATATTCATACCCTGTCTTTAAGTAGCTTAGTAAGCCATTGAACTTAGTAACTCCTCTCTAACAAATTGAATATGGCAAAAATGATGATATACCACTTCAGAAATTAGGTTATACTGAAAGGTTGGCTTCTAGTCTAGGCTCTCTCTTTCCCTTACTGTCTCCCTTGTTTGGATTGCTTGCTCAGAGGGAAGCCAGGTGCCATATTGTGAGAACACTCAGGCAGCACATGAAGAGGCCCACTGAAGTCCTATGCAAAAAAACATGTGAATGGTTGGAAGCACATCCTTCAGCCCTGGTTGAGGTTTGGAAGGCAACCCTGGCCAACAGCTAAGCTACAACCTCATGAGAGACCCTGAGCCAGAACCGTGCAGTTAAGCTGCTTCCATATTCCTGACTCTCAGAAACAATGAAATGGTAAATGTTTGTTGTCTTAATTTGCTAAATTTTAGGGGTTTTATGCAGCAATAGATAACTAATACAGAGAGGATAAGTTCTGCTGTCGTTCTAAGTTTTTGAGGAGGTAGGGTAATGAAATGGTAATTTGGTGGACAAATCATAGTACTGGAGGAAACAAGCCATAAAAGGCTGAGTCAAAGTCTTGCCCATTCACTATTGAGATATATTGTGTGAGTTATTCTAAATAAGATGAAAGTTTAGCCACTAAGTTTTCAGAGCTTGAAAAGACTTAAGGAGAAAAAAAAGGATGATCCATCAATTTGGGGTACAAAATGGCCAATTATGAAAGCTTACTGAGGACTTTCCAAAAAGAAAAAAAGCAATTAACGAGAAAAACTGATTGTCTTATTCTGTATGATTAAAGTAGATTGTGTGTGTGTGTGTGTGAGAGAGAGAGAGAGAGAGAGAGAGAGAGAGAGTGTGTGTGTGTGTGTGTGCGCATATATGCTATTGTGTCTTTTTCTTGGAATCTTGAAATACATTTTGGGGGGAAAAATGAGTTATGAAGCAACAGTTACACAAGTGGTATAATTACAAGACTTTGCCAATTTCTATAGAATGTATTCACATAAAACTTATTCAAGATCAAGAATACAACAAAGCAGGAGACTGAAATGTGCCTGCAGGATCAGGGCCCGGAGCCTTGCAGGCACATCTACACAGATTCTTTTCCTAGTCACACAGGGTGCACTTTATTTCTGGGTTATGAAACGCCAAGATATATACAAGGAATTGTGGGTTTGGGAGAGTTCAGGGAAAAGATACCAGCAGTCTTTCATGTCCCACTGGTCGTATAGCCAATTTGAGCAATGTAACTAGTTAAACAAGTGTAAACCACCAATGTACACAACAACACATTCTAAGTTACTAGCTAGTCCATCATCTTTATCATAGCTGACAGTCAATACTGGACTTCGGCACACCTCAGAAGATAAGCATAGAGATGCCCCAGTCATGATGTAAGATAACTCTGTTTTATACTATGACTTTAAACACAAAATAATTATTTTACATATAATATAGCAAATGTACTGCACATATATAATTATAATAATATTAAATATAGTAGATATGATAAAATAATATATCTACATATACTATAACTGTAAATGGATATAGACATACATGTGTGTATATATATATATGTGCGTACATACACACATATATATTCACAACAGACATAAAAGATAATGTTTACCATGTAAGAAATCTGATTTCTTGCGGTGCTTGGGTGGTTCAGTCCATTAAGCATCCTATTCTTGGTTTCGGCTCAGGTCATAAACTCACAGTTCATGAGTTCAAGCCCTGCATAGGACTTTGCACTGGCAACATGGAGCCTGCTTGGGATACTCTCTCTCTTTCTCTCTCTGCCCCTCCCCTGCTTATGCTCTGCTCTCTCCCTCTCTGTCTCTTAAAATAAATAAATAAACTTCAATAAAAAAGAAATCTGGTTTCTTGACAATGATAAAAGACATGAAAAATATACACAATAAATAAATATAAATAAATATAAACTGATAACAATATAATCAGACAAATTTTAGGATTCTGTAGTTAGGTTCATGATAGTCTAAGCCTCCTGGGTGGGATTCTGTAGTACTATCTTTTGGAGAGGACAGTGAATTACTTCCTTTATCATGTGACTAATTGAATGATTTGGTTTGTCTGAATGGCCTCCAGGCTCCTTTCAGAATTTTTTTTTTTTTTCCTTGCACTCTACTGACTTTCTGTTCTACCTTGGATCAGTCACTTTCTAGACCTACTAGGGATCTGCCATCTTGTCACTTTATCCATTACATTGTTGAATTAGATTCACAATTTCAGTTTTCCATATCTTACTCTTTCTGCTCTTTCCTCTTATTTTGTTTGAATAACTTTTCAAGTTTTCAAAAAGTGTTTCTGCAATTTAGTCTGGGTTCTTGTGCATACAAAACACTTTTTATTTTGCCACACATTTTGCATGAATGACGTACTCTAAGTTCAAATTAATACTCTCACTGAATGTGAAGCCATTGCTTCATTGTTTTCCAGAATCCAGTGTTGCTGATTAAGTCAACATCAGACAAGGCGGAAAGTTAATCTCCTTGATGGCTTCTGCTTGTGCATATTCTAGATTGAGGCCTCTGCTGTTATCTTTCTTCCATCTGCATGTTTCGAGATACTTTCTATCTTCTGGATTTGTTTTCTCTTGATAAGCGCATAACCATGCATTTGTTACTATGGGTTTATTTCCTTTTGTGTCTCTTTACTGTTAGTTAAAGGGATGTTAAACTAAGGTTTGATAGATATATCTTGTCAGTCTGTGTTCTTGCTACCTCTTTAAATAGATTAAAAATGGGGAAAACCCACATTGTTAGTTCCTGGACTCAAAATTATTTGACTGCAATTGCAAAGATAGAATGAATACATTAATGAAAACAAATAATAAATAAAAAACAATTTGCATACGGAAGTATTTGGTAGAAAGAAGAAAGTGAAGACACGATAAGAGAACTGTAACATTTTAACTTGCTACTTCCCTCATTTTTTTATCAAGACTCTAATTCCTTTTTCTAGTTACACAGGAGTTTTGTGGCAATAGTAAAGGAATGCTCATAACTTTTTTTAGATCACTGTAACCTACAATCAACATGGATTTTAAAATATCTGGAATCTTAAAAGAAATATTGCTAGTAGTGTTTATAATAAATGATACCTTTAAAAGTCCCTACATCAGCAGACAAATTTTATAATATAAATTGTTCACTTAACTTTAACTGCTCCAGATTT
This sequence comes from Herpailurus yagouaroundi, assembly GCF_014898765.1. Classification (NCBI taxonomy): domain Eukaryota; kingdom Metazoa; phylum Chordata; class Mammalia; order Carnivora; family Felidae; genus Herpailurus; species Herpailurus yagouaroundi. The sequence continues at coordinate 8,029,119 of NW_024412404.1, forward strand.
TGGCAGACAGTAAAAGTAAATGGTGGATGATCACCAGAATATATTACATTTTCTAAGATACCATCGGGTTACTAATACATTTCAGAAGAAACTTGTTCCAAGCTCCTTAGCCTGCTGTATGGGATTGTTAAGCAGTAACACTTTCTTTTGTAATTGACAAAAGAGGAAGTTGAAAATTACCATGAGCTTGAAAATTTAACTTGGGAAATGAAAATACTTGGCAGCAGCAATCAGCATGGGCACATGGTGCAAAATAATTTCTAGATGCCTAACATTTCATTGGTTTTTTTTTCTTGAACTATCTCTATCCTCACTTAGTCGGTTAATGGACAACTGACCAATGTTTCTAGATACTCTTTACTCCACTTGATCTGTTCCCAGCATTATTCTCCCAACTGTGGCTGTGTTGAAAATATCCTTTCTTCCTTCAGTCAGGTCATCTCTTCCCTCATTGAAAATCTTGAGATATACACTATGTTCATAGTTTTTCCCAAGGTTATAGTTTTCACCAAGAGGTGAAATAATCCTTAACTTACCCAATCATAACAAGTTGTTGACTTACTGAAGAAAATATTCACATTTATTAATAAAGCTTGTGGATAGCACTGTCATTTGGAAATGTAGGCCTGCTAATTTGTTTTTCTCTTTACAATGGTATGATTTTTCAGCATTTGTTTTCATATCCACAAAGTCTAAGAGTACAAATGCAATACTGCCTTATTCTGGCAATAGCTATAGATACTGTTTACTTTAGAAACGCTTAAGTCTTCACTTACTACACATACTCTCATCTCAGAAATGTGGCAATATCATCATATCAATTGTGACCATGCCCGTACAACGAGAACTACATTTAAAGAATCCCAGAAAAAAAAAAAAATGACTTGAAGAATGTTAGAAAAAAGAGGTTGGAGAGGAAATGGCTAAAACTATTGTCAATCAAGCTCTGAAGTCCACACCAATTACTTGACACCAAAGGATAGGCAATATGATTTATACATTCACGTGGTTAATGTTCACTTCAAAGCCAGAGGAAACAAAATCTGACAGCCATACCACCTCAGTTCATCTTCTAGAGTCAGTGACCTTGAGCCTCAAATTTAGTTTTACAGATGAGTATACAAAAGTTTTACCAGCTCACATAAATAAATATATAACCAGACTTTCCAGGCTATATGTAAACATCTCTAAAAAAGTAAAATTAACTGTCTTTACAACTGAGGGCTATTAATACATGAAACAGATATTTATAACAACTGAAGGGAGTTATTTCATTAGTTTCATAAATCTGACTTTCAAGATGAAGTAGAAGGAAGGAGCCTCCTGCCAGACACTTGTCTCCATTTTTAAAAACGTATACTATGTTACAGTTCACAAAACATTTAATTTTTTTAAATTTTTTCAATGTCTGTTTATTGTTGAGAGACAGAGAGACAGAGTGTGAGTAGGGAAGGGGCAGAGAGAGAGGGAGACACAGAATTCAAGGCAGGCTCGAGGCTCTGAGCTGTCAGCACAGAGCCTGACGTGGGGCTCGAATCCACAAACCAGGAGATTATGACCTGGGCCGAAGTCTGACACCCAACCGAGTGAGCCACCCAGGCACCCCATTCACAAAACATTTTACAGTAATTCTACTATAAAGAGACTTAACTGTTGGACCACCCAGTAGATAATAGCCTAGTCCGGAGCTTCCTGACTATGTTGTGACATGGGTGTGTTTTAGAAGGTTATTATTATTTAGAGGTATTGATCCCTGTAGCTCTCAGGATTGCTGGGAAGGACCTAACACTGCTTAAGACCCCAGAGCTTCTGATCCCCTCTGCCTTAAATAAACAGCCACTTCTTTTTCCCGGTGGTTATGCGCACACTGTGATTTAGAAGGAACTAGTTTATGCTGTTACAAAATATGTTTACTGTGTCTCCCTTAGTAAATCTTAAAATAAATGAAGTCAAAATCCCCATCCCTTTGGATTTAGAACAAAATCATACATTTTGATACAGTAGCACTGTACATTTGAACAATAATAGGATATAATCCTATTAATTTTTGGTCACTGTTGTTAAAGAATAAAAGAAGAAAGCATTGAAGAGTAATTTTTTCACTTTCTTTTAAATTTTTAATGTTTTTTATTTATATTTGAGAGAGAGAGCGAGAGAGAGAGAGACAGAGTGTGTGTGTGTGTGTGAGTTGGGGAGGGGCAGAGAGAGAGGGAGACAGACTCTGAAGCAGGCTCAGGGCTCTGAGCTGTCAGCACAGAGCCTGACGCAGGGCTTGAACTGACTAACCAGGAGATGATGACCTGAGCCAAAGTCACACACTTAACTGACTGAGCCACCCAGGCGCCTCTTTTTTCACTTTTTTACAAGACTTCACAGATTCATATACGTCCATCTTTGCCACTCTCTTGGCAACGGAATCACATTCACATCATACATTCTGTTAAGGCACATCCACTCTGGACGTACTTAGGTTTAAAGTGTTATCATAATACCTCATTTAATAGATCTGCCAGGAAGAAAGCATGCTTTTATACTTGTTTTTAGATTTTATAAACCATCAGAAAAAAAAAATGGGTTTGACGGCAAGATGCTTTAATACAGTGCTTCTAACTGGGTGATTCTGGAAGCATTTCTGTTGTCCTGACATTGATGGTGACCAGCCTAAGTTGGTAAAATCAGTCCTCAATTTCCCTTCTTTGGGCCCTTTCCCTCCCTTGTTGATGTTCCTCCTCTCCTGCTCTTTAACACACCATCTCCCTTTGTGCAAGACCACAAAGCCTATTCTTATACCAGGGAATCTGCTTGTATGAGGGTCTCAGTATGAGGCCAAGCACTATTCTCCATAGGGGCTCAAAGGCAGTACTTGCAAACTCCCCTTGCCCCATACCAGCAGTCGAGGTGTGGGCACATGATTTAAACTCCAAAAATAGGATGCTTCCGCTGAGGAAGTTGAATTCAGAGCAAGTGAGACAAAAGCAGGAATTTCCTTAGGATTGTATTCATTGGTGGAAGTATCTGGAATGTGATGGCAATGCACTATCTGTGGGGTCCAGTGTTACAACATTATGATGCTAATAATAGTATTAAGTGTTCAGAGAGGGCAGGAATGGTACCTCTTTCTTTAGGATGACTAACCAGATTCCTACATGCAACATCCCTTGCGGTCTGTTTTTTCCACTTATCTTCTGTGTTTGTTAGTTTGTCTCTTTTTCTGCTTAATTTACCCATAGCTAGAGTCGATTGCTTGAAATCCAGATCTGAAACTGGAGCTTCATGCTTAATCCTTTTATATATGCTCTATTTCTATGTGCCCTACCACATGAAGGATCATGAAATAACCCTGAATTAGTCTTTTTTATTGAAAATTTGTGAAAATAGGATCAGAAAGAACAATGCGTCCTATTTCTCTTTCCAGATAATGTCTTTTTTGGCTGGAGAACATGCTTCTAAGCCTGGTCATAGGAGTTTGAGACTTAAAGAAGGTACAAGACCTCTAGAACATCTTTGCACTGATGAATATCCACCCAGCAGGTCCATACTCCCCAGTTCTTTTGTCAATGTTCCCTTCCTTTCAGGCCATCTCAACTCATCTTCCCTACCCATACCTCACTTAGCATCAGCCTCCCCGTTAGATATTTTATATTTTCCAGACATAGGAATACTTCAGGCCCTCTTTATGATTTTATGAATTCACTTTTAAGCACTCCATATTATTTCCTCTTTTGATGATAAAATTTCTACCATGTCAGAATGTATTCTTTTTATTAGTAATGTTACTGTCCACAGTGGTTTTTTGGGTTATTCCATGTAGTTCTCTCAGGATCTACCCTTATCAAAAAGGTCCAAAAAGCCTTTGCATCCCCAGTACATAGAGATTTCAGCTTTTATAGCACTTTTTTTCCTGACAAGTTTATATTTCTAACTACTTAAAATGGCAAGGTAAAAAAGTATCCTTAGACCGCTAACTAAATATGGATCCTATTCAAATACAGTTCTCTTTAGGCAGAAAGCAGGTTTCTGCTCAGAAGTTCTAGTAGCTGCTTTCTTCAACTCACAGTGGTGGCGCAGGATCCCCAAATCCTACAGCAATGGAAGTACTTCCAATGCCATGGGATCTCCCTTTGCTTTACAGAGGCTGGGTTGTCATTTAAAAAAAAAAATTAATGTTTATTTATTTTTGAGAGAGACAGAGACAGAATGCGAGTGGGTTAGGGGCAGAGAGAGAGGGAGACACAGAATCCGAAGCAGGCTCCAGGCTCTGAGCTGTCAGCACAGAGCTCGACACAGGGCTTAAACTCACGAGCTGTGAGATCATGACCTGAGCTGAAGTCGGATGCTCAACAGACTGAGCCACCCAGGCGCCCCAGGCTGGGTTGTCATTTAGCTTCTGATTTTAGCATCACCAACATGAAGACACCCTGCTATCCAGGTTAACCAAATGATCTACAGACAGAAGTTTCTTGTTAATGCTCTCTGTGTTAAATGGTGTAGATTCTAGCTGAAGCCAAAAGTAAGAAAGCATATAATTAGGAAGCCTGTCTCAAACTGCTACCAGGGGAAAAGAGTTCACCAAAAACAGCTTCCCAAAACAAGGCATGGTTGCTATTCCCCGTACAGGGCTTTGCTAGAACCATTAATGAAATTAGGTTCAATGGGATCTTTCACCAGATGCACTTCAAGGATGGTTCTTGTAAGTAATAGAATACACAGAAGTCGTGATCTCTAGTTCAAAGGCTTGCTAAAGACCTTTCAGACATCTGACCCTAAGTTTTCTGGAAGTAGCTAATATCTAACTCTGGACAGTAATTAATTACTTCCCTGACCTTTTCTTTGCTCAAGCCTTTGACACAGTCTACTGTTTTCGAGTTTTGTTTTTGTCTTTCCCTGAACTGGGATGATAACTGGTTCATTTGCATATCTGTATTAGAATGTATCACAGTACAATATTAGAGTGAATTTTAAATTTAAACTTGGGAAAATGACTTAGGAACCTCTATTATGTGTAAAATGCTACTGTGGAACATAAAAATAATAAAGTATGGTGATTGCCTTTAAGGACATTACTATCTACTTGGAGAAACTTGTATGTAAAGGACTGATTATGATACAAGGCAAAATGAAATAGCCATTAACTAGAGAACAAGCTCATCCAATGGTAACATATATAACAGAGCAATTAATTCTAACTGAAATGGTATCAGAAGCTACTATGTGAAGGTGGTGGCATTTGAGAAAGTGTTGGACAATAGTTATAATTTTAGAGGGACACTAGAGAAGAAAAGACTTTTCACTGTTAGAATAGAATTAGTACACGCATATAGACACAATTCAAGGGTTGTTTTGCTGCATTGTTTTGTTTTAATCTAACACCATGCAAGACACAATGGTAGGTCTGGAAAAGATGCAAAGAGAAATTTTAAAAATGCAAGACACACAACATTTTCTTCTATAGCTTATATTCTATGTTGAAGGAAAAAGTCATTTCTGTGTAACTATATCTTAAGAGTTCATCAACAGCATATAGTTATCTAGAATGATAGGACTGAGTGGCAAGTCCTTTAAAATCTATAGTACATGAGGGGCGCCTGGGTGGCGCAGTCGGTTAAGCGTCCGACCTCAGCCAGGTCACGATCTCGCGGTCCGTGAGTTCGAGCCCCGCATCAGGCTCTGGGCTGATGGCTCAGAGCCTGGAGCCTGTTTCACATTCTGTGTCTCCCTCTCTCTCTGCCCCTCCCCCATTCATGCTCTGTCTCTCTCTGTTCCAAAAATAAATAAACGTTGATAAAATCTATAGTACATGAAACCAGAAAGAATTCCCTACTACCAGAGGAAGTAAAGAAAGTTTCCCAGAGGACATGGGATATGAGCTGTTTCTTGAAAGACAGATAAAATGTGAAAATAAAATGTGAAACTACCAACTTAGATGGAGTAGAAAGTGCCTTTGGCCCAAAAAAGGAAGAAAAAACCTCCAAAAAACAACAACTTAGAAATGCATGTTCAGGTGAACTCAAATGCCAATAGAGTTTAGACAGATAAATTAAGTGAGTTAAGCAGCTAGGTATATAATGACAGGGAGTGGAGGAGACTATGGCATGGTGGAGACTATCGCTGAGGCTCAATGAAAAGGAAACACCACTAAGCTCCAGCCAATTTCATAGCAAACTCTGTCCTAGAGTTGCCAGACTTTCCCATTTATTAGAATAAGCCATTCATCTGAGTTTTTCCATATATAAAATGAATGTAATTTATAAGTATATGTTATGTATATTATTTATATGTGTATTTAATATATATGTTATTTATATAGGTCATAATATATATAATCAGACACTAATTCTTAAGACAAAACAAAATTGTACTGTTCAATACTACTGGACACATAAAAATTATTTTGAGTCCTATTGAGTCATACCTAGTATATGGATGACTAATTATGAGACTCTGCTGGATTGTGGAGGGCAAAAACTGCTAAAAACTAAAGTCTTTGCATTTTATCTTATAATTATTTAAGGTTATAGACCAGAGATGCAACATAAGGATAGTAAATAAACATGTTTTAATCTGGCTACAAAATGTAGGATATTTTTACATGAAGAATATTAAATGAAAGGGACTTGATAGGATTTATTGCTATTAACATTTTTAAAATTATTTTTAGATAAAATTCATTTTAAAAGTCTATGGTTCAAGCTGGCTGTAAGAAAAATGTATAAGAACATTTTGGAAGTATTTGTTGGTTCTAGATTCTTTTCAACTCTCTAATGTGTCTGTAAGAAGAAAAATTGCAACCATATGGTTCTTCTCTATTCTATTAGGGGAAGGATTCTGGGTACAGATTTTCCAGTTTGGGTTTGATGGAGTACTTGATGAATAACCCTTTGCTTGTCTTCACTGCAAGTTGCCAGCAGTGGATGCCACCCGGATATCTTGGTCAGGTTTATTTATGTGCCTGCTCTGTTTTGGTCCATGAGGCTGGCTGACATTGAAACCAGGTGGAGTTTGGTGGTTTGCAACAGATGCTTTGGGGACTGCTAATTTCTGAATTTGATAAGAGCCCATAAATCACATCTGAAAAATACTGTTTTCAGTCCCCTCTTGGTTTAGGTTTTTCCCCAAACCTAGCGTGAAAGAACTAAAGTTGGTGTAGGAATGTAACTTCTAAGCCTTCACATTAAAATTGATAAGGTTTGTTATTTAACCAGAAAAAGTTAATATATTTCCTCTCTCCTATCAGGAAATCCTGACAAATGAATAAGCTTCATAACGGAAAAATTGGGCAGAATAAAAAATACCACATGGAGATGACAAAATTATGCCTCTGTCAGAATGAAATGCAGTGTTCCAGATGTTGCCTACATTTCACACAAAGCCGACTGCTAGGGCTTATGAACAGTGCAAATTCCTGCAATGTAACAGGGCAGCCCTGCTTCCTAATGCTGAGGAAATACTTAGAAGATCATCAAATCTTGAAAATGTGCTAATGAGCCACAAAGTCTGATTAAAATCAAAGGTGCAATGTTCCAAAAACACTCTGTGATTTAGATAAGCAGGGCTTAGGTTTTATCATTGATTACAGTACTTTAAGGCAAATTTTGCAGTGTTAAGGAAGTCTCGGTCATAAAAACAATTCACAAAAGCTCCTTATTAAGTGATTTTCAGGAAGCAGGGTCAAGACCTGAGAACTGTATAAGGGAAAAGGAAAAAGAAAGGCCACCTATGTACAGACCATTCACTTGCTAAAATGTTAACTATTAAGTCTTCATGACACAAAACATGACATTTCCAATTACTTAATTTGATGATTATTTATAAATAATAAGTCCGAGTGATGAGCAGATGTGGACAAAGATGAACATCTTCTGTTATTTAATTATGGAGGATAGAATAGTTGAAAGTATTTTTCATAGTATCTCTATGGGAGGGAAAATGCTCACATATTTTAGCTTTGGTTAAGATCAAGCTGATCTAATTAGCATTTTCATCTAATTTATTGTTCAGAATTCCCTTTAGTAGGGCATGCTTTTGATAAATTTCAAGAAAAACTGGAGAAAAGTCTGGAATTAGACATATAAAAAAAAGGAGAATATTTCTCCAAAGATAAGTCAAAAAATCATTTGAAAAACTAAAATGACAAAATTGGAAAGTCATAAATTATAGTTACATTAATAATGAGACTTACAGAACAGCCCACAGTTATTCTATACTTATTATATTTGGGGCACAGGATATGACTTACCTGGAGAATTTTAATTAAAGTTATATACAACTAATTAGAGGAAAAAGACTTCTCCATCTTCTGAATGAATGAATTTTGTACCCAATATTGGTTAGTTATCTCATAGGCCATTATAAATCATAGAGGTATTGACAAACTTGTAATTAAAGGCATAAATAACTTTGCTTTATTTTTATTTTCTTATTTCAGGTTATAAGAATTGATTGTGAACAGGGTTCCTACAATACACTTCACATCCTGGACAGTTTAGAATTTCATTTCTATTTCTTTGCTTACAGCTCATATAAACTCTATCCTATGGAAAATAAAACTGTAAGCTTGGTACCTCATACAGACATTCTGACCATAACAGTGTGTCCAAAGGACATTACTAATATGAATAGAAAATTGAGACACAGGCAAGATATATGTAAGATCCTGGTAGACCTGACCTATTCAACTCCCTGAAGGAAATTTTCATTTGGCTAAAAAGAGAACCCCTAGTGCATTCTTCTTTTACTTATAATTCTATTCTTGGAAAGTAGAAAAAAAAATATCAGATATCTCTGTACTTGATTTTGACCAACAAGAAGACCAGTCATATTTAGTTCATGGAAAAGACGCAGAACTACCATTAACACAATTAATCAATATATTTATTTCCTTAACTAAATATATCACCATACGTCATTATGTGGTGTGTGGTACATATCATATGACAACTACCAGGGCCGTATTTGGAACACCAGTGGCTTTTGAGTTGTTACAGAAATATAATATTAACAGTTATAGGTATAATATAGAAATATACTATCATCAACAGGTACCGACGGACCCTCTCCATCTTTCCTTAGCCTATCTTCAATGTTCCACTATTTTAGAAATGTTTTTAAAGAGATTATGAAAAAACCTTGTGCCAAGATTCACCAATGATTTTCTAGATCAAGCTGTTAGGAAAACAGTGACATTAATCATCAATTCTGTACCAACTGAGTGGTATGCCTCTTCAGAACTACTCCCCACTGAAGGTTGATTCCACCATTGGTGGGTTTCCCTTAGTCATTTAAATTTAAGAAGCAGCTCCCTCTCCTGTCCCTGCAAAATCACCCATCCTTATTCCTTCTACCACTTTAACAAAACATTGTACGTATCATCCGAATTTGATATGCCCTCTCCATAACATAAAGAACAATTCTCTAGGTAGAATTAATGCCTTAAATATGGAATTTCAAATATTTTAGTAATCATGGGTGCACCATCACCCTAGTGTTGAGTTAATTAGTAAGAAAAATTCAAACTGAGGATTTTACAGAATGTAAAGGTTTTCACAGGAAAAAGTTCTGCCATGATGATTTATAAAAATAATTGATTTCCCTTATTCAAATTGTATCCATTTTTTTCTAAATCTGTATGAAATCAAATGCTTCTGTAAGTTTGTTGGAGAAATGTTAATAGTGTTTAATATAAGAATGCCATTTTACTGAGTGATTCAAAATAAGCATTTACTTCCCTGTTTAAAAATAGGGGCGCCTGGGTGGCTCAGTCGGTTAAGTATCTGATCTTGGCTCAGGTCATGATCTCGAGGTCCGTAAGTTCGAGCTCCGCATCGGGCTCTGTGCTGACAGCTTAGAGCCTGGAGCCTGTTTCAGATTCTGTGTCTCCCTCTCTCTGTGACCCTCCCTGTTCATGCTCTGTCTCTCTCTGTCTCAAAAATAAATAAAACGTTAAAAAATTTTTTTTTTAATTATTAAGGGCGCCTGGATGGCTCAGTCAGTGAAGCATCCGACTTCAGGTCATGATCTCACAGTTTGTGAGTTCGAGCCCCGTTTCGGGCTCTGTGCTGACAGCTCAGAGCCTGGTGCCTGTTTCAGATTCTGTGTCTTCTCCTCTCTCTGCCCCTCCCATGCTCATGCTCGCTCTCTTTCTCTCTCTCTCTGTCTCGCAATAATAAAAACATTTAAGAAATTTTTAAAAAATATTAAACTGGGTGCTTCAACCAAAACACAATTCTCATTCCATATTTCTTTTTGTTATGTATGTATGTATGTATGTATGTATGTTTATTTAATTTTGAGAGAGAGAGAAAGAAAGTGCGGTTGCTGGTGGGGAAGAGGCAGAGAGAGAGGGGGACAGAGGATCCAGTGCAGGCCCTGCCCTGACAGCAGAGAGCTGATATGGGGCTCAAACTCTCAAACAGCAAGATTATGACCTGAGCCAAAGTCGGACGCTTAACCAACTGAGCCATCCAGGTGCCCCTCATTCCATATTTGTCAAGTAATCACAGAAGATTCTGAAGATTTTGAAGAGCAAAATGTTTGCAAACAGACTGTGAAAGACAGTACAGAGCATTTCTCTGGAACCATAGGACCAGTTTCCTGTTTAAGCAACATAAGCAAAAACCTGGGGTACCAATGATACAGCTGAAAGAGGATTTGGAAACTATTACGTACTTATAACATCTGGCCCAATTATATATCCTAACAGTTCTGGCATTAATAAACATTCATAAGTGGCTAAGGCCTGTAGCTAATTTATGTAACACATATTTATAAAACACTTACCTTTCCCAATAAATATGTTTACTGCTAGAAATAAATTTCAAATCATCTAACCACAAGAGGCAAGCACCTATCAGATGGCGGAGCAACCTATTGCTTAACAAACAACACAAGCAGAGATCTTCTTTCCACGTGTATGAATATTTGGTAGCCACAGAGATTCAAATATCAGGAATAGTGAAGCTGTTACTGGGGACTGAGACTTACCAGTACTTGTAAGGAAGTTAACATTTCTCATCACACCTTCAGTGTAAGCTCCTGGCTCATAACTGTCCATTTCACCTGTGACAATATGAGCAAGTCTTGCTGCCCGTCCTCTGATGGCACCTGCAGCACGGTCTAAGTTATCAGCATCCTGGTCTCTCAAGGCTATGATACATTTGTTGACATCTTCTAGGATATGGCTCTCTGCAAGTAAACAGATCAAATTAGCGTTGCATATTACAACCCGTATTAACTTCTGACCTCAGAGGTGGTACCCAATGGGAATAGAGGACATTGACAATTATGAAAGAAAAAAAAGGCATGTTTTTGCTTTTATCTCTTTAATAGCAAAATTTGTGAAATATAAAATTGTATATTTTTATCTGTACTTTTAGAAATGACATATTATTTTATTTTTTAAATAAATTGTGTATTTTATTATTGTATTTTAAATAAATGTGTATTTTATTTATTTTGAGAGACAGAGAGAGAGAGCACACACCAGGGGAGAGGAAAGAGAGAGAGAATCCCAAGCAGGCTCCACATTGTCAGTGCAGAGCTGGATGCGGGGCTCAGTTCCACAAACCACGAGGTCATGACCTAGGCTGAAATCAAGATCAGATGCTTAACCAACTGAGCCACCCAGATGCCCCAGAAATTACATATTATTTTAGATTTCAGTTCCAACTGACTCAATTTTAGATTTGAGTGACTGATCAGTACGAATTGAGGAAAATTTCTAGATTAAAATAGTGGAATGATGGAATGATGGAATGCTTAATTCTGATTAAAAGCAACACTATACAGGTTATAAAACACTTAAAAATATCAGGTATCCCAAATATATAGAAAAAGAAAACCATGGAGTTCCATTCAACTGATGTTCACTTCCCCACATCAACAAGCAATTCTCTGGACACCAAATTAGTGTTCTACGATTCAATTCCAACACTCACCACCCAGTGATAGCATCACATTCCATAGGTTAAGGGTTCAGTCCTATGAAACTGCCCCCCTGCCCGACCTCAGAGCCCGTTGTAGGCCCAGGTTGTTATGTGTACTTCTGACCCCACTGGCTGGCCACAAACCAGGTCCCACGACCTCCTCCTTGGGTTTGTTTAAGTTTCCAGAGCATCTCACAGAACTCAGAGAACCATTTTACTTTCTAGATTCAGCTTTTATAACCCAAAACAGCCAGATGAAAATTCCATAAAGCAAAATATGTGGGAAGGGCAAGGAATTTCGGCGCCTTCTCCAGGTGTGCCATTTTCCACACATCCCCAAGTATTCCCAACTTGGCCTCTCTCCAAAACGTGTCCCTTTGGGGTTTTATAGGGGCTTCATTACACAGGCATGATTAATTAAATCACTGAATCACTGGCCTTTGGCACTTGATTCAACCTCCAGTCCCTCTTCCACCCCAGAGGCCACAGGATGGGGCTGAAATTCCATAATTGCAACCTTCTAATCACAGGGTTGATTAATTACCCTGGCAATCACCCCACAGTGGGATGGGGGGCGGGATACAAATGTCACCTCATTAACATAACAAAAACACTTTTATTGCTCTCATCATTTGGGAAATTCCAAAAGTTTAAAGGTTCCATGCCAGAAATGGGACAAAAACTACATATATACATATATGTTTATATGTGTATATACATATACATACATATAGATGTATATGTAGATATATACATATACATGTATGTACATATACATATGCATGTATATACATATACATATACATGTGTATACACATACATATACATGTGTATACATATACATATACATGTATACATATACATGTATATACATATGTATATACATACACATATATATGTATGTATATATACCTGTTTATTTTTGAGAGAGAAAGAGACAGTGTGAGCAGGGGAGGAGCAAAGAGGGAGACAACAGAATCTGAAGCAGGCATACATACATGTATACACATATACATGTATATAATATATATATACATGTATACATATACATGTATATACATATGTATATACATATATATGTATGTATATGTACCTGTTAATTGTTGAGAGAGAGAGAGACAGTGTGAGCAGGGGAGGAGCAAAGAGAGAGACAACAGAATCTGAAGCAGGCTCCAGGCTCTGAGATGTCAGCACAGAGCCCAATGTAGGCTGGAAACCAAAAATTGTGAAATCATGACTGAGCCACCCAGATGCCCCACATATATATTTCTTACTATAAATCATAGTATTTCATCTGCCAATCTCCTTTAGTCTGCCTGATCAACTTCTACCATTGTTTCAAAGCACTAGTCAAATGGTCATTCCTTAGGAAATCCATGCTGACTTATAGTAAGACAAATTTGGTTCTATGTTATTTGGGATTCCCATCAAATGGCTTATATGTTTTCATTACAGGTTCTTCCCATGTTTTAATGATGTACTAATCAATCTATCTCTCAATTTTATTGCTTGAGGTATCATATCTAGTCCCTAGTATAATACATGGCACCTGTTAGACCAATAGGAATGTGTGTTGGATGAATGAATAAAGTCCTCTTATAACACACCTAGGACCAGTAAATTGTTTTGTCTAAATCCTAAATCATGGTTTAGGAACCTAGGTAGACAAATACCTGTGCACTTAAATTTAGACAAATTAACTCATATAAAGGACAGTCTGTTCGTTTGCATGAAAAAAACTAAACACTGAAAACCTTCATTATAAACTCACTAGAGTTTTTACCTAATTTGTAGCATTCAGTCATGAATGTGCCATTAAGGCCTATAATAAATCCAAGCATGGTCCTATCTCAATAGAAATTGTATATTTCCCCTGGAACTGAAAGTACAAGTTTCAATGTGGAAGGTATATAATCATCAACTTTTTTTTTAAGTCCATAGATGTGTACTTTAATGACACATTAAGAAGCTATTATTTTTCAAATATGTTGGTAAGTTGTTTTTAAACTAATACTACTGGGGTGCCTGGGTTAAGCAATTGACTTTTGATTTCAGCTCAGGTCATGATCTCATAGTTTGCGAGGCCCTACATTGGGCTCCCCAACACTTGGGATTCTCTCCCTCTCTCTCTGCCCCTCCGACGCACTCTCTCTCTCTCTCAAAATAAATAAATCAACTTAAAAATTGTAAATAAATTAATACTACTAGTTTACAAACACACATGTATATATAATGAATGTTTTATCTGTATTCACTAAAGTTGGTTAATTTTAGATTGTAGAGCTGTTTTTGTTAAGCCCTAAAATAGTCAAAAAAATATTTAGGGAAAAACAGTGGTTATTTTTGGAAGATTAATTATCTAATAAACTGTAATTTCTGTTTAATTAAAGGCAAAATCATAGCCGCCACAAATTATTTTTTTCCTAGTAAATTTTGCACAGGAAAAAAACATACAAAGAATATTCACTAAGAGTGAATCGAATGTTCACCTCTGCTATAGAACAATGATATACAGTCACCAATTTATTTTATTATTCAAAGCAGAGAATAAAAACATAGCAAAGGCTTTTCTGGTTCTTTTTTGCTGGCCTTATTAAAATTTGTGTGGTTATTGCTTTGAGCAATACAATCAGAAGCCATAGTACGAATAATATTGAAGAATTAGAGAGGGGAGGTCAGATATGGAAAGAAAAGTCCTACATGAACGTATACAATATGTTCAAAATAAGTGAAATAAGTGACGAGAAACATATAACCAGACTTAACCTGAAGCAGTTATATTGAGAATGTTGGAGATGATGATTAAATGATCTTTTGAATTTCTGAGATTAAATATAACACAAAAGCATTAGGAAAGGTTGGCAACATTTCCATTATTGTGACACTTTCCCATTACCCTGAATGTTTCACAAGATGCTCGAAGTGATTTGCATGAAATTCTAAACATAGAGTGCCAGAAAAAGAAATAAGAATGCTGGGCACCTCCCACATATGTACAGTAATTAAACATTAAACTAATTTCTTAAAAACAATTATTTCTTTGCTATTCATATTTCAAGTGAATTTAAGTAGCTGGAAAGACCTTCAGGATAGCTGGAGTTTTTATGTCTAGCTATATAACCTTAAAACTCTAGGAAAGAAATTAAACACCAAATACCTTGTATAAAACTTCCTACTGATGCATACTCTGAAGTCTTTGCTAATGAAATAGGTTTACTTGTTAGACATGGCAAAGATCATTAGGAACTCTACCTCCATTTGGTTTGTTTCCAACTGTAGAGGCACTTGGACTCAACATTCACTCATTTTTAAAATGAGGTTTAAGAGAAAGAAAATGCGTTATTATAGAACAGTACATTCGTAATATGATATTTTTGTAGAATTGACTGAAGATTTGTCTTCGTTTCAGAGTGCCCATTTAACATTTGATTTGGGGTGAGGAATGGAATGTCCTGGTGTTACTGCAAATCCAGAAGTGCATTATTTGTAGAGCAGAGAATTGCTGAAGTACTAGCAATTCCTATCAATCATTTTATAGCCTTCCAGAGATGCAAAGGGTGATTTCTGTTAGGTTGGAAAACAGTAACAAACAAAGTGGTAAAGGAACGGATTTTAGACAAAAGATAATTCATCTGTTGCAAACTTCTCGGGGTAACTCCATCTTCAGTCACTGCGGAGAGCATCACACTATAAGATTTTCAAATGCATTTAAACTTTTTCTATGATTTTTTCACAATTCTTCAGTTTTCCAAAATTAAAGCTAGACTTTGCCTTAGAGAAAGTAGAAAACAAACAAACAAACAAACAAACAAACAAAAAACCCAGTGAGACCAAAAAGTTAATTTATTGGCTTTTGACTTCCAAAGCAGAAGTTTAAATCCATAGCCCAAAGAAAACACTGGTAGTACAAGCACATTTTATTTGCAAGAACCAGACTGTTTGGGAGGTAAAAGTCTGTTTTCTTTTAATTCCCAAAGCCAGACTTTGAATATATCAATGACAAAGCCGGAAGACGTAGAGGGTTTATGTTATAATCCATTGAGTGGGGAATAATATACCATCAACTATTTCCTCCCCTGATATCTGCACACCTAAAATGAAATGATAGCCATACAAATGATTCTTGTCACATAGAAATACAACTTAATTTTTATCTGGAACAGAGAGAAATAATTTTTGTAGCAAAAATAATCCTAAGGATTACATTCTTATTGCTCTGTAGTGCAATCACAAATTTTGTTTCTAAATTAGCAATTTCATTTAATCGTTCTTTCTTCATTCAATTCTCCTTAAACGAGACTTATCATCATGATGGCTCTCAATAATTAATTTTTGACACAAGCTCACTTTTTATTTGTAAAAATCCTGCATTCAACTTTGGAAATTATTCTTTGTGTGGTTTGTCTTGGAATGTACCGATTTGTCAAGTATTTTTTTTTTCCCTATTCAGGGGGAAAATATGTAAAGCAAAAGTTACATGTTGAACAACAAATCTGTGTTTTAATGCAAAACTATAAAGCTCATAGGAGAAAATCTAGGTAATCTTGGATTTGGCAATGACTTTTTAAATGCAATGCTGAAAGTATAAATGATGAAAGGAAAACTGATTAAGTTACAATTCATAAAAAATAAAAACTTCAGTCTGCAAGAGACACTGTTAAGAGTATGAAAGACAAGTCACAGATGGGGGGAAATATTTGCAAAACATATATCCTAATAAAGGTCTAGTATCCAAAGTTTATAAAGAATTCTTAAAACTCAACAATAAAAAACCTCAATTAAAATGAGCAAAAAATTTCAGCAAACATCACAAAAAGACGATAAGCATATGAAAAGATACCCAACAATACACATCATTGGGGAGCTACAAATTAAAGCCAGTGAGATACCACAATACACCTATTAGTATGGCCAAATTCCAGAACCCTGAGAGTACCACATGATGATTGTGGGGCAACAGAAATTCTCATTCATTGCTTCTGGGAATGAAGACTGATATATTAACTTTGGAAGACAGTTTGGTCGCTTCTTACAACACTAAACATACTAGTACCATACTATCTAGCAATTGCCCTCCTTAACATTTATCCCAAAGAGTTAAAACTTATATTCCCACAAAACTTTCTCATGAGTGTTTATAGCAATTTTACTTATCATTACATAAACTTGGAAGCAGCCAAAAAAAAATTGGAAGCAAACAAAATGTCCTTCAGTAGATGAGTGGAAAAACAAATTGATGCAGGCAGACAATGGAATATTATTTAGCAAAAAATGAAATGAGCTATCAAGCTAAAGTAGGAAAGCTGAAGGGACTCCACTGAGAAAGGTTCCATCTCTGCTGTTTTTCTGCTAGGCCCCATTTACTCATGTTCCATAGTTTGTTTCTGAATAAGCCAAAAAAGCTATGTTCCCACTTCAAGGAGGAAGCAAGAAACTTTATTATTCGAGTTTTGTCCCGGGCCCGGAACACCTGTTAACACCTAATAAGAGCCAGATCCCAAACATGTTCCAGGACATTAGCTTCAAACAAACCTCAGCTGATGCTGGCATCAAAACCCCCACCTTCAGGAATTTATGGAATAATACATATTGTTCACTTGACACTTGCCTTTGACTGGACCCTACCCTGGATTCCTGGAGGAACATGTACTCTAGCCAATATAAACCCCCAGCACCAAGGAACAACAAGAGTGCTTCTCCTTTCCTTTCTGAGTCTTCCTGACACTGCTCTGTCACTTCTGTTTCCATTTTCTCTGGCTCATGTTTGATTTCTATCCTGCCTGAAGCCAAGGACTCTCTCGGCTGGCCTTGTGGGACCTTCCCCTGGGTCCTCAGACCCAGCCTGCCTGCATCAAAGACACACACACACACACACACACACACACACACACACACGTGCGCATGGGAAAGGAGGAAATTTAAATGCATATTTCTAATGAAAGAAACAAATGTGAAAAAGCTACACACTGTATAATTCCAACTATATGACTACCGGAAAAGGCAAAACTTTGGACACTATAAAAATAAAAAGCTCATGGTTTGCAAAGACTCTGGGGTAAGGAGGGAGGAATAGATGGAGCAAAGGAGATTTTCAGTGTGGTAAAACTATTCTGTATGACACTTTCATGATGCATAAATGTCATTATACATTTCCCAAAATCCATAGAATTTACAACAAATAATGAATCCTAATGTAAACTATAGAACGTAGTTAATGAATCAATATTGGTTCATCAACTGTACCAACAAAGGAAATTCTTCAAATATTTGTTATTTATTGTGAAACCCCACTTTAGACCTTTAATAAGCACTGTTTAGCTTCTAAATTGTGACAGCTAATAATGTTTAATCCCACATACTCAACAACATTATCTACAGATGTCTACAATTAATGAGGTAATGATTTTGAAAATGCTTCAATTTTTCCCAGAATATAACTAAGAAAGGGTTTGGTTCTTTCTTTAATTCTCCTAGCTTTCACAGAGTAATAACTCTATTAATTTGTTTGAGTTTAAAAAATAATTTGAGAATGTCTGTTGATCTGCAAACATTGTGCTAAATATACGTGTATTATTTCATTAAATTCTTATAATAATCCTAAAAGACATGTATGTTACATTTCAGCATTAAACATGAAGAAATAGAGTCTTTTAACAGATAAGTATCTTTCCAAAATTCATAGTTACAGTAATTGAGCCATAACTCAAAATCAAATTTGTCCCACCTGCTAAGGTCCTATAAATGCTAAAGTCTCATCTGGCTTTAAGATATAGTGATTCTATAATTATATTATTCAGCTATCTTAAATGTACAATGGGAAGGGGATATTATAGGTTTAAAATATTTTCTAAATTTTACAGAAATAATGCAAAGGTTGTTTATAATATTATATGGTTGAATGTATTATAAGTTTTCACATTGACTTAATTGAGCATGGGATACCATCTATGTATATTTAGAGAGATAGTTTTAATTCTGCAAATCTCACTTGGGCAGAGCTCTAGTCATGTTAATATTCTGGATCTGTATAGAGCCATCATAGCTAGAGGAAACCTAAAATATTCTAGAGACATCACCAGAAAAGATATCCATAGGAGAATCAATTAACAAATGAAGTGCAATTCCACAGCTATTTAGCTATTCTGATGTAGGGGCAAAAGTTTAGGTTATTGCATTTTATGCTACCCTATTTGACAAAAAACAAATGGAAAAAATAAACCAAACCTTAGACATTCTTATTCAATGCAGACTTTCTTGCATGACTCCTCTCAGACTGAGTTTTTTCATGTTAATTGTCCCCTTCTTCCTCTCCCATAGACCAAGAACTATTAACATCTAATATCAAAGCATTGGGCTTAAAAAAAAAAGGCAAAATAGCTTTGAGAATATTACCAGATTGAACATCAGGATTGTCAGCAGGAGCAGACAGTAGTGAGCAATTCTCCCATATTATGCAATAAAACCATTCAATTCCTGCACACTGGATGCCTCTTGCTGAACACTCTTGTAAAAAACAGTCAGTATTCATTTGGGTGCTACTCCTTTATAGTTCAAAATACAGAACAACTTGGTGTCCAATTATGAAATTTATACTTTGTGACAGAGATAGGAAAATCCTGGCACTATTTTAAATTATTTCCTTGAGTGTATAATGCATATAGTAGAACATACGCTCCAAAGAATGAAGGACATAATGTAAATAACAAATATAAAGATAAAATTAGGAACAAATGAATTGTTTATAAGCTGGCAAATTTCCTTCCTTCCTTCCTTCTCTTCCCTCCCTTCCTCCCTACCTCCCTCCTTTGTCCCTTTCTCCCTTTATCTCTCTCTCCCTTTCTTTCTTTCTTTCTTTCTTTCTTTCTTTCTTTCTTTCTTTCTTTCTACATTAAGTATACATTAAGTATAAAGTTCAATTGATTCAATTACCTTCTAAATTACAATATTTCTCCACATTAAGAAAGGCTAATAATTAAAAAGTACAAGATTATTATTGCATATATGCCATAGCGAAGTTTACTTCCATAGTCAATGAATTTATTGAAACTTAATCACAATGTCCTTTTGTTGAAATTTATATTTCTCTTATAGGTTGCTCTCAAATGCACAAAAATTTACAGAGTACACCCTTCTCTGTGAGATAAATTCTTTCTCAGTCTCATTTGTAATTGTTTCAAGGAACCTATTACAATGTGGAATTTGCGATGCATATGACAAAGAAGCCCATGGGTTAGAAGTAAATTCAGGATATAGTTTCTGATCCACAAATCAGTGTTTTCACAAAATGATCTGAATCACCATGATTGTTTTTTAGAAATACATAAAATCCTACAAAACTACTTGTAATTGGATAGCAAATTATAAGAACTAATAAAAGGTGAAGTGTCAAAGATGCTGTTTAAAATATATAGGTACCATCCTACCAGGAAACTCAGTATATTTCCTTCATCTTAACTCAGATTTCTAGAGTCTGTGCTAATATCATGTATTTGCCTTTCCGTGAGGTTTCTCCATGAAGTTCCTACAAAGCTCTCTAGGAGATTCTCAAATGTATCCTACTCATAGCCATCTTATAACCTTTGAACTATATCCCAATTTCACCAGCACCAGTAATTTTTCTCGTTAAGTGCTCTCTTTTTAATGTTCTGTGTATTTATATATTGTTATTTGATTTTCTAATTTAACTCTGAAAATATACACTGGATCCAAAATCTTACTGAATAAACATGGATTTATTCAGATATTAAAAGAAGGACATTAAAAATATCTTGTTATATTGAAATGTTTTTTCTCCTAATTAGGATGAAATTAGGCAGAGATAACAATACAGTTTACTAAGCTCTATTTAAAAGGTATTGAAATTGCTAAGTAAAATAGTCATGAACTACACATTTCAAGAGAATGATTATAAAGGCTTTCACCATGGTTATAAGTTGGGTATTCACATGAAAGTGAAATCTAAAGTTGATGACATGTATTAATACCTTGTAAATAAACCAAGTTTATGGGAAGGCTGTCATAGAGGTACCTAATTAAGGGTAAAACAAACTTCTTTTTTTTTCTATGACAGGTATAGAAATGTTTATGAGTGATTCAGTAATGCCAAGCAACAAATCACTAAAACAGTTATTAAGCATTTTAGAGAAATGAAGTCACTCTTCAATCTATGCAGTGGATTGGTAGAGTTCTATCAAGAAATGAGAGTCACGAAATTATCACTTTCAAATTGTTTTTCTAGTAAACCAACATGCCCTTCTACACATATGTACGCTTATGGATTTATGTCATAATAAAATTTAAATTTCAGCTACTGATTAAAATAATAACCACCAATAAGTCTATTATATAATGCAAACTAACCATTGGTGAACATAAATAATAACTTTATTTAATGGAATGTTATAAAGCAATTTAAAAGCTTATAAAATATTTAAATTGCATAAAAGGATGCTTGTGAGATGATTTTAAGGGAAAACATCAGGATATATATCTATTAAAAAAGAATCTTTGTTTAAAAAACATCTCTATGTATTTTTATGTTTACATTTATTTGTATGTACTATATGGTTCTATTGCTTTCTACAAAGTCTGGGAAAAAATTTTCAAACTTCTAACGGTATGTGTTTATAGATTGTGGAATTATGGATAAGTTTAATTTTTTCCCAAAGCATTTATTTAAAATTATATTCTACTCTTAATTAACAATGTTATTAAAGAATAAAACTTAATATGTAAAACTTGGAAAACTAAGCACATCATTTGTTGGCAACTATATGTTGCTGAAGTAAATATAAATCTGATACCCCCAGATAAATATTAACGTTCTTAATTATTCCGGGATTATTTTTCTTCTTTCTCTTTCTTTTTTAAAAAATTTCTAATGTTTATTTATTTATCTAGAGAGAAGGGGAGAGAGAATGGAGAGGGGCAGAGAGAGAGGAGAGAGAGAATTTCAAGTAGGCTCCATGCTGTCAGCGCAGAGTCCAATATGGGGCTCTATCTCAGGAACCATGAGATCATGACCTGAGCAGAAAACAAGAGCTGGACACTTAACCAACAGAACCACCCAGGTGTCCCTCTTCTTTCTCTTTCTGTTTGCAAACTGGTAGTAACTGTAAACTGATATTTAAAAAATATATATTTATTGGGGCATCTGGGTGGCTTAGTTGAGTATTTATAGAGTTCTACCAGTATTTTGCCAAGGTAGAGGTGACAAGATAAATAAGTCATTTTCTTTGCTTTAAAAGAATGCACAGTCTAATGACAGAAATAAGCAAGTAAACAAATAACTATAAGGAATATAGGATGAGTGTCATAATTACATGTAAGAATGTCATAATTACATGTAAGAATTACATGTAATTACATGTAAGAATGACTAGACTATTCCCTTTTCCTACAATGCACTTCCTCTTTCTATGTCTGTACATCATTGCATTATACACCATGGATTGTTCTGTTGAGATCAGATTAATCATAGTGAGTATGTCTGAGTTCTTGTGGAAATGCTTTTTCAAAGTTCACAGTGTATTTACAAGTTTCTTGGTAATTGTGAAAGGGTAGAATAATTTTCCTATCAAAAAGACAAGTGTACATTCAGCATTCTCTAATGTCTCCAATTATGAGAGTTTGTAGACAAGTAATTGACAAATTGTGGGAGTCATTACTGGAGTGATAACTGCATAATAAATGAAGGACTTTTCAAAATTTCTTATGTCACATAATCAACTTATAAGTATTATTTTATTAGGTGGCTTATTTATTGTTACACCTTTTGTTTTCTTTGCACATTTTATTTGTTTTTAGTTGCATCTTTCATGACTTACAAAATATAGTTCATGTCCTTTTTGTATGGACATCTCAATTCATCCTAGATTCAATTTAGGAAAAGAGAGGCATGAAAATTTTAAAACTTCCTATTTAAATTTTTTTACAAAAATAGTTCTTTTATTTTCTTAATTCTGTGCTCAAGAACACTTTTTTTAAAATCCCATACAGAAACTTCCAAGGTGAAAATTGGCACAAATAGCAATCATATGTTCAGCAATTACAATGATTGCATGGGACCAATGAAATCTATCTACAAGGTATTGTAGTTAAATGTTTGCCAAGATTCAAACATAATGAAAGACGGTAGCACATAGAACATCCATATAATAAGGATCACAGTAGGGGAAGCTGTGGAGGTACTACAATGAGGCCGATGATAATAAAATCAGGAAGAAAGGTAACATAACAACAAAAACTGCTGATAGTAATAAGAGGTAGGCTGTTAAAAAGATTGATAAAAATGTGAAACAAAACATGGTGTACTTTTTTATACTAAGGCTAAATAAAAAGGAGAGAAATATAATCTTTGTTCAAGATCTTAAAGGTATAAAATATATATTTATATATATTTATATTTTATTTTATATATAAGGTAATATATATATATATATATATATATATATATATATATATAT
>NW_024412404.1:8052604-8074666 GCF_014898765.1 Herpailurus yagouaroundi
AGAGATGCTTAAATGCAAGGAATGGCCTTCCAGGCAAGGTTACTGAGTTTATATCTCTGAATATATATATATATATTCCCCCCCCCCAATGCAAAGACTCTGTTTGGCCTACAGAGTTATTCTGCTTTTAGTTCCAAACCTCCATTGTCAGACCATCTAATCAAACCATCTTGAACAAACTCAGTGTTATTATCTCAGTAACCTTGCCTGGAAGGCCATTCCTTGCATTTAAGCATCTCTGCATGAAAAGCAGATTCACAACATCTGGTCTGATTTCGTTTTCCTTTAATTTTCATTTTGTTGCCTTTTCCATTTTATTTCCTTTTCCAATCATGTTTGTTGAGCTGCAAATAGTAATTTTCACTCATATCCGTGATCTTTATTTCATTGTCTATTTTTAGGGTTAGTGGTTTTCCTTGTTGCTTCAGGTTAGCCATAAAATAATAATTTGAGGGACTATAATTACCTTTGCTCTCTTCATACAATTTTGGAAAGTTAGCATAAGCTTTATCTTCTTACAGCATTATACACACCAATAAAACACCTGAGTTAAAACTGGCCGTGAATATTTTCTCAGTGCTATGTATCCACAGGTTCTGACTTATTTTTCTTTCTTGCATCTGGTTGACTTTTGTATCATCTGCTTTTGTGAGTTTTCAACATTTTGAAAAAAGAAATTGATCATTTATAATGATATTATTTTAATGCAAAAAACCACAGGAGGTATAAATTATTATAACTCAAATGATAAACACAAAGCTTAATTTGACAATCAAGAGTAAGCACCTTCCAAACATACAGCACCTTACATTCCAATATAATTTTGGCATGGGGTACATGTGTGAAAAAGTGGGGTTGTCACATAATATTATAAAATGACATTAAGGAATTAAATAAGAACTGGACGATTTTTCTAATATGTAATCTTCACATCAAAACTTAGACATAAAATTCTCAAAATGTCATCTGTTATCCAGGAATATCAAGACAAAATGTAGAATTTCTTTGTTCATTATAGGTCTGTATACCACAGACCTATGCCATCATCTGAAGAAAAGTATTGTATGAGCCCTAGTATTATCACACTTTCAATGAATTAAGTTATATGTGTTGAATTTACTCTGTGCTTTAATGATGCTGCTTTATTCATAATTGACTTAATGATTGATACTTTTAGTCCTGCAAGAGTTAATTTTCATAAGATCTTATTTATTATTTGCTGCTCAGTAGTAAGAAAGACCACATTTTTCCTGATATTGATAATGTCACTTCTCTGCCTCAGCCAACCTAAGTTTATACCATTTATTTATAAATTGTTTGTCAAGGGATGCCTGGGTGGCTCAGTCAGTTAAGTGTCTGACTGCAGGGATCCTGCTTCTGATCCTGTGTCTCCCTTTCTCTCTGCCCCTCCCCTGCTTACACTCTGTGTTTCTATCTCTCTCTCAAAAATAAAACATTAAAAAAATTTATAAATTGTTTATGTCAAAATTATCTCTTTATTAAAACAGCAAACTTTAATGAATGCCCAAATATGACAATAATTTACAACAGCTCTGAAAACAATTGAGATCCTGGGGCATCCGTGTGGCTCGGTCAGCTAAGCGTCCAACTACTGCTCAGGTCATGATCTTGCAGTTCATGAATTTGAGCCCCACATTGGGCTCTGTGCTGACAGCTCAGAGCCTGGAGCCTGCTTTGTATTCTGTGTCTCCCTGTCTCTCTGCTCCTCCCTCATTCATGCTATGTCTCTCTCTGTCTCTCAAAAATAAATAAAATTTAAATAAAACCATATATATATATATATATATATGGCTTATTAGGTTTAAAGCTTATTAAGGTTTAATAATAAGGGTAAAATATCTTCACAAGGAAAATATGAGAAATAGAAAAGGATAATACAAATAAACAAGTTTCAACAGAATTATTATTACTATTCTACAGATTTGTCTGTTTGTTTTCTGCGAACTCAAAGAAAAGAAAAAATAAAATCTGTTAGCGATCTTTATTATTTCTTCTTCATGTAACTTACATACTCCGCTTACCAAACTTTTTTTGCCTCAGTGCCTCAATCTTGCAGGTTGTGCCTGTGTGTGGGGGGGACGTGTGTGTGTGTGTGTGTGTGTGTGTGTGTGTGTGTGTGTGCATTGTGAAGTCTACTTCCAACTCTGTCCCATGTTCACTCTGTAACTACAGGCCATTGACTCTTCAGGAATCTGGGTACAAAATCTAAAAATCTCTGGAAGTTTTATCCCTATTTTCCCAAATTTAATAAAGACTACTTTCATTAAGGAATCTCATTCTCAGGGCATCTGGGTGGTTCAGTTGGTTAAGCAACCAAAGCTTGATTTCAGCTCAGGTTTCACAGTTCATGAGATTGAGCTCCACATTGGGCTCCATGCTGAGCACGGAGCCTGTTTGGGATTCTCTCTCTCTCTCTCTCTCTCTCTCTCTGCTCCTCCCCCACTCTCTCTCTCTCTCTCAAAATAAATAAACTTAAAAAAATAAATAAATCTCATTCTCTCTGCCTTTTGAGTTGACTCATTTCACTGATCCAAATCTTTTGATACTTTTTATTTTATTGCTGATTTGCCATGCTTATTTCCTCTTCTAATATCTTTGTATAAAGTCAGCACATTGTTGACTTCCCTGAGGATGAACATTTCTCACTAAAGTAATTGGCAGTGCCATATGGAAATTGGGTGTGCCAGACATGGAAACAAAACTGCCACCAAATGTCTGAGAACTTCCGGGAGTGTTCTACATCAGAAATCAGGGACTACCCTTATTCTGAAGAGACCAAAGCTATGTCAGCAATCAAGCAGCAAGAGGACACAGAGAGGCATGAAAGCACAGAAAATTTATGCAGCCTGATTGTCAGAATCCTAGATTATAATTTTGGCTCTGTTACTTACTAGTTCTGTTAACTTGGAAAAGGTAAATATCCCTAAGCCTTAATTTCATCATTGATAAAATGGAGTAATAATATTAATGGTCTCTGAGACTGTAGTAAGGATTATATAAAAATATAAATAAAAAGCACAATATCTGGCATCTAGTAAGCAGCAAATATCTTTATTGTTTGTATTTTTATTCTACTTTTGCAAGTCTGTCCCATTCCTAAACTATTTTCCTTTCTTTTTTTCTAGTGGTAAATAGAATAGCTCAACCTACCTATTTTCACTTACCTATTTTTTTATTGCCAGCAAAACTTGTTCTTAATATTATCTTTTTCAATTTATGTTTTTAATAAAACTTGCATACATTTAAGGTATACGACATGACAATTTGATATGTGTATTTGCAGTGAAATGATTACTATACTCAAGCTAAGGAAGATATCATCTACTCACGTAGTTGCCCTTATTTGTGTGTGATGAGAGCACCCCAAATCTATTCCCTTAGCATCTTTCCAATGTTCAGTGGAGTACAATTCAGTACATGCTTGCAAATTAGATGTCTAGATTTATTTATTCAACATAACTGCAACTTTGTACCCTTTGACAACATCTCCCCATGCCCATCTCACCAACCCTTGGTAACCACTGTTGTTCTCCTCTTTGCTTCTTAGTTCAACCTTTTTTTGTTTTTGTTTTTGTTTTTGTTTTTTTAGATTCCACATATAAGTGATACTATGCAGCATTTGCTGTTCCCTTTCTGGCTTATTTCACTTTGTATTATATCCTCCAGATTCGTCCATGTTGTTACAAATGGCAGGATTTCCTTCTTTCTCATGGCTAAATAATAATTATATATCTATATCTATATCTATATCTAATGTATATTATTATTATATATGTTTATTATATATGTATATCACATTTTCTTTATCCATTCATCTATTGACAAGTTGTGTTGTTTCCATATCTTGGCTATTGTGAGTGAATAATACTGCAATGAACAAGGGAGTGCAGTTATCTCTTAAAAATCTTGATTTCATCTCCTTTGGAAATATATCCAGAAGTGAGACTCTTGGATCATGTGGCAGTTCTATTTCTAATTTTTTAAGGAATCCCCACACTGTTTTCTACAATGGTTGTACCAATTTATATTCTGGTCAACAGTAGACTAGGATTCCATTTTTCTCCACATCCTTGCCCACACTAGTTATCTTTTGTCTTTTTGATGACAGTCATTCTAACAGATGTGAGGTAATATTTCACTGTGGTTTTGATTTGCTTTTCCCTGATGATTAGTGATGTTGACTACCTTTTCATAGACATGTTGGCCATTTGTATGTCTTCTTTTGAAAAATGTCTACTCAGGTCCTTTGCCATTTAAAAAATCTGGGTTTTTTTTTTGGGTTTTTTTTTTTTTTGTTTTTGCTGTTCAGTTGTTTGTATTCTTTACATATTTTGAATGTTAATCCTTTCTTTTATCAAATGTAGGTTTTCAAATATTTTTACCATTCCATATGTTGTCTTTTCACTCTGTCGATTGTTTCCTTTGCTGTGAAGATTTTTAGTTTAATGAAATCCCATGTCTATTTTTGCTTTTACTGCCTGTGATTTGGGGGTCATATCCAAAAATTATTTCCCAGACCAATGTCAAAAAGCTTTTTTCCTTATCATAAGCTACTTGTTTATTGATTCAGGTAGTGAGAATAAAACACATAAAAGAGGCAATTATCCATGTAAAAAGTATTAGTTTACTCAGTTTGTAAGTATATTTAAAGAGGTAATTTAAAACACTTCTTTTGTTTTTTTTTTTCAACGTTTATTTATTTTTGGGACAGAGAGAGACAGAGCATGAACGGGGGAGGAGCAGAGAGAGAGGGAGACACAGAATCGGAAACAGGCTCCAGGCTCTGAGCCATCAGCCCAGAGCCTGACGTGGGGCTCAAACTCACGGACCGCGAGATCGTGACCTGGCTGAAGTCGGACGCTTAACCGACTGCGCCACCCAGGTGCCCCAAAACACTTCTAAATAAAAGAGTAATTGATTTCATCTCACACAAGTGAGAAGTAGCTCAGATGAAATTCATGTGGTAAATATAATGGCTTTTATTATTTCATTCTATGTATTTAATGTTACTGATAATTCAGGGAACATAAAAAGATAATCACCAATCCAACAAATGTATAATATTAAAGAGACTATACCAAATTTAATTTTTTGCCTTTTGGATAATCAAAACTATTGGTTAGATGCATAAAGTTTATCAATGCTCTGACTTTTCATATCTCTCTTTACCTGTTTATTTCCCTACTAGACTATAAGCTCCTTGAGGGAAAAGTATTTCTCATTTATTGAATCTTCAAAGGACAGTGTCAAGAATATAATAAGCACTCAATAAAAGTTGTTAAATTGAAAAAAACACTGTACATTTGCCTTTTTTCTTACATTTTATTCTTACACTATTTATAAAGTATACTAAGATCATTCACTGTTAATGTATCAACAATTGACAGAGACCTGAAATATTACTTATAAGATGGGTACTGTATAATCTTTTTCATTTGCATCCTCAGACCATTATGTGTTCGGTTTCTATTACGTGCTGGATGCTGTGTTAATTTTAAGGTAAACAGTAATAATATTTGTAAAACTCTTGGCTGTTTTGAGAGAAAAAGATTTAAATTAAAAGATACTAAATTAAATAACATAAAAGTAACAGCCTATTGTCAAATATTAAGAATACATTTACATAAAGTAGTTAGAGAAGACACTTAATATCCCAAACAATAGCTAAAATATCTCAAAAAGGGGAATGGATAGTGAAAAGAGGAAGCAAGTATGATGATATAAACATCTCCTGCCTTTTCATCATCTAATGACACGCAGAAGCATTAAGCAACTGCCTACAGGACCCTGTTTCAATGGCATGACCAATCTGGGTTTAATATTATTATAGTAGGCAATGAGGCTGTTTATACAAATTTCAATGAATTCATGGGAATGAAAAACATTTTGAGGTGAAATAATGTTGATTTCACTCTGCCACATAGCTCTCGCTTAGACCTATCAAACTCTAATAGAGTATTCAACATGAAAACCTAGGGTTGTGGTGTTATATTAGGTTATTTGCATTAAATTATTCACTTGATGTTTGGTACATAATATACACTCAATAAATTATAGTGTTATTTCAAAAAAGAAATTATTTAAGAGGAAACATCTAAGGGGATAAGCTCTAAATGATTTTTAATTAATTTTAAATAGTTTGTCTAATTTCAAGTGTTTACTACTTTTCTTTTCCTCTCCTATAGGAGGTGATGATGTGTCTCCAGCTGTGAGGAATGTCTCTGAACTAGTTATATTGACACTCACTATTGCTTTTTACAACAGTTTATTTCTAAAGTTCTTTTGTCTATGTATAGAGTGACACAGTAATGACTATACATTTTCCCAGCCCCAAACCACATAAATACTCTGCAACATTTTCTCTGGAGCCACTACCTTTTTCTGTATAGCACTATTATCTGCATTTGCTATTATTTTACTACACTTCACATTTGAGCAGTACATTGTAATGTCCTGGACTCAGGTGCCCTGTGTTTCTGTACATGGTTGTGCTTTCATAGCAAGATGTCTCTTAAAACAGACTTCAGATTAAACCTCTTGTCTTTCTAATTTGCTCCAATTCTACTCTCTTGATCAGATTATCAGTGACTGGATTTTTATACCTCTTGCTCCAAGCCATACTAACCACCATGGCTGTGTTGGTCACATATTAGAAGTATCTAAAAGTCTTGTCAGACTGACTTGTCTGCTTAATTAGATATTTTAACCCTTTAGTTTTTTTTCTGCACAGTGGAATGAGATATTTATCCAACATTATTGTTTGTGAAGGCAAAAGAAAAAAAATAGATTTCTCTGCCATCAGCAATATCATCCCTCCATGATGAACAGGAAGAAAATACTATTAATTGCAGATGATCTGAATAGGAAAGAGGTTGAGAACATATGGGAATCATTTTAAGGAATGTTTTCCAACTACATGCATCCTCTTGACTCCCAAAAGAGGACTGTCTTCCTTTCTGAGGATTGCCATTTAGAATAGACAGAAGTCATAGTCCATTGGTATGATGGAAAGGTAATGATTGAGACCCTTTACTTTTTTATTTTTTTTCACTTTTAGACACTCTACTTCATCACCACCAAGAATGGGAATGGAACACAAAATACTGTCGGGCTTTTATTTCCATCAAAGGCTTTTCTTTCTGTCCACTATTTATGTTAAATATATGTATAACACATTAACAAAATGAATGATAAAAATCATATGATCATCTCAAAAGATGCAAAAAAGGATTTGAAAAAATTCAGCATCCATTTATGATAAAAACTCTCAGCAATGAAAGTTTAAAGAAAATGAAACAACATAATAAAGGCTATACATGACAAGCCCATAGCTAACATCATACTCAATGATGAAAAGCCAAAAGCTTTTCCTCTAAGATCAGGAACAAGACAAGGATACCCATTCTTGACATTTTCATTCAACATAGTATTGGGAGTCCTCACTGGAGCAACTAGGCAAGAAAATAAATAAAAGAAACCTAAGTAGGAAATGGGGAAGTAAAGCTGTCACTATTTGTGAACATGATTTTGTATATAGAAATTCCTAAAAAGAAGTGCCTGGGTAGCTCAGTTGGTTAAGTGTCTGACTCTTGACTCAACTCAGGTCATGATTTTATAGTTTGTGAGTTTGAGCCCCAGGCAGACTCTGCACTGACAGTGTGAAGACTGCTTGGGATCCTCCCTCTCTCCCTCTCCCTCCTCCCCTCTCCCACTGTTGAGCACTCTCTCAAAATAAACAAACTTAAAAAAAAAGAAATCCCTAAAAATTGAACCACAAAACTGTCAGAATTAACAAATGAATAATATTGCAAGATAAAAAATCAATATGCAAAAATATGTTGCATTTTTATATATTAACAACAAACTATCAGAAAGAGGAATTTAAAAATCCCATTGTAATTTATTGCATCAAAAAATAATAAAGTAACTCGGAATAGCCTTAACCAAGGAGGTGAAAGACCTGTACGCTGAAAACTATGAGATATGATGAAAGAAACTGAAGATGACACAAATAAATGGAAAGATATCCATCCTGTGCTCATGGGATGGAAAAATTAATATTGTTAAGATGTTCATATGACACAAAGCAATCTACAGATTCAACGCAGTCCCTATCAAAACACCAATGATATTCTCCATGGAAGTAGAACAAATAATCCTAAAATTTGTACAGAACCTCAGAAGATCCCAAATAGCCAAAACAAATCTTACAAAAGAACAAAACTGGAGGCATCGTTCCCCCTGACTGCAAGCTATATTACAAACCTACAGTAATCAAAACAGTATAGGATTCGCAAAAAATAGATATGGACAGATAATAGAACAGAATAGAGAACTCAGAAATAAACTAGTGGCAATCAGAAAGAATGAAATATGGCCTTTTGTAGCAACGTGGATGGAACTGGAGAGTGTTATGCTAAGTGAAATAAGTCATACAGAGAAAGAGAGATACCATATGTTTTCATGGATCCTGAGAAACTTAACAGAAGACCATGGGGAGGGGAAGGAAAAACAAAGGTTAGAGTGGGAGGGAGCCAAAACATAAGGGACTCCTAAAAACTAGAACAAACTGAGGGTTGATGTGGGGTGGAAGCGGGGGAGGGTGGGTGATGGGTATTGAGGAGGGCACCTGTTAGGATGAGCACTGGGTGTTGTATGAAAACCAATTTGACAATAAATTTCATATTTAATAAATAAATATTAAATATGAAAAAAGAAACTCATGCATATCTGGTTAATTGTTTCTAAATGTTTATTTATATTGAGAGTGTGTGTGTAAGTCATGGAATTACAGAGAGAGAGAGAGAGAGAGAGAGAGAGAGAGAGAGAGAGAGAAAATCCCAAGCAGGCTCATGCTGTCTGTACTATAGAGCCCAATGTGGGGTTCAAACCCATGAACCAAGAGATCATGAACTGAGCTGAAATCAATATTCAAACATTTAACTGACTGAGCCACCCAGGTGCCCCAATGGTCAATTAATTTATGACAAAGGAGCCAAAAATAAACAATCAAGAATAGGCAATCTCTTCAACAAATGGTGGTGAGAAAACTGGAGAGCAAGAGAATGAAATGGGACTACTATCTCACCATACAAAAAATTAATTCAAAATGGATTGAGGACCAAAAATCTGAGAATAAATCAGGTGTTAAGCTCCTTGACATAGCTGTTGGCAACACTTTCTGTTTCTGACTCCAAAGGTAATGGCAACAAAAGCAAAGATAAACAAATGAGATTATATCAAACTAAAAAGCCTCTGCACAGTGAAGAAAGCCATTTACAAATAAAAAGACAACACAGTGAATAGAAGATATTTGCATATCATCTATCCAATAAGGGGTTAATATTCAAAGTATGTAAAGAATTCATACAACTCAATAACAAATGAACAATCCCATTAAAAAATAGGAAGACAATCTGAATGGACATTTTTCCAAAGAAAACATACAGATGGACAATAGGCATATGAAAAGGTGTTCAACATCACTAATTATCTGGGATATGCAAATCATAACCACATGGAGATAATTATCTCACACCTGTCAGAATGGCTATTATCAAAAAGACAAGAAATAACAAGTATTGACCAATATGTGGAGGAAAGGGAACACTTGTGCACTGTTGGTGGGGATATAAACTGGTGCAAGCACCATGAAAAACAGAATGGAGGTCTGCCAAAAGCACTAAAAATAGAACCACCATATGATCCAGCAATTCTACTTCTGGGTGTTCTTTGAAAGAAAATGAAAACATTAATTTGAAAATTATTATGCACCCAATTCAAGTGCAGCATTATTCATAACAGGCAAGATATGGAAACAACCTAAGTATCCATCAGTAGATGAACATATAAAGAAGATGTGAGAAATATTTTTGCACACGCACACACACACACACACACACACACACGCACACACGCACACACACTAAAATACTACTCAGCCAAAAGAAAAAAAAATGACGTCTTGCCATTTGCAATAACAAAAATGGACTTAAGGATATTGTACTAAGTGCAATAAGTCAGAAAGAAAAACACCAGGTGTTGTCACTCATATGTGAAATCTAAAAAGGAAAACAATAAACAAAACAAAACACAACAGAATAGATTCCGAGAACAGATTGGTGTTGCCAGAAGCGAGAGAGGTTGTGCAGTAACCGAAATGTGTGAAAGGGGTCAAGAGGTGCAAACTTCCAGTTATAAAATAAGTCTTGCGATTAACTTATAGCATGTTGACTTTTGTCAATATTGTATTTCATATTACGTAACTTCATATCGTAATGGGTGAAACTACATTTATTGTGGTGATTATTTTACAGTCTATACAAATATCAAATCATTATGTTGTACACCTGAAACTTATATAATGTTTTATTTCAATTATACCTCAATTTAAAAATAGAACTTTTGCTCTAAGCCTCTTCATGCTGCTACTCTAGTATAATTATGTCATAATGAATAATGATATACATAAGTTTTCTATGATTATTTGGTGAAATAATCATACATCTTTCTCACAGCAAAAATAGATTGTGTTGGTATGTTTCAATTTCTTAAGGTTTAGAAGCTTTCTGTACAAAATTTTCTTTCAGAAGATTTTATTTATCTTGAACTCATTAAATTGCTCTGTTTTATTAAACAACTATGAATTTACTCTTTGGAGGGCCCCTGCGATAGTAGTAAATGCATATCATCTGACTTTCCAAAAATATCAAACACCAGCTAACAGATTTATATGATAGTTGGAAAATACCCAAGTACTTTCAGTAGAATGCTCTCTTAAAAGCACATTGTATGCTAATCATATAGGGAATTTAAACAACTGTGCTTAAAAGAAAGAAAACAGGAAAGGAAGATTTAAGTCAATTCATCATTTTTATTACGTATTCTCAATTCTACCCAGACCACATCTAAAAAATGTTTTTCAGTGGCATTTATTACTTCACCACTCACTTTTAAAGCTGCCTATGCACATATCAAATGGACAGACTTACTTATGTACAATATCACGTGCTGTAGACAGAATACTTAGCATTGATAATAAGAAGAATAATTAAAGAAAATCTTTGAATAATGCTTTTTAGATCACTCCTAACATTTGAATATTCCTTTTCACTTTTAATTTTTTTTTCTTTTTTTTTTTCTTTTTTTTTCTTTTTTTTTTTTAATTTTTTAATTAGCTGTGGCTTTGATATGAGGCACACGTGTACTTGAAGCTAAAGGACCACTCTGACAACTTTCAGTTATTCAGAAATATTTTCATTCATTATTTGCAGTTCCATTCCAACATTTTCAAATTACTCTTCAAATCTCCATTTGGTACATATTTCTCATTTTACGAATGGTAACCTTTTTTTTTCTCCCTCAAATATAAAATTATAGTTCATTCAAACACTTCTTTCTCTTAATAAAGTATATGTCATCTTTCGATCATAAAATAGAAGCTCTTCCATGCACAGCAGAGAAGGGACCTACATCATTCTCACTGGCACAAAGTATCAGGGAAAAACTATAAATGGGGGGGGGGGGCAAAAAATTTCCTCAGTGTCCTTTATAAAACTTCACTTCCTAATATCTCTTCTTCCAAACTCCAAATTTTCATTGTTCTTAAGCTAGCCAAAGTATACTACCTAGACTTGCCATAAAGATCTTTTTGATTTATAAATATCCCTCCCACCCCACATTTATTCTTTCAATAATGCACTTACTCTTTAGTAAAAATAGCCTTGGCAATCAACGTTTGGATTGAAGAAATTCAAACTAAAATGTCAATGACTGTAATTCAATGTCTAATGAGTACATTAAACATTTTAAAAGAACAGTGTAGTGACCTAGCTGAAAATGAATGTATAATTCACAGGTTGGATGGAGCAGGGAGATATTTTTCAATCAGAGTTCTCCTTGCTACCCTTTATCTATATGAACAGATCACAAGTACATGTATCTCACACACTCAACACATCAGAAGAATAAGCACTGCCAATGGACTCTTTACCCAAAGTGGAAATAGAATGTACAACATAACCTCAACCTGTACTAGCATGTCTCTTTTACAAATGGGCACGTTATTCCAAAACAAAATTACAGGATTTCTGGAGTTATTGCATCAACCTAAGTAATGATGGTATCAAATCTACTTCGATTGACATTTTTTCTGGGTGTTCTACGTGTCTCTTATGTACCGAATAGTTAACTTGTTTCCAGAAACATGGTTAACGTGGGCAAATCCCTAGGAAATGGGAAATCCCTAGGAAAGTTCAAATAATGAGAAAAGGCCAAGGGAAGTTTTCTGGATTTGAGAATTCATGTTGCCTGAATTTTTCTTTGTGTTACTGGCTCACCTAATATGCTCCCTGAACTCTCATCTCACCTGACTTCAATCTAAATTCTGCACAGAATTTCCTACATACCACAAGGAATTTACAAAAGGGCCACGAATGAACTTGGGTTTCTTCTAGATTCTGTAGTGCCAGAAGACATACTGGCATTTATAGCAGTTTATATAAATAGTATATAAAAATAGTATAACTAAACACACTAGTGCAGCATGATAGACATAAAATACATTATCAAGTTTCATTTTGTGATACTTGACTTGAGAACACTTTGGGAAATCCAGAACTCAAAAAACAACTTGATAGCACTGAGACCATAATCATATAATAGATAGTCTTCCAGCAGGATCCACTAAAGAGACATTTGGCTTATGTAAAAACCGGCAAAACAGGAGTGAAGATTGATAGTTTTTTTAATTAAAATTAACACTGTAATAGCATCATACTCTAAAATTTTAAAATTCAACATTTAAAACTAAGAGTCTGATAATCAGCTTATACAAAATTTTAATCAGAAACCTTCTCTTTTATCCTCTTCCAAGTAAGCCCTTTTAGAGTGCCTCTGATAATGTCAGTTCTGCCCTTGGAAACTTCAATATTCATGAAGCACTGAGTACCCCAGGTCTTTCCCACTTTTCCCTCCTATCACCCATATTTTCCACACCTTTAGTGGCCTGAATTGCTTTCTGCTATTGTGACTCAGTAACCTGTGCTAAAAACAGGCAATGAGCATACAGATAAATACATTTGTATTTTTAAGAAGACTTTCTAAAGGGAATGTCTATTCCCTGTAGCGGTAAGACTGTTAAAGAAAGGTTTATAGCAAGTAACTATGTTTAAAATGACTCTCCCTAAAGAATCAGATCAAAAGAAATAAAAAATATCAGCCTTGATCTTGGGAAAAACCTTGGTGAAAATAATGGCAGAGGCAAGATCCCGTATTTGCCTGTTCTTCACAGAATATTTTTATTCTGCAGATAGAACTACTCTGCTCTATTGAGCACTTACAATACACCTTAGGGGACTACCTACACCTAGCTCCACAAAAACTTAAGAAGCCTTGATTCAGTTAACTTTGCAAGCCAGTACGAAGTCAAGAGTATGCTAGTTCCTCTCTGATGCTGGACCCAAGTACTGGCAAACAAGATTTCTGCATCTTGGCCCCATGCCTTTATCTTATATAGTTGCTCCACCAGAATGGGATTCTCTACCTCTGATCTTTAGTCCCTGCGCTGAGACCATCCTAAGTATTGCTAGTTTGCCTCTACTTCATACTTGTGCCTTGGTACTCTGTCACTAGGTTTTCCCTACCTTCTAGAATAATCACTTATAATCACTGTCAGGACATTCCTGTCACAGATCATCTGCCCATATTTAAATGTTGTGCCTATCTCTGTCATCAGCAGACTCTGGGCTGCATCTGCCAGAGTGGAAAATGCACTTGCCCCTGGAAAATGCACTGTTTCTAAGATCCCTTCTCATTTGGTGTCGGCCTTAAAATGTCTGTTTCCCAAAGCTTACTCTGCCAGTAAAATTTTAAGAGTAGCTGGACTCCTAAAGACAACTGAGCCTTCTTATTCTTATATAAGTAAGAATATAGAGGTCTGAGAGGTAAGGTGAATAACCTGAGATGGTATGGCTTGTAACTGGCAGAGCTATTAGAATCCCAGTCCCATGACTCCTAAAATTTGGGCTCCTTTCACTACTCAATTTAGGCTGATTAAAGACAGCCAGATGCCAGACCATCTTCAAATAAGATCATGCAAGGCGGTGAAAAGAAACAACATGTTGACTTCTCTGATTTTGGAGTGAAAAGAAGTACTGATTTAGTTTTCCTAACTTATAGGATACATAACCCTAAGCAAATATTTAGCTTCCCTCAGCTTCTATTTACCTCCTGTCGATTTGCAAATAATGTCATATTTGTAAATTATGTTTGAAAATCTAAAAAGATGTGTTGATATGCCTGAAATTTTTTGTTTGGCATAAAGTAGGCCTTCAGTAAGCCTTTCCTACATCTTTTTTTTTAAATTATTTTTTAACATTTATTCATTTTTGAGAGACAGAGCACAAGTGGGGGAGGAGCAGAGGGAAAAGGAGACACAGAACCTGAAGCATGTTCCAGGCTCTGAGCTGTCAACACAGAGCCTGACACAGGGCTCACGCCCCTGAACAGTGAGATCATGACCTGAGTCCAAGTTGGACACTTAACTGACTGAACAACCCAGGTGCCCCAAGCCTTCCCCACATCTTGAATAAAAGCATTGGTTCTTAAATTATAGACCAAAATATTAAGTAAAATAATATAAAACATGTTTTCTAAATGCTTATTGTGATAAACATTTTCCTTTCATTATGTTTTTCCCTTTGGTATATGAAAACTCTAATATTTACCAGTAAATTAAATTTGTATCATTACTTGTATAAGTATTTTTAAAAATGATTTCATTCATGGTAAATATGAATAAGATTATTATTATGCAATGATTTTTACACAAATATAGAATTCACAACTTCATTTAACAAAACCTTACAAGACTTATCATTAGGTAAGGATAATTTTGGTATTTGAGACACAGGACTTAAGAGGAAAGACAGAACTCCTAACTCAAGAAAGCCTACAACAACAACAACAACAACAACAACAACAATAAAACACAGGAAATAAATAAGTACGATAATTTCAGATAATGATAAATACTGTAAATAAAATAAAAGAAGGTAAATAAATAGAGAAAAATATGGTGGAGGTGTAATTTTAGACAAAGCATATCTTAGACTTATTCATTGGAAACAGATCCTTACATGAAGAACTACATGTAGATTTTTTTGAGGAATTTTCCCAGAAGATACACTTAGAAGGAAATGAGGAAGGCAGAACTCTGCAAAAGGAGAAGCTGACTCACTGAGTTCTCAAAAGATACTCTGCAAAGCTCTAGACACCATAAAAATTCTCCCAAATTGGGGCAAGGGTATAATATCTTCTTTTATTGTTCATGGAACATTATCTGGTAAAACTTGAGAAAAAGAATTCCATTATGGAATGGTTTAAGAAACACTGAGGCTAAGGAACATTTAAGCAGGTGTAATAACTCTAGGATTTCTTTAAGTGTTGAAAATATTAAAATTAATTTCAAACATACAAAAGAGAAAATATATAGTTTCTGAAATTTCTATAATTACCTTTTCAGTCATTATCTCATGGGACTAGGATTACAAGGAACATATTAAATATACAAGGAAGTATCTATTAACACTTCAGAGCAGTAGGTCACATAAGTCTTAAGAATGTGACAAAATTTAGGGGTATTCTCCCTTGAAAATGTGCACATGCACGCACACACACAGACACATTGAGTGAATAATTTCATATTGTTACACAAAACTTGAGGCTTCTCCATGGAGCCTAGGTTACAAGCCTCTATCCTCCATCATTGCTAACTGATGTCTGCCATTGACCAGCGACACCATGAACATCATTAGAGTGTATTAGATAGAATGTTAGGCCTCATCGCAGACTTACTGAATCAGAATCTGCATTTTTAAGACAATTCCCTGTTGATAGGTATTACATTTAAGTTTGAAAAGTTTTGTTCTAGAAGAAGGTCATATGGTTAATTTCAACACTCAATAAAAAGAAAAACTATTATATTTCTAGATAATTCCAATAGTTTTAAACATCCTTCTGAATTTTCCCTAAATTTTTACACTGACTCAAATCAGCCTTAACCATGGCTGGGAGTTAGCTATTTTAATATTTCATCACTTTTACAAAACAAATAACATAAAATGATGTTATCCATTAGTTATTTGGCGGTGCAAGCTATAGAACTTGAAAAGGCATCCTCTTGTATCTTAATGCCACTAATGCATGATTTACAAAGGCATAGACTTGTAATCTCAGGAGTCTTTATATTTCCTTAAAAGATTAAACAGCCATGTAAATCCATTATCTAGAAGGTTAGACAGAAATGTCAGTGCCTGGGTGTCCCATAATGGACAGTGCTGACTCATAATAATAGAATACAAGGTCTTTCCTTAAGAGATTTATGTCTGATTGCAATTTTCCATGTCCAGATACCCACAATCAGCAATAGGTGCCACTGTATATGCAAAAGTAGAATTTTAAAATATGAAAGGGAAGATATAAAAAAAGAAAGATATAAAAAAGATGTTCCCACACATTAAATTATCATAGCTAAGTCCTACTGTTTGATATAATCAGTCTATCCAATCTTTCCTTCAAGTATAGATTTTAGGAGAAAAACTAGTAATTTTTTCCTAAATTTTTTTGTTGTTCATTTGTGAAATAGGAAGGATCTAAATCCTATTAAAACATCTAAATATACATCTAAATATACAAGAATGTTCAAAACACATACTGCTCTGGTCAAGCAATTTAGTTCAAAAGTAGATTTTAAAATTCATAACAATTTCATGATAAATATGATATGGATATAAGAAAAAATAAGTTCAGAAATGTAAAGCTGAAATGAACCCTGCTGATTCTAACTCTTTGTAGAAGTAAGTGGGGCATAAATTCTATTTTTTCAAACTGGAATTTCTAGAGATTGCCATTTCTGGGGCCCTGACTTCTTGCAGTCCATAAATGAACTATTGAGTGTTGATACTTCTCAACTGATCTTTAGAGGTGACCATTATAGGAATACATCCTGTATTTTGTAGTCACTGCTTTAGTTTTAGCCAATGACTTTTTGCAAGTTTTCTTTTTTCTTTTGATGCTGGGCACAAATTATTCAAAGTCAAACTGTAAGAACACTTGAAAATGTTTATTAATATTCCCCCATTAACCCTTGATAATTTTTTACAAAGGCCTAATTTCTTACAGATAACTCATTGAATCTACTATCATTTAATAGTTTTTTTTTCTAAGACCACTCTAATTTCTCTGTGTCTCTTACAATAGAAGAATATACATGATTCTCAAATCACAACCTGATCAGTTCCTAAAGAAAAATATTAATACTCTCTGTTTCATGTAGGTCTGTTTCATGTACAATATTGATATTCATTTTTTAATATATTTTTCAAAAAACAGGAAGCTGTTCCTCATTTGTTGATAGGGCATTTTACAGTGAATGATGTCTACTACTTTTTCCTGATACATATCTGTAGGGTGGATTGGTTCTAGAGAAATGCTGTTTATTATTTCACCCTTGTACTTATCTTGGCTGTTTTTCAAGTCACTTAATCTAGCCACAGAACTTCTGTTGTAGTCTCAGAAGGATAAATATGTTCAAAGAAAGAAAAAAGGAATGAAGGAAGGAAGGAAGGAAGGAAGGAAGGAAGGAAGGAAGGAAAAGAAGGAAGGAAAAAAGGAAGGAAGAGGAAAGGAAAGGGGAAAAGAAAAAAGGAAAAGGAAAGAAAGAAAAGAAAGGAAAGGAAAGGAAAGGAAAGGAAAGGAAAGGAAAAGAAAAGAAAAGAAAGAAAGGAAGGAAGTAGGGAAGAAAGAGAAAGAAAGAAAGAAAGAAAGAAAAAGAAAGAAAGAAAGAAAGAAAAAGAAAGGGATAGAAGATGAGAGAGAGAGGGAGGGAGGAAGGAAGGAAGAAAGAGGGAGGGAAAAAAGAAAGGTGGGGGGGAGAGACAGAGAAGGAGAGAGGGAGGAATAAAGAAAGAAAGGAAGGAAGGAAGAAAGAAAGTTTCCTATTCCAACAGTGGATTAGGGAAGCTTTAATGCCTTCAGTAGTTTCATCAACTACATCTACCCTTAATGGTGGTTTTACAGCCCTCTGGCCAACCTCTTCTAAATGGAAATTCTAGAGCTACCAGATTTTCAATGAATATAACCATTTTTAGGAATAATAACCGTACTTGGTTATAATATGTTTTTAAAAATGTACTGCCATTTTAAATTTGCTTTAATTTTTAAGGATTTCATAATTCACATAGGTCTATATGTGAATTTGGTCTGTATTTTTTTCTCTATTCCTGCCTGCTGTGGATGTTAACATTACATTAATAAATGTAATTATGTGACTTTACATCCTATTTGGTCTTGAAATAATTAGTAAAAAACAATTAGTTGACCCTTGAACAACGTGAGGGTTAGGTGTGCTGAACCCTTATGCAGTCAAAAATCTATATATAACTTTTGATTCCTCAAAACTTAACTACTAACTGGAAGCCTTGTCGATAACATAAACAGTAAATTAAAACATATTTTGCATGTTATATGTGTTATATACTGTATTATTACAATAAAGTAAGCTAGAGAAAATAAAATGTTAAGAAAATCAGAAGAAAGAGAAAATACATTTACAGTATTGTACTGTATTTATGGGGAAAAATTCATTTATATGTGGACCCACACAGTTCAAACTCATGTGGTTCAACAGTAAACTGTAGTCTCTTCCTTGAATGTTTGGTAGAATTTGCTTGAAAAAGAAAAATAAAAGATGTGGAGAAGAGACTAAGAAATTCCAGAACATCTCAAATGAGTCCCACAAAGAAAAGATATGTAAAACAAGACATGATAATTAAATTTTGTAGAACTGAGAAGTGGAATGATTTTTTTAATTTATAAGTGCATACTAAAGGCCAAACAAGGTAAATAAACACATTCCTTAATTGGTCACATCATAGAAAAACCAAATAAGTTAACAGTGGGAGACAATTCTGAAAGCCACTTGGAAAGAATTGGCCCGATTCCAGGACTGTGAGATCATGACCTGTGCTGATATCAAGGGTCAGATGCCTAACCGACTGAGCCATTCAGCTACCCTTATTTGCTTTCATGCTTTAGGGATAGTTTAGCTACATATAAAATTCTAGGCAAATAGTTAATTTCACATAAAACTTTTAAGTCATTACTCCTTTTAGTGTATTGTCTACTGTCCATCTTTTTTTTCCACATTAACAATCTGTTTTTTCTTTCCTACATTTTATACTTATGTTATCTCTTTGTGTTGCATTTCTTTTGTGAATTCCTCAGTTCCAACAAGTGACAAATACTCTCTATGATAATGTTTGATTTAAATTCACTTTACATTATCTTCTTTTAACATTTTTATTTTTATTCTCTCAGAACCCCCTTGCCCACCTAGTTTTTTTTTTTTTCTTTCGTCCACCCCTTTTTCTCATTCAGCCCAGTGGGATTTAAAAGCTATAGCTCTGGCCCTTGGATTCATGCAATGTAATTTGCTCCAATTTTCTTCCATAACTGAGAAAACTTTGAATCATCGGTGTGTAAACTAAAGTAAATGAAAAGAAGTAAAAACTGCAGGTAAAAATAGATAAATTAATCCTGGAGTCTATTCTGACCTTGGCTCTAGTTCCTTCCTACCAATGTATATTTAGTTCTGATGTACAAAGATTTCATATTTAGTTTGATTTTTATATCCTTACTATGTATCTTTTCTCCTTACTCCTTTATTGTATTTTCAATATGAACTTGCAGTGCTATTTTGGCTTATGTTCCTTTCATTGTATTTGTGTTTTGTACTGGCCTTCCCTTGAGTTACTGTAGGGCTGATACTCATTACTAATCTTTGTATTGCCAGTATCTGAGTACTACAAACTTATATAGTAGGCAATTAGTAATGGTTTGCTGATTGATCAATGAATTTTTAGTAATATATATAATGTGTTTGTCCAACTAGAGGAAACCTACCAACTTTTCTATTGGTGATATGGAAGTCTGAAGGGAATTGCTATATTTTTAATACTATAAATAAAGGCAAAATAACAATAAGCTGTTCAGCAAATATCTTCACTGTGATATCTTCACTTCAGTGTGTTTCTATGATATTTTGATTACTCTGAATTTGTTTTTATTACTTAAGTCTGCTTTGACTAATTTTAAACATGTCTGGCCACACACTAGAATTTAATGACAAAAAATGTGTGTTGATGAAAACTTATTCTTAAATAATTTTAGTGTACTAAAACTCCTGTGCTGTAAATCTTAACATAAATTAACCTATAGTGATATTGCAAGGTTAAGAAAAGGAAGTCCTCAACTTTCCAAAGGAGTTTCACAGAAGGAAAATCCTCTAAATCCTCTTTAGCTGATTGAATTTCTCTTTTAAAATATTCTTAGGTAAACAGTGAATGTCATGAATAAGTATATTTTATTTAAATGTAAATTGTTATTTCAAAAAAGAGGATTTTCCCCCCTTGAGATTAAAAATTCATTACCTCTAAGATCATATCTCTGGAGTTAGGAAATAACATGAGACCAGTTTCAGAGATCACATAATCATTCTCATCTATGGATTTTATTTTCTAAGTACTGCATAAATTCTCAGCTATATGACTTAGGAAAGCACAATAGATAATGGATGTCTCAGAATATGTCCTAACAATTTCATTTAAGACACAGCATCATGTTAGATGAGTAATATTTGTGTAAAATACTACAGCTATTATGTACATTTTTAATGTAAATACTGTGCCACATTCAAATGTAGTTTCTAGGAGTACAGACACGTGTTTTCCATGGGTTCTATGAATTTC
The DNA here is from genome assembly GCF_014898765.1 of Herpailurus yagouaroundi. Taxonomy (NCBI): domain Eukaryota; kingdom Metazoa; phylum Chordata; class Mammalia; order Carnivora; family Felidae; genus Herpailurus; species Herpailurus yagouaroundi. The sequence goes on from NW_024412404.1 coordinate 8,073,433, forward strand.
CTTCTGCTTTGAGGGCCATCAATATTGTATTTTGCTTTTCAACTTCACAGGCATTTTTATAAAGAAATCAAAGCATTACTTATGTTGATAATAATATAAAAATTAATTTAATGACTGGATATTTAATTCAAAGGGAAAATAATAATGATAATAGCATTTACATATAGGCCTTACCCTCTTCCCTGAACTATTTTAAGCACTTAGTTAATCCATTTAACTAATGGATGTAGTTAAATGATGTAGGCACTATTATTGTTCTCATTTTGTAAATGAGGAAACTGAAACACAGGCAGGTTACACAGATAACAGTGGTAGAACCAGGATTCCAAGAAAGGTGGTCTTATATCAGAGACACAGGTGGTCATACACCAGAACCTTCTGGACTGCTGTTTACCTTTAATGTCTTTGTTCTATGAAGACCAATTCAAATACAAGGGCTTGAAAATGACAAGTATGATACGGTATTTCAATTATTTATCAACTCAGAAGTCACATGAAATATATGGCTTCTCAAAGTCTAAAGATAGAGATCCTCTAGTTACATTTGGATAACAAAGTCCTACATAATATAAGTGGAAAGCCTAAAACCAGTCAAAACTCTGTCAGTTAAAACTTGAGGAAATACAAGTCCCTTCACCTTTCTGATTCCGAATTCCCTCATAGGTAGGAATAATATTCCTACTCTAATTTGTTGTTTTGAAATTACATGAGATAATATATCAGAAAAGTGTTTTATAAATTAAAAACTTATATTTAATTTGTTAGGAACACAGAAACCTTTCTAAACCCTAATGCAATATTGGATATTCCTAATTAATGAACCTGAAACAAATGAGCCAAACTGTGATAAGGGATTTAAGATATAACTTGAATTCATAGGGAACTAGTGTCTAATATACACTTATTCTGTGAACACTCTACATCTTATTGTAATGTCTATTTATTTCTCAGCCTCCCCTCCTAGACCATGAAGTTGTGATGATATAAACTGAGTATTTCAAAAGTAATAGAGGGTATTAAAGATTACTCCAATCCTCAAATCAATAAGTCAAGCTCATCATGGTTTGAAGTAGCAGATCTGGATTCAGAACCCCTAATCTTTCTAATTTCCAAGCCTATACTCATTTTATCATGCCTCATTTTTCATCTGGAATAAAAAAAAAAGAAAGAGAGAGAGAGGGAAAGAAAAAGAAAGAAAGAAAGAAAGAAAGAAAGAAAGAAAGAAAGAAAGAAA
>NW_024412404.1:8074676-8089265 GCF_014898765.1 Herpailurus yagouaroundi
AAAGAAAGAAAGAAAGAAAGAAAGAAAGAAAGAAAGAAAGAAAGAAAGAAAGAAAAGAAAGAAAGAAAGAAAAAACAAGGTGAGGATAGCCAAATATCTGAAAAAATAAACATTATGAAAAACATATAGCTAGTCAATAGATCAAGATTCTTTTTTCCAAAAATGACTTTTGAAAAATTGTCAATTAAAAAAACCACTTAGGGGCACCTGGGTGGCTCAGTCAGTTAAGCATCTGACTCTTGATTTCAGCTCAGGTTATGATTTCACACTTTGTAGGACTGACAACCTCATCGGGCTCTGCACTGTTAGATTCTCTTTCTCCTTCTCTCTCTGCCTCTTCCCCCACCAAAATAAATAAAAATGAAAAAACATTTTTAGAAAAACAATTTACCTACATACATCATAGGATACCAACACAAATAGCAGCAAAATGAGTTAACTGTTTTTTAAAAAAGATTTAGGAAAAGTTAGAAAATATTTCAAGTTTCTAAATAGAAGGATTTTCTAAATTTAAATCTGAATAAAGAACTCACACATTAAAAACACTTAGAATACCTGAACATTAAAACAAGTGAAATCAAAAGATAACAGCTGAAAATAGGAAATACTATTTCAAATATAAAAGAAAAATTAAAATAAATTATTTTTAAAAGATCTTATAGGTAAATAAGGAAATTATAAAAAGCAAAAATGTCTCAAAAGAGATAATATAAACATTAAACAAGAATGCCATTTAAAAATTCTATTTAATAACAAAGATCACTTTTTTAATCCATGAATTTTTTGGAAAACAATGCTCAAACTGGTAATATCCAGTTAGGGCAAGGATGTGGAAAATCAGTGCAACTTTAGATTACTGAAACTTTATCAAAGGCAGGAATAGTTTATACATTATAAAAAAATTAATATTTTTTTATTTCTTTTTGAGAGAGACCGAGTATGAGCAGGGGAGGGGCAGAAAGAGAGGGAGACACAGAATATGAAGCAGACTCCAGGCTCCAAGCTGTCCACAAAGAGCCCAATGTGGGGCTCTAACTCACGAACAGCAAGATCATGACCTGAGTTGAAGTTGGATGCTTGACCAAGTGAGCCATCCAAGCACCCCAAAAGTTTATACTTTTTGATCTGGTAAATGCATTTCTCCAAATTCATGATATAATTCTAAATAATCAAGAATTAGTGAAGCATTATATAAAATAATTGCAAATAACCAAATTTTGAATAATAGGAAAAGGTTAAGAAAAATATATTTTTTTAAATATGTTTTTGAGATAGAGTGTGAATGGGGGTAGGGGCATAGAGAGAGAGGAGAGGGAGAGAGTCCCAAGTAGGCTCCATACTGTCAGCATGGAGTCTGATGTGGGGACTTGATCCCACCAACCAAGAGATCAAGACCTGAGCCTAAATCAAGAGTTGATCGCTTAACCAACTGAGCCATCCAGGGACCCCAAGAAAAATATTTATCCTGTTATTGGTACAGTATAAAACCTTTGAAATGTGGTTATAAAACTATACTGCCAAAAAAAAGAATGCTTTTAGTATACAAGTGCTATATCAGTAAAAGAATTGTATGTATTTTTAAATATAAGGTATGTACTCTATAACTTTGTGAAATATAGTTATAGGAAAAATCCAATAAGAAATATAACAAAATAGTATGTTTTGTATTTGGATACTGAGATTACAGATGAAAATTTTCTGATTGCCTTTTTATTAAAAAAAATATTATTTCTATCCTTAAAGTAATGATTTCATGAAGAACAACAACAACAAAAAGAATTAAAGACTACCATGATAAAAAGGAAAGGATTTGAAATTCTAATGACTAATTTTTTTGAGTGTAGCTATTTCCCAAGAAGTGTGATATATAGTACAGTACAATGCAGTATAGTATAGTACTAGCTACTAAGTATATTTCTATAGATTTTGGTTTTCAGATTCTGTGACTTAGAATCTTAAAGATTCCTTATAATAAGGAAAATAATTAAACAAATTAAAATGCAGAAAATAAAAATAATAATGTAACTTTTTGTACAGCACATTTGTTTAACATTAGATCTAGCATAATGGTCTATAATAAAAGGTTATCTGGTTAATAAACCAAAGTACTCAGTACATAAAGGCTTAAAGTACGTCACTAGAGGATAAGATATGAACACAAAACGGAAGATTAATTTTCACCTTAACAATAAAAAAGCCAACTCATCAAGCTATTATGTTGCACTAAGGGGATATTAGTAAGAACATACACAAAGCCTGTTTATAAATTATCTATAAATAATATGGGAATTATATTATCACAGTTTCATATAAAACAGATACTGACCAATACCTCAAAGAAAATCCATACTAGAATTAGAATAAGAATTAATATTCTTCCCACTAAATCATGAAGCCTCCTTATTTTATTCCTATAAAATCAAATGAAAGTATAATTAAATCTTGTAATTCATATAAACTTAGGCAAGCTTCTCAATCTCTCAGAACCATACTTTGTTATCAGTTTCTCATTTTGATAGCATTTAGATTATTACAAGTTTGGGTTATTAACATCCAATAAACATCATGGTACACATATCTTTTACAATTATTAGATCTTTACCACAGGTATCTGAAGGTGAAAGTGATGTGATAGTACAGGAGGCTTAATGTGACTATCAGGAAAATGATATCCTATTGTAATATAAATTGTTTTCCTTTGGTCATTAATAAAGTTGAGGATATTTATTTTTATTCATATGCATTTGAGTTTTCAAACCTGTTTTTTTATTAAAGGTTATTTATTTATTTTAGAGAGAGAGAGAGAGAGTGCTTGTGCACAGAGGAGGGATAGAGAGAGGGAGAGAGAGAATCCCAAGCAGGCTCTGTGCTGTTAGCATGGAAATCGATGTGGGGCTCAAATCACAACCTGATTGAACTGTGAAATCATGAACTGTGAAATCACAACCTGATTTCAAACCAAGATTCTGATGCTTAACTGACTGAGCCACCCGGGCACCCAGAGTCAAAATCTTTATAAAAAAAGAGTCAAAATCTTTAACAACTGTACCTGTTATGCACATGGTAAGTATTTTCTATGAGTATGTAGGTTATCTTTTTATTCTGTGTTTATATTATCTTGCTTATATAAAAGTTTAAATACTGATAAAATCTGTCAAATTTTCCCTAGGGTTTTGGTTATTACACAATGATTAAAAAGGTTAATGTTTAGGTGGTCTTGGTAACTATGCAGTACCCATGCCAATTTTGAGACAAAAAGGGTTTAGTGCTTAAGGGTATGTAATCTAGAATCAGATTCTCTGGGTTTAAATCCTGGGCCACCTTCACCTAACTACCTCTGTGACATTAAATGAGTTACTCCCCTTTCCTGCATATAGTTTTCTCATCTACATATTGAGTAAATGTATATAAATAGAATAGGGCCTGGTACATAATAAGTGCTATATAAATGGTTGCTAATAATTTTTCACTCCAAACATATTTGTTACCCTTACAAACTCCTCTGTATAAGCTCCAACAATGCAATTTGTATATTAAGAGTTTATTCAATTAGTTTTCACTCACTTGATAACTATAAGTTGGTGCTTCTATGTACCTTTCTGCCTTACTAGTACCAAGCCAGGCACTAAAATAGTAATAATAGTAGGTATAAATCATTCATTTCTTCATTGAGCTTACTGTCTCATATGGGGGAGAATAAAATTGCATCATGACAATTAATAAGAGAGATAAAAATATTATGATGGATTTGACCAATTCAGATTTGGGAAGTTACTTCTCTAAGGAAGTGATGCTTAAATTGAAGTCTAAATGATAAGCAGAAATTATTCTGAGAAAAAAGGACAGGAAGACCATTTCATACAAATTTAGCCAGGTAAATTAATAAAGTCATATTTTTAATTCACTTTAATCTCACAAATGAGCAGTATTTTAGAAACAAGAACTGTTAATATTACTTTGCAATTCAAAGAGTAAATGATTAAGAACTCCTTCAACTCCAGTTATTTTTGTGAATTATACAATGTAATCATTATTTGTAAAAGGATTGATTGCTTTTAGAAACTCTGGTCTTGAATTTACTTTTTTTTAGTCCACTCTCTTGTAGACATATCCACTGTATACTTTAGAAAGTTTTTGGTATTTTTCTAGAATATAAAAGCACTTTGTACAAAGTTTCAATATACACATAGTTGGGATTAAATAACATTCATGTGGATGACAATCTAATTTATATGAAGGACTGATCTGTAGCCTGTGCATTTGACAAATTATATTAGGTTCGTCTTCTGATATCTGGAGAACTTTTGTAAAGGAAAACAAAACAGAAAACTCCTACAATTAATCATAGGAGTTTAGTTTTGTTCACTGACATCCAAAATAGAAACGCTTGGCAGAAAACTTAAAATTTACTTCATCCATCTTTTCTATAATTATTTACACTGAAACTATTAAAAGACTAAGTATTTGAAGTGCAGTGTTTAAAAAACTATATTGCCTGGATTGGGTTTGCTTTTTATTTTTTCTCAAGTTCTTCCTAAGTTCTTCTTCTCAAACATTCTAAATAAAGCTTATATGAAATCTTCTAAATTAAAATAACCATGAAAGTATTCTGTAGCAATTCAAAGAAGGACATTTTTTCTTCATAGATCCAAGGGCTGAATTCTATGCAATAAGTTATTAGGTAAAACAGATTTGCTTATGTGAAGTAAACAAGGTTTTCCTCATACTGTTTGTTTGCACCCCTCCCCCCAAAAAAGTCAAACTGATGAATAGAAAATCTAGCCTCATCTCCATAATCTCAACATGCTATGAATGAGAGGCAACTAAAATTACACATTAATTGATGTTCTTTTGATCTGTTGTCATTTAATCTGTTTTTATATTCCTCAGATTTTGCAAAACCCACAATAATCAAATGCACCTAGCTAAGAGAGTAGATCCACACGTGTTTCTTTTGCTTTTATGGAAGATTTACTATTTCACAAGTTTTTTTTTTTAATTTTTAGAATTAGATTTTTAGTTACTAGAAAGTAATGGAGAAATAATGATGCTATAAGCATAGGAAAAAATCTCAGTATCTAAAGTAACTGCACTAATTGGATAATTATGTAATAACAAATTCAAAACTCTAGAAAATATATCTCTTAAAATGGCTAATAAAATGAGAGACAAAAAATAAATTAGAGGAAATTAAAGGTGCTGAGGTTGCATGCATCAACATGGAGTGGTTGTATCCGCAGCCATTGGAAAACACAGTGAAAATTGCATTGTGTACTTTTTGTCTTTATTAGTGCTGATTGGGAATCTGCAATGTATATTAATACCAACCAATAGATAACAAGAAGGGAGAGGAATGAAGGAATCAACATATGAAAGACCACAGGCCCTGTGCTAGGTCCTTATCTACAGGCACCATAATGTGGTAAAAATTATATGAAGAACATTGGCATTTTGTTTTTCAATTGTTTGATTTTGACATTTCAAAAACTGAAATTAAAATGAATTTTGTATAGTTACAGTTTTCGCTTAACAAATGGTGTTAAGTAAAAGATTACAAATGAATGCCCATAGAAAGCTTCTTCAGTTCCAGGAAAGGCTGTGCTTTTTGGCCCACATAAATTATAACCTTTAGCAAAAGGCAGTAACTACTGCATTACCAGAGGGCATTCATCCAGCAAATCTAGATTCCAGAGAACACCATCTTAGAAAAATCATTTAATGACTCAGAGTCCAGCAATACATCTTTTAAAATAATAACGTATCTAAATGAGTATTAACCTGCTATTTTTGTAACAAGAATGCATGAATTTCTTTTGATCTTCTTCTACATGAAAGTGGATAACTAAAGTTGACAAATGATACTAAAACACTAAAATCTCCTAACTTCATAACAGGTTTCATTTGTGAATAGGAGATAGCATTGGTTTTGATGATCAGGTTTCCTACTGGACATCAATGATCATATTCTCTACCTTAAGTCTTAGTCTAAGTTCACATTCATTTTTATTTTTTGAGGCAATTGTTATAGTAAGTAATTAAAAACAAACAAACAAACAAACAAACATCAAAAAGTAAAACCTTCTACCACTCTGGGTTCCATTTTATAGCCTAGAGAATAACAAAAAGCTAATTTACCCCCAAATCATTGTATATGCCATGCCAGCCATGGTAGAGCTATTTTTAGACACTCATGCAATTTAAATTCATTTTCTCATTATACTGTTTTGCAGTGATACTTAATGTATATGCTAGAAAGTTTGCTATTTTTTTCCCAGGAGATAAACAAAACAAAACACTTTGTTTGGAGAGCTACTGTAAGTATAAGTTGGATAAACAACATGCAAATTGAAAGTGAATCTAATCTATAAAAACAGCTGTGTGTTGTCCATTGTCCCTTGTATAATATAGTAAGGCATTAGACCTCATTTTATTCCATTAATGTTAAAGGACCACCATACAGCACAACGCGGAGTGTTTCACATTTCAGGTTTTTGTTTTTTGTTTTTTTTTTTTTTTTTTTTTTTTTCAGAAATAAAGTTGTAGATGCTTATTTCATTGTGAATTAGTAGAAAGGGATATCAGGGAACATCATAGAATATAGCAAGCAGTTTCATTTTCAGCAGCTAAGAAAACATTCCTTAAAATATTTACACTTAAAAGAGAAAATCTTGTTCTGCTGATATCACCTCTAAAAAAGAAACAGCAATGGAAGAAAAATGTACCAAGCTTAAGACTCAGTTGCAGTAGTATTTAAAATGCGGCCTCATTTTCTCACAAGCCAGAGGAGTTACTTTGCTCAAAATTAACTATTCCTTATTTTTAAGCATTTTTCTGAAATGCATTTGTAAAGATTTCTGATTAACCCAATCTCTACAACCACAGCTCCCTTCACAAGTCACAAACCTAGCTTTTTTGAAGAAAAAGTAAAACATGACTGTGTATAAATATGAACCAAAAGGCTTTCTGCCTTTATTTTTAAAATACAGAATAGTTATATTTGAAGTATCCTGGCCCTAGCAATATAGAGGTTGGCTATTTAATATTTTAATATTTTTAGAAGAAACTTTTAGTTCTGGAAAAGGTTAATGCTTGTATATATTATTTTATTAAGTGTTGATTTTAAATTATTTTTAATGTTTATTCATATTTTAAGAGAGACAGGGCACGAGTGGGGAGAGGTAGAGAGAGACTGAGATTGAATCTGAAGGAGGCTCCAGGCTCCAAGCTGTCAGCACAGCTTGAACTCATGAGATTATGACTTGAGCCGAAGACAGATGCTTAACCGACTGAGCCACCCAGGTGCCCCTGTATATATATATTTTTGCAGCCTAGGATCTCCATTTCTTCTTTTGGCTACATGTATATGTCTTCTCTGCTATGTTAGGAAAATAGGGGCTGGATATCCCAGGAATGAGAGTTTACATAAAAAATACAACAAGTAGACAGCATACATAAATATCTATCAAATGTTATTTTAAATTTTGATCCAAACTGAACATTTGGAAATAGATTTATTGTTTAAATGCTCAACTAGAGCAATTTCTTAAATCTAAACTAAATTGCTTTTAGAGTCCTTTTTCTTTGTAAGCATTGGAAAATTTGTTAATTTTTTCTTTTTTTCTTTTTCTTTTTTAATGCTTGTTATGTTGAAAGAAAAACAAAGTAAAATGAAAAAAATGACTAGTGAGGTGCCTGGGTGGCTTAGTCAGTTAAGTGTTTGACTTCAGCTCAGGTCATGATCTCAAGCTTCGTGGGTTCAAGCTTCATGTCAGGCTCTGTGCTGACAGCATTTTTGTTACACTTCCAAGCCTAGGTCATCCAACACTTCTAACTTAGTGAAACATGATGTTACTTGGAAGATTGTTTCTCCACAGTGTTATTTCACAGAGTCGAGTATGTGGCACTTTCCTTATGGTTCCCCACATAGGTTTTCAAACATTTCTAACTTACAAAGGAACCTGCATAGAAATATTGGCAGATTTTTCTACAGAAACTTTCCTGCCAGGAGACAATAGAATGACATATTTTCGAATATTGAATATTTTGAATATTGAAAGAAAATAACTGTCAGTGAAGAATTATACATGGAGAAGCTGTTCCTCAGGAAGGAAGGAAGGATAAAAATTTTCTCAAATAAATAAAAGCCAAGGGAGTTCATTATCACCAGATGTATCTTACAAGAAATGATAAAGGGAGTTCATTGAATGGAAATAAAAGAATTCTAATTAACATCATAAAAACACAAAAAGTAGCATAAATCTCACTGGTAAAGGTAAATATATAATCCTAGTTAGTTTCTACAATATGATAATAGTAGTACATAAGTCACAACTCTAGTTTAAAAGTTTAAAAAAACATACTATGTAGCAAAAATAACCATAACTACAATAATCTGTTATTATTTTCACACAAATAAACAAACAAAACCCTATGTAAATTGTAACAGCAATAACCTAAAATGTGAGGAGAAGAAATAAAACTGTAAACTATAAAAATTCTATTGAAGGTAATTTGTTGTCAGTTTAAAATAGGATATTACAAATTTAAGATATTTTATGTCAGCCTCATGGTAACCCATAATGGGAAATTTTGTAATCGTACAAAAAATCACAATAAAAGAAGTTAAAGCATACTGATACCAAAACACATCAGAACACACACAGGCACACACACACACACACACACACACACACACACACACACACAGCAAAAAAACAAAGAACAATGGATCTACAAAACAAGTAGAACATAATTAACACAATGGCAATAGTAGGTCCTCACTTATCAATAATTACTTTCACTGTAAACAGATTAAATTCTCTAATAAAAAGGCATAAAATGGCTGAATGGATGGAAACAAAAGCAACAACAATAAAAAACAAGATTCAAGCACACATAGACTGAGAGTAAACAGATCGATAAAGACATTTCAAGCAAATGGCAACCAAAAAATAAACAAGTTTAAACACCCCCCACAGAAAAACAGGGATAGCTATACTAATATCAGAAAAAATAGATTTTAAACTGAAAATAGTAAAAAGAGACAAAGAAGGTCATTACATAATGAATAGGGGTTAATACATTAAGAAGATATAACAATTGTAAATTGTATAACAATTATTTGCCCAACATCAGAACACCTAAATATAGAGAGAAAAACTAACTGAATTAAAAAGAGAAATAAACAGTAGAAATTAGAAAGTTTAATACCCCACTCTCCACAAGGGATAGAACAGGCAGACAAAGAATTAACAAGGAAATAGTAAATGCGAACAATGCTATAGACCAAATGTACCAAACAGACATATACAGCAGAACACACATTCTTCTCAAATGTATGTGGGACATTTTCTATGATAGACCACATGTTAGGCCACAAAATAAATCTTAACAAATTCAAGAAGACTGAAATAATGCCAAGTATCTTCTTTGACTACAATGGCCCAAAACTAGAAATTGATAAGAAGAAAACTGGGAAATTCATGTACACATGAATTAAACAATGCTGTCTTGAACAACCAATGGATAAAAGAAGAGATTAAAAAAGAAATAAAAAAAGTTGCTTGAAACAAAAATGGAAACACAACATACCAGAATTTGTGCAATGCAGCAAAAGTAGTTTTAAGAGGGAAGTTTACTGCAATAAACAACTATATTAAGCAAGATCCTATATAAATAACCTAAGTCTATGCCTTAAGGAGCTAGAGAAAGGAGGACCTGTGCCCAAAGCTAGCAGAAAAACGGAAATACTCAAGAGCAGAAAAAATAAAAACTGAGAAACAGAAAACCAATGGAAAATATAAACCAAAGTGAGAGTTGTTTTTTTTTTTAAAGATAAGCAACTTTGACAAAACCTTAGCTACACTAACCAAGAAAAAAAGAAAAAGACCCCTACAAACAAAATTATAAATGAAAATGGAGACATTACAAATGATACCACAGAATTGAAGGATAAAAGACTATTGTGAACAACAGTATAAATAACCCAGAAGAAATAAGAAAACACACACACACACACACACACACACACACACACACACACACACAAACATTCTGAGAACATATAACTTACCAAGACTGAATCAGGAAGGAATAGAAAATACCAATTAAGGAGGAAGATTGATTCAGTAATCAAAAATCTCCCAATGAAGAAAAGCTGAAGACCAGATGGCCTCACTAGTGAATTTTATTAAACAATTAAAACAATTTACACCAATCCTTCTCAAACTGCTCCAAAAAAATCAAAAAGGAGGAAACATCCCCAACTCACTTTACAAGGACAGCATTATCCTGATATCAAAGCCAGAAAAGAACACTATAGAAAAGAAAATTACAGGCCAAACCACTGATGAATACAGATGCCAAATTCTCCATAAAATACTAGCAAACTATATTCTGCAGCTCATTAAAAGAATAATCCACTATGATCAGGTGGGATTTATCTCTGGGGTGCAATGATAGTTCAACTTATGCAAATAGATCATTCTGTTACATCACATTAATAGAATGAAAGGAAAGAATACTATGAACTTCTCTATAGATGCAGAAAAAAACATTCAACAAAACTTAACATCCATTCATGATAAAAAAAAATCTTAACAAATTAGACATAGAAAGAACATATCTTAACATAATAAAGGTCATATATGAACAGCCCACAGCTATCATCATACTCAGTGGTGAAAGGATAAAAGCACTTATTCTAACATCAGGAACAAGACAAAGGTGCCTACTCTCACCATTCCTATTTAACATAGTATGGGGCATCCTAACTAGAGCAATAAGGCAAGAAAAATAAATAAAAGATATCATAATTGGAAAGGAAGAAGAAAAGTTGTTTCTTTTTCTTTACTAATTTTTATTTTTTTTTTTATTTTGAGAGAGAGAGTGGGGGAAGGAGAAGAAGGAGAGGGAGGGAGGGGGAGAGAGAGAGAGAGAGAGGGAGAAGGAGAGGAGAAGGAGAAGGAGAAGGAGAAGGAGAAGGAGAAGGAGAAGGAGAAGGAGGAGAAGGAGAAGAAGAAGGAAAATCCCAAGCAGGTTCAATGCTCAGTATGAGGCCTGATGCTAGGCTCAATCCCATAACCCGGGAATCATGCCCTAAGATGAAACCAAGAGTCAGACACTCAACCAGCTCAGCTACCAGGTGCCCCAGTTGTAAAGTTGGTTCTATTTGCAGACAACATTTTTTATATAGAGAAAATTCTAAAGACTCAGCCTAAAAGCTCTTAACTCTAATCAATGAATTCAGTACAATTGCAGGATTTTTAATTAACATATGAAACTCCATAGTGTTTCTATATACACCACCAACAAAACTTCTGAAAAAGAAATAAATTGATCTTGTTTACAATAACATCAAAAACAATAAAGTTATTAGGAATAAATTCAACTAAGGAGGTGAAAGATCTCTAAGCTAAAACTATAAAATATTGATGAAATAAATTGAAGAAGACATAGATAAATGGAAAATTATCCCATGTTTTTGAATTGGAAAAAGTAATATTGTTAAAATGTTAATACTACCAAAAGTCATCTATAGATTCAATGTAATCCCTTTCAAGATTCCAATGACATTTTTTACAGAAGCAGAAAAACCACTCCTAAAATGTACATGGAACCTCAGAAGACACCGAATAGTCAAAGAAATCCTGAGAAAGAACAGAACATGAAGTATTAAACTTCCTGATTTCAAGCTACAGTATAAAACTACAGTCATCAAAACAGTTTGGTACTGTCACATAAACAGATCAACAGACCAATGGAACAAAATCAAGGGCCCAGAAATAAGCCCACGCATATATGCTAATACTTATCATATATTTAACATGAAAATACAACTAATATTTGACAAGGGAACCAAGAATACAAAATGGAGAAAATGTAGTCTCTTCAATAAATGGTGATGGGATAATTGGACATTCACATGTAAAAGAATGAAACTAGACCCACATCTTATACCACTCATAAAATTAACTTAAAATGGATAAAACACTTGACTGTATGACCTGAAACCATAAAACCTGTTGAAGGCAATATGAGAACAAAGTTCCTTACATGGGTGCTGGTAATGATATTTTGGATATGACATCTAAAGGATAAGCTACAAAATGAGAAAAAAATTAAAGCAGGAAACATCAAACTGAAAAGGTCTGTACAACCAAATAAGTCATTAACAAAGTGAGAAGACAGCTAACGTAATGGGGAAAGATATTTGCAAGGTATATATTTGATAAGGGGTTAATAATCAAAACATGAAAAGAACTCATACAACTCAATAGCAAAAATAAATAAAAGTAAAAACAAACAAACTCAATTAAAAAAAAAAATGGGCAAATGACCTAAACAGACATTTCTCCAAAGAAAATATACAAAAGGCCAACACACTGAAAAGATGTTCAACATTACTAGCCATTAGGTAAATGTAAATTAAAACCACCATAAGATATCATTTCATGCCTGTCAGAATGAGCATTATGAAAAAGACAGGATAACAAATGCTGGTGTGGATGTGAAGAATGGGAAACTCTTGTGCACTGCTGGTGGGATTATAAATTAGTGCAGATGCAGTGGAAAACAGTAAAATTCTCAAAAAAAATTGAAAACAGAACTACTATATGATCCAACAGTTCCACTTCTGGAATACAACCAAAGGTAGCGGAAACACTGACTTAAAAAGATATCTGTATCCCCCACATTCACAATAGCATTATTTACAATAGCAAAGACATAAAAACAACCCATGTGTCCACTGATGGATGGATGGATAAATAAGTTGTGGTATATATGCATGTATGTGTACACACACAAACACAAACACACACACACACACACACACACACACACACACACACACACACAGAGGAATGTTATTCAGCCATAAACAAACAGACAAGACAAACAGGTAAATCTATCATTTGCAACAACATGAATGGACCTTTAAGTGAAGGGCATTTAAGTGAAATAAGTCAAAGAAAAAAATAAAAGTATGGTCTCATTATGTAGAAACTGGAGAGAAAAAACAAACAAATGGAAAAGTAGATTATTTTTGTGATTACCAGAGGCAGGGCATAGGCAAAATGGGAACAGGGGGAAGGTGATCAAAAGGTAAAAACTTCCAACATAACATAATAAGTACTAGGGATGTAATGTATAATATGATGACTATAGTACTGTTGTATGATATATTGGAAAGTTGTTGAGAGAATAAATCCTAAGAGTTCTCATCACAAGGAGAAAATTCGTTTTCCTTTATTCTTTTCTTCTTTCTTTTCTTTTTATTGTATGTATATGAGAAGATGGATGTTAGCTGCATCTACTGTGGTAATCATTTCACAATATAAGTAAATCAAACCATCATGCTGTATGCCTTAAACTTATACAGTAATGTGTGTCAATTATTTCTCAATAAAACTGGAAAACAAATACTGGCTGCTGGCAAATCTAAAATGTTTTAATCCTTCTATCACAATATAAACACTAACTCCTGATGTCTCTTAAGGATCTTGCCAAAGCCAAAACCTTCATGCTTTCCAGCACATTACCAGGGTATTTCAAAATTTCTCATTCGATTTCCAATTTTATAGGCTTCTTGACTTACAAAGATCTAAAAAATAAAATTATGTATTCTGTCATTTGTAAAATGTCTCCTGTACTTCTTTTGTTTAATGTTAATTAATTTATTTATTTTGAAAGAGAGAGAGAGAATGCACGCACACAAGCGGGAAGGGGGCAGAGAGAGAGGGAGAGAGTGAGAATGCCAAGCAGGCTCCGCATTGTCATTGTAGAGACAGACTTAGGGCTGAATCTCAGGACTCTGAGATCATGAACTGAGCTGAAATCCTTCCCTTAACTCACTGAACCACCCACGTGCCCCTCTCCTGTACCTTTAATAACAAAAAGCCCCATAATACAGATATATAATATAAAATTCCAAGTCTCAACTTCTTCCATTAACTATGCTGGAGTTTATCACATATCCATCCAGTTCCTTCTCTATAAGTGTTCTTCTAAAACAAACGAAAAATTAAATGTTACATATTTTATTCTTTAACATGCTTTGTTTTCACTTACCAATTACCTATGAGAGACATCAATACCAGTAGGTCTACTTTCCGTCTTTTTAATGTCTACAATCAAAACTGCAGCTGAATCATTCATAATTATTTATATATCCTTTTGTATGGATATTTCATTTCCATTGATTGATTGATTGCTATTACACAGAGTAGAATTATCTTTGTATGTATATACATCCTTGTCCCCATGCGAACCACTCAGGTGTGCGGGCGTGCGGGCCTACGGTCTGGCCAAAGGGCTTGGGGCTTTGGGAGCCCAGGGAGGGCTCCAGAGAGCGCTTAGGATCGTCTCCCAACGCCAGTCCCGGGATTGTCAGAGGAGGCCTCAGGCCCGGCGGCGCAGTCAAAGCTCTGTCCCCGGATGCCTCTAAGCCCTGGGGTCTGGAACATGGCTCTGCCACCTGCTGTATCAAGCCACTGACCTGGAACAGCAAGTGCGCGAAGCTGAGAGGGAGCGGCTGGCTGCACCACACCATGATGCACACCCTCACAGCAGTATACCACGCTCAAGGTC
>NW_024412404.1:8089365-8158164 GCF_014898765.1 Herpailurus yagouaroundi
CCCCCCCCCCCCCCCCCCGCTGCGGAGGTGCTTAAGGACGCGGGAGGTTGGATGCTGATTGACTCCAGAGGCCGCCGCTTTGGAACAATCTTCAACTACCTGCGGAGCAGGTGCGTGTCACCACCTGAGAGTACCAGAGAACTGGACAGCTACTCGGCGAAGCAAGCTACTACCTGGTACAGGCCCTGACTGAGGACTGCCAGCTGGCGCTGCAGCAGTAGAATCCTAGAGGCAGAGCTGCTCCCAGCAAACAACTTGGGGTTCCAGAGCCCCATCTGCTGAGCTTCTCTTCTATGGATCAATTAGGGTTCTGAGAAGAGCTTAGAAAACACAGCCAGGACCCTGGGGTGTCACCTCTATCACAGCTGGCTGAGTGACCTTGATCGAGTCAATTCCTACCTCTGGCATTCTGTCTTCGAGTTCCAAAAGATAGGGAAACAAGACAAATATGTACAGTGTAGTGTGTTTTATATAAGGGCTTTCATTCTGTTCTATTTTTACAATGCTAAAATATCCTTTATGATAGAGTATTAATAAGAGATTATAAGAGTTTCTTTTTTGATGCCCTGTTTATATTAAAAAGTGGCAACTATGAAAACAATTTTCTGTTGTGTTGGTGAATACTTATTGGTTCTTAAAATCCAAAAGTATAGAATTTCTTAGGCAATATCCATGTTTTTCAAATTGTATCTCATAGAAAAAAAGTGCATTTTATACTCACATATATATAACTTAAAACTTAAGTAGGAGTTTTATAAAATGATACCTTTAGTGAAATACATACTGATATATTGTTTTCTTTTTTTTAATGCTCCTTGGGACCCATTAAGCTTTTAACATGACCCATTAATAGGTAAACACTTGCAGTTTGAAAAACATTGACCTGGATGATCTTGAAGGTGGATTCCTGCTCTGTAGTTCTACATTTGTCCAATGTTATCTCACACTCTGTGTGTCAGGAGTGATTCTGCTATCTGCTTGTGTGTACATCTTGTACCCCTGTTTGACATAAAGGAGGGAAGTTAGGGATGCACTCAAGGCCAAAGAGCCAGTGAACCGCAGATCTCAGATTCAACTCCAGCTTATCTGACTTCCAGGTCCAGTGCTTTTTCTTCTGCTCCTCCTTTCCAGGTTTTCCTGAGACTGCTCCCATCCTCACCCCACTCAGCTAGAGTTTCTTGTTTACTTGGAGGGTTTTGTTTTTGTGTTTAAGATTTAGGTATAGCGAAGTGAGTTCATCATAAACCTCAGAGTGTGGCACATAATCATTATCAGTCTATACAAATGTTTTCTCTTTCTATTTTTTGTCCTTCATTCCCAGTCCCTTGCCCATTTCCCTTTTGCACATTGGTAACCATAAAATTCTAATGTTTTGATATATAGAATATGCTTGTGTCCTTGAAAAACTAAAAGCATTGTTTTGTATATTCACGTGTTTTAAGTTTCCATAAATGGCATTGAGCTATAATTAAAAAACAAAACAAAAACCTCTTAACATAATATGCAAAAGCTGTAGAATACTGTGATGCAAGACCAATGGCCTCCAAAGAGGTCCACTGTAAATATGTTACCTTCTGTGACAAGAGAGGATTTACAGATGTGATTAAGTTTCAGGTGTTGAGATAGAAAGAGGATTCTGGCTTATCTGGGTAGGTCCATAGTAAATACACGGGTACTCAAAAGTGGAAAAGGGAGACAGAAAAGAAGGTCAGAGTGATGCAATGAAAGAACTGAACCCACCATGTTTAGCTTTGACAATGGAGGGAGGGGGACAGGAGCAAAGGATTTCAGATGAGCTCTACAAGGCAGAAAGGCAAGTACACAGATTCTCTTTTAGAGTCTCCAGAAGAGAATGCAGCCCTACTGACACCTGAATTTTAGTTCAGTGTTATCAGTGTCAGACTTACAGACTACAGAGCTGGAAGATAATAAATGTGTATGATTTTAAACCACTCAGTCTGTAATAATTTATTACTATAAAAATAAACCCAAATGTTGTTTCCTGTAAATAACAATAAAATTGATAAAACTCTAGCAAGATTGTCAAAGAAAAAGAGATAAACGTAAATTACAATATCTGGAATGAATTGGGGGATTATCACCACATAACCATTAAAAGAATAGGGAGGAAAAACTAGCACAACTCTGTGGCCATAAATTTTACATCTTAAATGACTAGTTTCTTCAAAGATAAAAATTACCAAAACACAAAGAATAAGTATATTACTTGAATGGTTTTATAAGAATTAAAAATTTGAATCCACAGCTTAAATCCTTCCAAAAACAGTCATCTCCAGGCCTAAATGATCTCATTAGTAATTTCTATCAAACATTTACATATAATCGGGGCACCTGGGTGGCTCAGTTGGTTAAGCATCTGACTCTGGATTTCAGCTCAGTCCATGATTTCACAGTTTGTGAGTTTGAGCCCCATGTCGGGCTCCATGCTGATAGTGTGGAGCCTTTTTGGGATTCTCTCCCTCTCCCACTTTATATTCCTCCCCACCCAGCACACTGTCTCTTTCTTTTAAAGTAAATATATAAACTTAAAAAATAGATATAGTACTAATTACACATAATTTCCCCCAGAAAATAAAGACCTAACTCTTTCTAATTCATTTTATGAGACCAGCATTACTGTGATACCAAAACCATAGAGAGGCAGCACACACACACACACACACACACACACACACACACACATTTTAACTCTACTTGATATTAATGTACAACAGAAGACTAAATTTTAAAAAGTGCTACCATTTATGTTACTGCAAAAATATTTTTTGGTATAAATCTAGCAAAACATACAAGATTTGCATGCTGAAAACAACAAAATGCTGATAAAAGATACCAAAGAAGACCTAAAGAAATTAGGGTGATATACCATGTTCATAGATTGAAAGACTCAATATAGTAAAATTGTCGATTGTTCCCCCCAATCTTTAGATTTATTGCAATTACATCAAAATCTCAAAAGGATTTTGTATGTATAGAAAACCTATTATACATTTATTTTTAAAAAATGTTTGTTTATATATTTTTTAGAGAAAAAGCATGCAAACAGGGGAGAGGCAGAGAGAGAGGGAGACAGAGAATTCAAAGCAGGCCCCAGGATCTGAGCTGTCAGCACAGAGCCCAACACAGGGCTTGAACTCAAACCTTGAGATCATGACCTGAGCCAAAGATGTATGATTAATCAACTGAGCCACCCAGGTGCCCCTAGAAAGCCTATTTTTAAATGTACATGGAAATTCAAAGAACTAGAATGCTAAAACAATTTTGGAAAGAAAAAAATAAAGTTGGAGGAGTCATTCCACCTAAACTTAAGATTTACTGTAAAGCTACAGTAGTCAAGACAACATGATATTGGTGAAGGGATAGACACATAGATCAATGAAAATGAATACATGTTTAACTTTTCACAACATGCAAAATAATCCAATGGAGAAAAGATAATCTTTTCAATAAATAATGTTGACAAATTGGACACCTTTGATTTAAACCTCGCAGTTTATCCAAAATTTAACTCAAAATGGATCATGATCTAAATATGAAATACATAAACTCATAAAGTTTAGAAGAAAATATGGGAGAAAATCTTTATGACCTGGGGTTAGGCAAAGAGTCCTTAGACATGATGTAAAAAATCACAATTTCATCAAAATTGAAAATGTGTGGTCTTCAAAAGATGCTTTTAAGAGAATAAAAAAAATATAGCTGCATAATTAGAGAAAACATTGGCAAATCATATACATGATAATGGATTCGTATTCAGAATATATAAAGAGTTCTCAATACTCAATAATAAAAAAAAATTTTTTAATTCCTGACAATGCCAAATAGTGATGAGAATGCAGACCAAGTGGATGATTAATGGGAAGCTTCTTGTTTATACTTATCATATGTCTCAACAATGCTACTCTTGGGAATTTACATTAGATAAATGAAAATTTATATTCACACAAAAATCTGTATATAAATATTTATAACAGCTCTATTCATAATTGCTAAAAAGTAGAAATAATCCAGAGTCCTGGAAGTCAGAGGGTTGATTTGGCTGTAAAGAAATAATAAGCTCCTATTAGATCCAGAAAATGTATTATTCATATACACAGCAAAAGAAAGAAGAGCAAAAGTGCCAGCTCCCTTGTCCCACAGGATGACACTGAAACAAAAGGGACCAAATAATTTTGATGTAACATGATTGGCAGGGTAACACATTGCTGAAAAGCCAATTTCATGTTGATAAAGACTTTTATAGCCTTAGTCTGTGTTGTACCCTAAGGGCACCAAGGCAAAAAGTCTCATGCCTCATCACAACCCAGGAAGTGATGAGAAACTGTCTCATGACAGCACCCTGGGAATATAGGTAGGTGGTTGGAAGAAGGCCCAGTAGCTATTCTTCACAAGATCTCATGCTCTCATGGTCCAGGAAGATCCCAAGGAATTCTACCAAGATTTAGATGTGCTATAGTTAAGTCTTTCCCTCATGACTTTTGTGGAGATGTACCTCAGAAATTCCCCTCCTGGGTATTTGCCTCAGAAAATAAAAAATTACATTCACACAAAAATCTGTACATGAATACTTCTTGCAGTTCTAGTCATAATCATATGCACTGAAAACAATCCAAATATCCTTCAACAAGTAGATGAACAAATTGTGATACATACATTCAATGGCATACTACTCAGCTATCAAAAAGAAAGAATTATTGATATACTTAATAACTTACATAAAAGCACTGTGTTACTGATTCTACATTTGTGTTTTATCTCATACAATTTCTTCATTTAAAAATTTTTTAGCCTTATATTTTCATGAAAACAAAATGTTTATTTCTTTATTTCATGTATGTTACAGACCACAATCTGTCCTTAAAAATTCATATGTTGAATCATTAACCCTCAGTATGACTGTATTCGGAGACAGGGTGTTAAGGAAATAATTAAGGTTAAATGTGGTCATAAGGGTGGGGGTCCTAATTCAATAGGACTAGTGTCCTTATAAGAAGATGAAAAAAAATAAAAACAAAAACAAAACAAAAACAAAAACCGAAGCACTCTCTCTCCCCACCCGCCCCCCCCCCCCCCAGTCACACACAAAGGAAAGACAATACGAACATAGAGAAAAGGTGGCTATCAGTAAGCCCGGTAAAAGGGTCGCATCAGAAACCAACCCTGTTAGTATCTTGATCTTGGACTTCTAGGCTCCACAACTGTGAGCAAATAAATTTTTGTAGTTTAAAACACCTAGTATGTGGTATTTTGTTATACCTCTCTAGCAGACTAATACAATATGGAATTTACTTTTCTGTTATGAGGTGAATAATGAACCTAATTTTTTTCTCCCAAAATAGATAGCCAAATGTCAAAACAAATTGTATCAGATATTTTCTCAAATGATCCAAAATGTCTTAGATTAAATTCCTAATTCATGTGGCTCTGATTATGGTTTCTCTACTATTTGCCATAGATCCATTTCTTTATTCCTATGCCAGCCAGTACTATATTCTTTTAATTATAATGGTTTTTATACATCATTTAGTATCTGATACAGGAAACCTTCCCTCATGGTCTGTTGTCACATTTTCTTAAATAATTTAATGTTTTCCTCAGTTCCATATGTTTGGACAAATGCTCTTCAAAGAGATACAAAGCTTGCACCACAATGTAAATTAAATATTATAACACTTAGTACACTGCTTACTTTATCTGACAGTTTTCATAGTAAAGCTTTTCCATAAACAAAACAGTGCATGGATTTATATTCTGACACATTCTAATAATGAATGTGGATTAAATGAAAACAGTTCATATAAGCTGCAGACTGGTGGACCACAGCGTAGTGACATTGGTTTAGACATTTTTGATCATGGATAATCTAAAGCCAGGGCACAATGTTTGATCTAGAGGTTTCCTACCATCTTTCTATAGGGCACAAGTCTCTGTCATTCTTGCATTTTCTCTCCAGTGTTTCTGTTCACTTTCCCAGTCTTCTCAGGCTGAGGTCCAGAGACAGACAGAGAACCAGGACCTTCTCAAGAGTTTAGGTAGCATGTAGTCCCAGGTAAAGTCTCTATATCTTATTTTACCTACCAAATGGTTGAATGCTCACCTTCTTCCTAAGAGTTGGGATAAACTGCTCTGACATCGAATTGTGTCTTCTTTTCTGCTTTGTTACTTATAGTATAAACTCTGGATCCCTGGAACTCGTAAATCCTTTTTTTTCTTTCAGGAAATCTCCCTTCTTATAATAAAGCCTTGGTGTCTAGACTACTGTTTCAGTCTGTTGGCTTAAAACATGTTTCTTTGTGTGTTTTAAATTCCTTAGTTATTCTCAGCCCTTTAAGGGAAAAAAATGTTAAATGTTACAGGCTGGTGTGACCTGCACTTTTGGTTGAAGTGATAAAAATGGAAAAATAGTAGCATGGAGAAACAGAATCTGGCAAAAATTGACCAGCAAAAGAGCTGAAGTTGGGGTAAAGAGTGAGAAAATACAAACACAAATAGGACATACTTGTGGGACATGTATATTTTCCTAGGAATCTGTGAAAAATTTGTGAAGGGTATATCACAAAGACTGAACATTATACACTCAGGGAAGATGAGTCATGGGCAGTCAGACCATACAAGGTGTGTCTTAAGAAGAAGCTTGCCTCACAGTTAAGGGAGATACAGATATTCAGATTCCATATGTACAGTAGAACTTTATATGTAGTACATATTTTAACAGCAGCCCATTTATTTATGGCTATTATAAATTGCATAATCAAAAGAAATTCTAAAAAGAATAGTGAATAGGTCATACATTTTCTAGGAAAACTGATTTTCTATGAAATTGATTTTGCATAAAATTGATGAACAGAGGACTAAAGTAGTTCAAGGTGTGACCTTGCCTCTTTGGCAGTGCTCCATGTATTGAGATTCTACCAGGACAGGTATTATGTCTCAGTATTTCACATATACAGCTTCCTTTCTACTTGCATCTTACCTCTTACAATCATTTGTACTATTTCCAGAGTAATTTAAACATTTCCTCATCTCAAAAGGTGTGCTGTTTTTCCTTCTATTACTGAGGTAATATTCTTGTATGTCTCCAATTATTATTTCTAGGGGGGGGGGTTATTTCATTGTCATTGTCTACATGTGGTTAACCTTTCTATTTTTCAAAATATTTATATTTAAAAGAGCAGGAATGGGGTAAACCCATTTCACATGCCATTTGATAACAGGAAAGGCCCTACACCTGTGGGTGTAGGATTTAATACCTTGTATAACAATTCTCTATAAGGTTCAATTTGTTCTTTCTTGGTAGCACAAATTAATTGGAAATCTTTTAACTTTATATATTAATCATTATAATCTCTTTTTTTAAATTCTTGGTATATAAAATTGCCTGCCATTTTCCCTCCCATGTGTAATATCATTGTAATTATAAACATATTAGCGTTTGCCTATATGCTACTTATTCTATTTATTCCTATTTATTATCTTCCTATTCTATTTATTACTACCATTCTTTCCTCTGTTTCTTTCCTATTTTGCCACAGACACCCAATTCAATATCAAGTCAACATTTACCTGACACTGATACTAAAGATAATGAAAACCAACATTAACTGAAGGCTTATAAAATTGCTAACACTTATGTTATGCAATTTATAATCTTATATAAATTATTTCATTCATTTTCACAATAATCCTATAATACAGGTACTAATACCATCTCCGTTTATAAGGAAATTGCGGCTAAATAGTTGAAAAATTTCACTAAGGACCTAAGTAGCTTCAAATGGAAGAGTCAGGATATGAACTAAGGTCTGCCTGAGTACAGAGTTAATGTCATTAGAAATGAAAAGTCTCCTTTGTATGTAAAAGCAACATTTCTTGGCCATAAACCTTTTTTATTTTAATACCAAAATGTTCTTTAAGGATGATTTTCTGAAATTAAAGTTCAAAATAAAATAACACATTTGCATTCTTGAAGGGTGAATTAACAGAAGGCAATTCCTTTTATTAAATTGTTATTTCCTATTATTAAACTTATTTCTTAGTGCAGTTTTCCTAGCTTCTGTGTTTATATGTGTTATCTTCGGTATTTATGTTACTCCTAAGTAATATAGTTGGATATCTTCCTAATTGAAAAATATTCCAAATATAGGACTTTGGGCTAAGATGTAGGTAGAAAAACATGCAGAAAAATTTACTGCCATAAGCCCAGAAAAAATGATCAGAAAACCATTAGCAAAATATGAAAGTTATGAGAATCATGTATACTCCATAATCTGAGAAGAAATCAATAATCCTCTATACTGAAAAGCCGTTCCCTCCTTGCTGCAGCCAGGGGAAAAAATAAGTCCAATTTAGGTTATGGAAATGTTTAAACTCAGAAATGGGAGTGGTTTCTTGGAGAAGCAAAACAAACAAGCAAACAAACAAAAGCTATGAAGTCTGAATAGAGGTGCAGCCACCTCTCAATTTTTCACAAATTGGCATAAGAAGGGGACAAGTTTCAAAGATAGTAGGTAAAGAGAACACATATTTAATTATTGGGGTGACAGGTCTCTCAGTTCCATGTGCAATTATATACTTAACATTTGGTAGAAATTATTTAGTACTTTTTACTAAAGGACTTTATTAATGTATCCAGTTTAGATAGTCTCAGAAGTTGAGAGAGATGGAAAGTATGTGATAAGGCAAAATTCCATGAATTCTCCATTCTCTGGAGAATTTTGATTTATGTTTCAGGTTTCCAATGAAGAGGTATTACTTTAAAATAGAGAAAAACTCAATTAAAAATATTTTCAAGAAGTTCATGATAAGAGGTCTAAATTTCCCCCTAAAGGATCTAAATGTCATTTCTGGTTCAGCAACTACTCTTCCATCTATAGGATGTAATACTATTGGATCACTTCATTTTGTTTTAATTTACATAGTTACATAGAGTGTTATATTAGTTTCAGGTGTATAATATAGTGATTCACCAATTGCATACATCACCCAGTGCTCATCACAACAAGTGCACTCCTTAATCCCCAAAACACCTGTTAAACAAATATGCCCATCACCCTTCGCTCTGGTAAACATCAGATTTTCCTCTATAGTTAAGAGTCTGTTTCTTGCTCTCTCTCTTTTTCTCTCTCTCTCTGTATGTTCCCTTTTCTTCTTTGTTATGTTTCTTAAATTCCACAATGTTCTTAGCTACATTTGCTTCTCTGTGAACGATTATTGCCTTGGCATGCTTGTTATTTCTCCCCCAGGAAGCAAGTATATCATAGGGAGTTAGAATCAAAAATTTTCTCTTAAACTTAGAAAATAAGTTTGTTAAACTGGAATTAGCAATAAACAAGGAATTCACCTCCTATAGGTGAATTGGAATGACAAATTTTTCCGAAGGTAGCCAGCCATATTAAAAAAAAAAGAAGAAGCTAAGATGGTGGAACAGCATGGAAGTTTTTTTTATGTCTCTCATCCCTGAAATGCAACCAGATCAACACTAAACACTCAAACACCTAGAAAACTGATTTGAGGACTAACACGATAATCTTCACAACATGAACCACAGAATTCAGCAGGTACACAGTGTGGAAAGGTGAATTGGGGGAGAAAGAAGCCACAGAGGGCAGGGAGCTGTTTTTGCTTGCAGAGAGAGGATGGAGACAGGGTGGCAGGGTATGGAAAAAGCACCCCTCACTTCAAAACAAAAGCATCTGGAGAGAAAGTTGAAAAGTGGAAACAGCCACAGGAACTGAGCAAAAAAGGGAGAAAGGAGGAAGGAGAGGGTTTAAATTCCATTAAGACTCTATAAACAGGGGGAGCACAGAATCTGAAACTCCGCAGCTAGATAGCTGGCAGTGCTCTGCTGGGAAGGGCGATTCCCCAGGAGCAGAGACCAAGGTCTTCAGGGTTCTCAGGGTACTCAGGCCACACGGGGAGAAGTGGTTCCCCTACTGGGAGGACATTTGGTAGAGACTGTGTGGCCACCCCACACGCAAAGGTCCCAGCAGACGCTGGAGAACAACTGCATTTGCTGCTGCTAGAATAAGGACATTAAGGATGAAGCCTGGAACCAGATGTCTGTTGTGATTTTCCATATACCCTGACACGCTGCTGCTACATGATCTCATGAACTTTTTCTAAGGTGGGCTGGCACCCAGATGCAGTCCCTGGGCATTGGCAGCAGTATAGTCTTGTGAATGTTCCTGGGGGAGGGCTGGCACCCAGCCATTGCTTAGCAGGACCCTCCCCCAGAAGGCCTGAGTGGGTCAAAACTGTGGTCCCTCAGAAGTGAGGGGTCGAACTTAGCCTCATTTGAGATAAAACTCGGGAGGAAGGTGCTGCCTGGAAGACTGACGACTTTGTCACAGACAGTGTAGAAGCGGGGAGTAGACAGAAGCCAGAGACAAAGGAGGGGTGTTTGATTGCCAGTTGTGGAGAGCACAGAGTTCCGATACTAGACACTGGGTAGCTGGGTGAGGCAATTTTCACCTCTCCCACACATGTGCATACATGCCTACATGTGCCACAGGAACTCACCCAGGTAAGCTGAGCAGCGCCATCTAGTGGAGAATCGAGCCGTTACACTCAACCCCACTCAATGGGGCCAACAGCACTCTTGCCAAACACAAGTCTCTCCACCTGCTTAGTTTACAGACTATAAAGTGCTTCATAGCTTGACTTCTGTGAGAAACCAGAAGTAATTTCCATTGTACTTCATTCTGTTCACTGGTCCTTTTGTTCAATTTCTTTTCTTTTTCTTTTCTTATTCTTGAATACAGAAAGAGAAAAAATCTATTTTTATTTTCCATTTTTATTAAAAAGATTTTTCTTTATTTTTTCCTACTATATTTTTTACTTTTTTTGTAAATTTTTAAACTCTATTTTACTTTCATCAATTCATTTTATTGTATTCATTTTTTTTTTCAAATTTTCAAATGTTTTCCTTTTTTTCCTCTTTTCTTTTCTTTCCTTTCCTTTTCTTATGTTTTCCTTTTTTTTTTTTTTTTTTTCTAATCTATCAAGCTTCTTTCAACAACCAGACCAAACACACCTAGGATCAAGTATTCTTTATTTTATTTTTTTGTGTACTTAATTTTTTTTTTTTACTTTTCTTCTTTTTGTTTTTTTTAACTTTTCTTTTTGTTCCTTTTCTTCCTCCATGATGATAAAATGAAGGAATTCACCCCAAAAGAAAGAACAGGAAGAAATGACAGACAGTGACTTAATCAACACAGATACAATCAAGATGTCTGAACCAAATTTAGAATCAGGATAAGAAGAATACTAGCTGGGGTTGAAAATAGATTAGAATCCCTTTCTGCAAAGATAAAAGAAGTAAAAGCTAGTCAGGATGAAAAAAAAAATGCTATCACTGAGCTGTAATCTCTAATGGCCACCATAGCAGCAAGAATGGATGAGGCAGAGCAGCGAATCAGTGATATAGAGGACAAACTTATGGAGTATAATGAAGCAGAAAAAAAGAGGAGACTACAGCAAAAGAGCACAAAATAAAAATTAGAGAATTCAGTGACTCATTAAAAAGGAATAGCAACAGAATAATAGGGGTCCCAGAAGATGAAGAGAGAGAAAAAGGGGTAGAAAATTTATGTGAGCAAATCATAGCAGACAACTTTCCTAACCTGGGGAAAGACACACACAACAAAATCCAGGAACCAGAGGACTCCCATTGGATTTAACAAAAACCGCCCATCAACAAGGCATATCATAGTCAAATTCACAAAACACTCAGGAAAGGAAAGAATCATGAAAAACAGCAAGGGAAAAAAGTCCGTAACCTGCAAAGGAAGACAGATCAGTTTTGTGGTAGACCTATCCACAGAAACTTGGCAGGCCACAAAGGAGTGGCAGGATATATTCAATGTGCTGAATTGTAAAAACATGCAGCTAAGAATTCTTTATCCTGCAAGGCTGTCATTCAAAATTGAAGGAGAGATAAAAAGTTTTCCAGAAAAACAAAAATTAAAGGAGTTTGTGACCAGCCCTGCAAGAAATTTCAAGGGGGACTCTCTGAGGGGAGAAAAGGCAAAAAAAAAAAAAAAAAGAAAGAAAGAAAGAAAAAAGAAAAAAAGAAAAAGACCAAAAGCAACAAAGACTAGAAAGGACCAGAGAAGACCACCATAAACTCAACTCTGCAAGCAACATAATGGCAATAAATTCATATCTTTCAGTACTCACTCTAAACATCATTGGTCTAAACGCTCCAATCAAGGGGCGCCTGGGTGGCGCAGTCGGTTAAGCATCCGACTTCAGCCAGGTCACGATCTCGCGGTCCGTGAGTTCGAGCCCCGCGTCGGGCTCTAGGCTGATGGCTCGGAGCCTGGAGCCTGTTTCCGATTCTGTGTCTCCCTCTCTCTCTGCCCCTCCCCCGTTCATGCTCTGTCTCTCTCTGTCTCAAAAATAATAAATAAACGTTAAAAAAAAAAACTTTAAACACTCCAATCAAAAGACATATGGTAACAGAATGGATAAGAAAACAAGATCCATCTATATGCTATTTACAAGAGACCCATTTTAGACCTAAAGACACCTTGAAATTAAAAATAAGGGGATGGAGAAACATCTATCATGCTAATGATTCCAAAAAGAAAGCCAGAGTTGCCATATTTATATCAGACAAACTAGATTTTAAAATAAAAAGACTTTTTTAAACTATAAATGTTTAAATTTAAAAGACTGTAAAAGAGATAAAGAAGGGCACTATATCATATTTAAGGGTCTATCCACCAAGAAGAGCTAACAATTGTAAGCATTTATGCTCCAAAGGTGGAAGCACCCAAATATATAAATCAATTAATCACAAACATAAAGAAACTCTTTGATAATAATACCATAATAGTAGGGGACTTCAACACCACTTATACCAATGGACAGATCATATAAACAGAAAATCAACACAGAAACAGTGACTTTGAATGACACTCTGGGCCAGATGGACTTAACAGATATATTCAGAACATTTCATCCTAAAGCAGCAGAATACACATTCATCTCCAATGCACATGGAACATTCTCCAGAATAGATCACATACTGGGACACAAATCAGCACTCAACCAGTACAAAAAGATTGAGATCATATGGTGCATATTTTCAGACCACAATACTATGAAACTAGAAATCAACCACAAGAAAAAATTTGGGAAGATAACAAATACTTGGAGACTAAAGAACATCCTACAAAGAATGAATGAGCTATCCAAGAAATTAAAGAGGAAAGTAAAACTTACATGGAAGTCAATGAAAATGATAACACCACAGCCCAAAACCTCTCGGATGCAGCAAAGGCAGTCATAAGAGGGAAGTATATACCATCCAAGCCTTCCTAAAGAAGGAAGAGAGGTCTCAGATACACAACCTAACCTTATACCTGAAAGAGCTGTAAAAAAGAACATCAAATGAAATCCAAAAGCAGAAGAACACAGGAAATCATAAAGATTAGAGCAGAAATCAATGCTATTGAAACAAAAACAAAACAAAACAAAACAAAACAAAACAAAAAACCCAAACAAAATAACAACAAAAAACAGTAGAACATATCAAAAAACCAGGAGTTGGTTCTTTGAAAGAATTAAGAAAATTTATAAACTTGTAGCCATTTTGATGAAAAATAAAAGAAATGGGCCTCCAAAAAATAAAATCAATAATGAAAGAGGAGAGATCACAATCAACACTGCAGAAATACAAAAAATAATAAGAAAATATTATGAGCAATTATACGCCAATAAAATGGGCAATCTGAAGAAATGGACAAATTCCTAGAAACATATAAAATACCAAAACTGAAACAGGAAGAAATAGAAAATTAGAACAAACAAATAACCAGTAAAGAAATCAAATTAGTAATAAAAAATCTGCCACAAGAATCCAGGGCCAGATGGCTTTCCAGGGGAATTCTACCAAACTTTTAAAGAGTTAAGACCTATTCTCTTGAAGCTGTTCCAAAAAATAGACATGGAAGGAAAACTTCCAAACTCTTTCTATATAGCCAGCATTACCTTGATTCCAAAACCAGACAAAGACCCCACTAAAAAGGAGAACTATAGGCCAATTTCCCTGATGACCATGGGTGCAAAAATCCTCAACAAGATCCTAGCCAACAGGATCCAATAATACATTAAAAGAATTATTCACCATGGCAAGTGGGATTTATATCTGGGATGCAGGGCTGATTCAATAGCCACGAAAAAATCAATGTGATACAGCACATCAATAAAAGAAAAGACCAGAACCACATGATCCTCTCAATAGATGCAGAGAAAGCCTTTGACAAAATAGAGCATCCTTTTTTGATAAAAACCCTCAAGAAAGTAGGAATAGAAGGATTATACATCAAGATCATAAAAGCCATATATGAAAGACCCAATGCTGATATCATCCTCAATGGGGATAAACTGGGAGCTTTCCCCCTAAGGTCAGGAACAAGGCAGGGATGTCCACTCTAAACATTGTTATACAACACAGTACTGGAAGTCTTAGCCTCAGCAATCAGATAACACAAAGGAATAAAAGTCATTCAAATTGGCCAGGATGAAGTCAAATTTTCACTCTTCGCTGATGACATGATACTCTATATGAAAACCTAATATTCCACCAAAAAAACTGAT
The DNA here is from genome assembly GCF_014898765.1 of Herpailurus yagouaroundi. Taxonomy (NCBI): domain Eukaryota; kingdom Metazoa; phylum Chordata; class Mammalia; order Carnivora; family Felidae; genus Herpailurus; species Herpailurus yagouaroundi. The sequence continues at coordinate 8,103,991 of NW_024412404.1, forward strand.
AGAACTGATCCATGAATTCAGCAAAGTTGCAGAATGTAAAATCAACACACAGAAATTGGTTGCATTCCTATACACCAATAATGAAGCAACAGAAAGAGAAATCAAGGAATCTATCCCATTTATAATTGCACCAAAAACCATAAAATACCTGGCAATAAACATAACCAAAGAGGTGAAAAATCTACACACTGAAAACTATGGAAAGCTTATGAAACAAACTGAAGACACACACACACACACAAAAAAAAAAAAAAAATGGAAAAAAATTCCATGCTCCTGGATTGGAAGAACAAACATTGTTAAAATGTCGACACTACCCAAAGCAATCTACATATTCAATGCCATACCTATCAAAATAACACCAGCAGAGCCAGAAAAAACAATCCTAAAATTTTTATGGAACCAGAAAAGACCCTGAATAGCCAAAGCAATCTTGAAAAAGAAAACCGAAGTTGGAGGCATCACACTCCCGGATTTCAAGTTGTATTACAAAGCTGTAATCATCAAAACAGTATGGTACTGGCACAAAAATAGACACTCAGATCAATGGAGCAAAATAAGAACCCAGAAATGGACCCACAAACATATGGCCAACTAATCTTTGACAAACAGGAAAGAATACCCAAGGGAATAAAGACAGTCTCTTCAGCAAATGATGCTGGGGAAACTGGACAGCAACATGCAGAAAAATGAACTGGGAGTACTTTCTTACACCATACACAAAAATAAACTCAAAATGGATGAAAGACCTAAATGTAAGACAGGAAGCCATCAAAATCCTCAAGGAGAAAGCAGGAAAAAATCTCTCTGACCTTGGCTGCAGCAACTCCTTACTCTAGAAACAAGTGAAGCAAAAGCAAAAATGACTATTGGGACCTCATCAAAATTAAAATTTTCTGCACAGCAAAGGAAACAATCAGCAAAACTAAAAGGCAACTGACAGAATGGGAGAAGATATTTACAAATGACATATCAGATAAAGGATTAGTATCCAAAATCTATAAAGAAGTTATCAAAGTCAACACCCAAAAAACAAATAATCCAGTGAAGAAATGGGCAAAAGACATGAATGGACACTTCTCCAAAGAAGACATCCAGATGGCCAACCGACAGACGGAAAAATGCTCAACATCACTTATCATCAGGGAAATACAAATCAAAACCACAATGAGATACCACCTCACACCTGTTAGAATGGCTAACATTAACAATTCAGGTAACAACAGATGTTGGTAAGCATGTGGAGAAAGAGGATCCCTTTTGCATTGTTGATGGGAATGCAAACTGGAGCAGCCATTCTGGAAAACAGTATGGAGATTCCTCAAAAGATTAAAAATAAAACTACCCTACAACCCATCAATTACACTACTAGGTAATTATCCAAAGGATACAGGTGTGCTATTTCCAAGGGACACATGCACCCCATGTTTATAGCAGCACTATCGACAATAGCCAAAGTATGGAAAGAGCCCAAATGTTCATCAATGGATGAACGGATAAATAAGATGTGGTATATATATACGATGGAGTATTACTCGACAATCAAAAAGAATGAAACTTGCCATTTGCAACTACATGGATGGAACTGGGGGGGGGGTGTTAATGTGAAGCGAAATTAATGTGTCAGAGAAAGACAAATATCATATGATTTCACTCATATTTGAAATTTAAGATACAAAACAGGTGAACATAAGGGAAGGGAAGCAAAAATAATATAAAAACAGGGAGAGGGACAAAACATAAAAGACTCTAAAATATAGAGAACAAACAGAGGGTTGCTGGAGGGGTTGTGGGAGAGGGGAGTGGTCTAAACGGGTAAAGGGCATTAAGGAATCTACTCTTGAAATCATTGTTGCACCATATGCTAGCTAACTTGGATGTAAAGTAAACAGTAAGTGAATATAAAAATAATGTTTCAACTAGAAGTTGCTTTCAAATACAGTCTCCCTACTGACTAAACTCCAAATATGAGCTTACAATAGAGTAATGCTGATTTTACTCCATGATTCCATATAACAATTTGTATAAGAATGAATGAAATCAGGCGCAGACAGAACAGCAGAATTTCAGTAGGGAATTAGGAAAGAAAGAACTGAATAATGATTAAAATAGATTTCAGAGCTATAGCCATGCTACAAATAAATTGCCTATTGGGAGTTAACAAAATATCCCAAGAGATACATTATAAAAATCAGCCACATACAGAACATATTCAATATATGACAATTCATTTTAAAGTTTAGAGCAATAGTGATTGATCATCAAATCTAATAACTGATACGCAGTGAAAGATCTTTCTTGGTGGAACACTGTGTGTTCTTAAAAGGAAGAAAAAATCTGTGATTTGTAGTTGGTGGTAAAATTTTCACATATATCAATGGCATAGCTATTATACTGTAATTGAGGGAATATTAATTTTTAAATGAAAATCATGAAATTCTTACTGGTTTAGCTCTCTGAAGAAGCATTTCTAGGTATTTTAAATTCTTTAGGCAGTTATATAATCAGCATAGATGTTGAAATATTCAAAACCTATGGTATCAGAGAGCAAAAAGAAATAGGTATTAATTGGGATGTATTTCAAAAAGTAAATATATAGAAAGATCATACCAAGTGATTGTCCAACTAACTAAATTGATGGAGGATTCTATGCAGAAACAATATCAACAAGATGGAATATTTTAAAGGGAATATATTTAAAGAATGTTCCCTAAGGTAGATATTAATGGTATATAGATAGGTTTTTATTAAAGTTTGTAATTCCATTCAATTTCAAATGCATTTATTTATTTATTTTTAAATGTTTATTTATCTTTGAGAGAGAGAGAGAATGAGAGCTAGAGAGGAGCAGAGATAGAGGGAGGGAGACAGAGAATCCAAAGGCTCCGCACTGTCAGTGCAAAGCCCAACACAGAACTTGAACTCACAAACTGTGAGATCATGTCCTGAGCTGAAGTCAGTCACTCAAACCACTGAGCCATGCAGGTGCCCCAATTTCAAATTTAAAGAAAAGTTAATGAAAACTTGGATCCAATGCACAAATGGTGCTTGCATTTATTCACTCTTTGAGAAATTTTTATTAAAAACATATTTTGTGCCAGATACATGCTGGATGCAGAGAATGCAATGGCAAACAAAAACATAAACTGTCCCTGACCTTATGGAATTCACAAATTAGAGGGGAAAAGTAATAATGCAAATATGTGTTTAGGTATGATGGTAAATTATTGGAAACTATGTAAACATTATCAAGGAAGTTTCAATTCATGTGGAAGATTTGGGAAACCTGAGGCCTAAACGGTCAGCAGAAGTTAGAAGGAGATGGAGAGGGAATCTTTGAGACAAAGAGAACAGAATTAACAAAGGTCTTCAAGGTAGGAGAATTCATAAAGTTTTGAGGAAGTACATGACTCTTTTAGTTTGAACTCAGAAAACAAAGGAGAGTGGCATAAGAAAAATCTGGAAATTAAGTAGGATATCATGACATATCATGATATGTTATGTAAATTATGTTAAATTTTTTTTCTTTCTAAAAATTTTTTTAATGTTTATTTTTGAGAGAGAGAGAGACAGAGACAGAGTGTGAGTGGGGTAGGGGCAGAGAGAGAGGGAGACACAAAATCCAAAGCAGGCTCCAGGCTCTGAGCTGTCAGCACAGAGTCCAACGCAGGGCACAAACCCACGAACCATGAGATCCTGACCTGAGCCAAAGTCAGATGCTTAACTGACTGAGCCACCCAGTGCCCCTATAAATTTGTTTTCTTCACCCCAGAACGATAGTAAGTTATTAAATGACATTAAGCAGATGTACAGGGTACAAACAAGAATAAGACCGAAGCCCATATATGAGAAATCAATATTTATATTTTGGAAAGAACTGCACTATGGACAATAAAAGAGCAACGGGCAAAAGTGAATGTAGACACACTGGTTTGGGGCTATTCCCACAATTTAAGTGAGGAATAATGGGGGCTTTAACACGGATTTTTACAGACATTTCAGAGAAGTGAACACAACAGAGAGACATTTGGGAGACGGAATCAATAAAATCTGGTAATGGATATGAAAACAGAATAGCAATGAAGAGAGGGAAGGCTGTGGATAGTGTGGTGATTTGGAATGAAAGATCATGAGTTTAATTTGGGTATGGTAAGTTGGAAGTACATTTGAAATCAAAGCAATTGAATGCTAAGTCTGAGGCACAAAGAGATACAGATTTTTGAATAACCTGCATTTACATAGTAACTAATATAAAAATGTGAATAAGATTACCTTATTAATCTAAAAGATAAGGGAAAGGATATAGAGTGACAAGGGCCTTGGAGGACACCTAAAGGCTTGAGAAGAATGTGATTTTGGAAGGGAAGGGAAGGGAAGGGAAGGGAAGGGAAGGGAAGGGAAGGGAAGGGAAGGGAAGGGAAGGGAAGGGAAGGGAAGGGAAATTCCAGAGAGACAGAAAGAAAGCCAGAAGAGTGTGGGTTTATGGAAGCCAAGGGGACCAACTGTGTCAAAAGAAAATTGGTCTACACTGAGAAAGCTAAAAATTGCATAAGTTTCAGACTAAAATGTCCATTGGCTCTAGTAATATTTAAATCATGGTCAACTTTAAGAAGTGTTTATAGGAAAAAAAAATTGGAGGCAGAAACTTGATTCAATCGAATAAAGTTTGAATAAAATTGAATAAAAAATAAAAAAACAAGAAGAGAGGAAATGAAGATAATATCTTTTCTTTTGAGAAGTTTGACTATACACAAAGGAGAAAGAGAGTGAGCACCTTATACCTAGAGGAAGTTTTGTTTAAATGAGTGAGACTTACATATGTTTAAAATATGTGGGGGAAATCTATTTTAAGCAGCAAAACACACATGAAAGACAAAAATATATGATTAAAGTAGGATTGCTGAAAAGACAAGAAGGGATAGCCCCAGAGTAAGTTGGACATGTTGGCTTTGTACAGGAGGAACAACTCTTCTACTGGGACTGGAAGAATCTAGAATACATTATATGTATATGAATACATTATATATGCTCTTTGATGTTATTGTTTTTAGTCTATATAGTAGAAAGCAAGGTCATTTGCCAAATATGAATGGGGAATGCATTAGTAGAAAGTTTGAAGAGAGTATAGGAGGTTTGAAATTGTAATTTCAATGAATGAGAGATCAGAATAGAACAATTCTGTAGGATTTGTAGGTAATATTAAGGATTCAAATATCAAAAGAAGTTTTAAAAATCAGTAATTTATAGTAATATCAATCTTCCCTATTCTGTTTTCTCTCAAAACTTTCCACCACCTAGATCTAATTGTGGAAAAAGTAGGCAGTTAGAACCATCTAACACTGGATTATTTGATGGAGCATTCCCAAGAGAGTTATAAACATGAATTTTGGTGGAAACCTGAGACACTAATTATGTTCCTCAAGGAGAATGGGTAGTTTAATAGAGCAAAGGGAGAAAATACTGAAAAACATCAGTGTTAAGAAAGAAGAGTAGGACAAGCCAGCAAAGGAGACTTAGGAGTACACAGAAGTGGGAAGATAGGCAAGAGAGTAAAATCATGCAGAATGAAGTAAAAAAGAGAATCAAGAAAGGTAATTAATCAGTAGTGTCAATGAAATAGGGAGATGAATTAAAATAAGATATAAGCTTTAAGCATTTAGTAATTAAAATGTTAGTGATTCTCTTGAAAAGAATACATTGCATGTTGTAAAGAAAAATGTCTGAGGAACAAAAGACTGAGTAAGACAATTTCAAAAAGTCTGACCTTGGAAGAAAAGAACAAGGGATGCTTACTATCATGTTAATTTATACCTACTTAGAATGAATTACTTATTTCTTCCATTTTAACTCTTAAGTATATAGAGATACTGAATAGAAAAAAAAGTTGCTATTTATTTATTTTTTAAATCAAACAATAACGATAACCTCTGCAGAGGGAAATGGAGTTGGAAAATACGAAAGAGCTTCCATTGTTTACTGTCTATACTTCTTTACTTTTTGAAAAATGTTCACTGAGAAAGTAGTCCTTTTATAATAATAAAGCAAATAAAATATTTAACATGCTTATAATACATTGGTGCTCCATTTCTATTATTACTAAATATCTGTCTTTCATATTTTTTTACTATTCTGTAAAGAATATATTACAATATACATACTTTCAAATATTGTCAGCCTGTTATGATATCTCTGTTACTGTACTTAGATTTAATTTTTTAAAAGACCTTCAGCATATTAAAGTTTTGGGCTTCTTTTTACCAAAATTAAAATACTGCAAAATCCTTTTCTGAGCTAATTTTCCATTAATTGCACTTGGGAATATGAGTCTTTTTCTTTTAATATCAATGATTTCCATCGTTAATAAGCCCATTATATCTCTTTCTTTCACTGTTGAATGTTCCTCACTTGTGTTTAAAACTGGGGTGAATATATTAAATATTTTAATAATTTAATTATAATAACATTTACATAGTGACATCACAGTATAAATTTCTGTTCTACTATGTGTGCTGTGAGAATGCTCCAACTTAGCATTCTCAGACATGGTCAGAAGACATTTCTAATTCTGGTTATTATTGTTGTTTGAATATTTATTCTTTTTGGTTTATGAGTAAAACACTTTTCCATATTATTGTTATACTGATTATACTCAATGTTGCTTTCTCCCTAAGTCAAATAAACAAACAGACAGACAAACAAAAACCCTTTAAAATATATATTGATTGCTGGAAAGGCTTGTACACTCATTTTGAATATATTCCAAATCTTTAGACATTACGTTTTTGTTTCTTGCTCAATTTCACACTGACATATGTAAAAGTATAATAAGAATTTGTTATTTAGTCCATTATGTGCAGTAGAGCAGATTGTTTAGTATTTCAGAAGCATCTTCTGTGGGCTTTTAACTAATCACTCAGTCACATGAGAAAGCTGAAGACAGAATAAGATGCCAGCCTATACAGACATTATGGAAGCTTGAATTTGGCCAAATACTTTGGCAGAAGAAATGATGCTTTTATCCTGGTGAACAGAACAAAACAGAACAAAATAATATGAAGTTACCTTTTTTTTTTTTTTTTTTTTTTTTTTTTTAGTAGAGCAAAGAGTGATTTACACAGGAAGAGTCATCGAGCCCAGGTTTGTCGAAATTTGGACAGTATTTTGTACAGTAAAGACATCTCCCCCGTAGACTCTGGACCATGTTGTATTATCATATAACAGATAACAGACCATATGGCAAAGGGGGAGGGAAATCAGGAATGTAACAGTCTACTATATCAGTAGATGCATGCATAAGAAAACAAGGGTTAAAAACATATATAGGGACTGTGACTGATTTTCACATTTTATTTAGAGGTTTGTTTTAATGGCATGTCTTAGCAATGCAAATATATTTTAAAAACCATATTTATATACAAAATTTTCTTTTTTTGAGAGAGAGAGAGTGCGCACAAGTAGGGGAGGGGCAGAGGGAGAGGGAGAGAAGTAATCTTAAGCAAGCTCCATGCCCAGTGCAGAGCAAAACACGGGGCTCAGTCCCACAAACCATAAGATCATGACCTGAGTCGATATCAAGAGTCTGATGTTTAACCAGCTGAGCCACCCAGGTGTCCCCAAAATTTTCTTTAAAAAATAGATTTTTAAAATCCTCTTCACAATAACACAATTGGGATATAGCCTCAGGGTTGATTATCATGTAATACAATCCAGATGTTTGCTCAAAACTCTACTCATCCAGGGATACTGTAAAAATTTAAAAAGTATTTATATAAAATAGCCTAATTCTCCCAGGATGCAATATTCTGCCCGGTAGTAGGTTAGTAAGCTATTTTAGGAATCTGCAGTAATTATTTCAAGACACAAAAGTACAGGATGCCAGTAACTTATTTAATGTTACCTCAGCCGATTAAAGTCAAACCAATTTAAATACTATCTCATTTAATATATTTATGTGTTATTCTTTCATATAGCTTTGCAGAAATAAAAATTTATAATATGAAAGTAGCAGAAAAGAGATCTGACATTTGCCTCCCACTATGCAAACTATTCTTTCATTTTTCTTGAAAAAGTCAAAATATTGACAAATGCTACAATAGACAAATAAAATACAGTGTTATAATTACCTATTTAGCTATGGAAAAAAATGAAGTATTTCAAGTATATGTGATTTCATCATAATTTCCATCATCACTCAATATTTTATTTATAAAACTGATCTCCTTGGTTTAAAATTTAAAATAATAAGAATAAAATGTGTAAGTAACTATCTTCGAATATATTTGATTGGACTTCATGCTGTGTTTAAAGAATTCTATGTCACAAAATACATACTTTTAAAATATAAGATCTCTTTACATAAAGTCCACACAAGTTATATTTCTTTTTTCACTTGCATGATAATTTTATATGTTTTATAGATGGATAGATGGATAGATAAACAGATGATAGATAGATAGATAGATAGATAGATAGATAGATAGATATAGATAGATAGATAGATAGATAGACATAGATGATAGATAATAAAAACGCATAGGTTTCAATATGTTCTTTTTTTTTTAATTTTTTTTCAACGTTTTTATTTATTTTTGGGACAGAGAGAGACAGAGCATGAACGGGGGAGGGGCAGAGAGAGAGGGAGACACAGAATCGGAAACAGGCTCCAGACTCTGAGCCATCAGCCCAGAGCCCGACGCGGGGCTCGAACTCACGGACCGCGAGATCGTGACCTGGCTGAAGTCGGACGCTTAACCGACTGCGCCACCCAGGCGCCCCAATATGTTCTTTTTAAAAAGGATTTTATTCAAGATTACCATTTATATTAAAAAGTGAACAAATAAAAAATGTCTATTGAATCATATTTTTTTTACAAAGTGAATATGTCTGTTTAACCATCATCCAGAACAAGAATAATACAGATTATTATTAATCTCAGATTCCCCTTATGTCTCCTTTTAGCTCTTACCGTGCCTCCCAAAGGCTAACTCACTAATCTAAATTTCATCAATACAGACTCATTTTGACTGTGTTTGAACTTTATATGAAAGTAATCTAGTTATGCCCTCTTCGTGTTGCTCCTCTTTCACACAACACAATGGTTTATAAGTCTGCTTCATTTTACTGCAAGTATCAGTAATTTGTTTATATCCATTCATGTATAATATTTCATAGTATATATATATCATGATTTATTTAACCATTCTATAGTGAATAAATACTTGAAGCACTTATTTCTTTGAATTATAACAAATAATATTGTAATGAACATTCCTGTGCTTACCTTATGAAGCACATTTACATTGTATGTATTGGGGGGGTCGTATACACTAGAATAAAAAGTCTGACTCCATTTTTTAATGTTTCTAACATTCAACCCTGCTACTCCCTTTTCCTCTTCTGCCCTTACATCTTTGCAAGTTGTTAAGCTAACCGAGGTGCTCCCTTCTTTTGTATGGGTGGTAAATCCAAATAGCACAAATCTCAGACCATGAGAGGGAACCCTCCTTTCAACTCCAAACTCCTTACTACCATTAAAGTTCAAAGCTTGTTATTCCTCCTGTCTCTCAAGATATTTTTGGACCCGATTTGGGGTCTGCCCTCTTTGCCGGGAAGTTTTCATTATGTAAGTAACAAATCCCTTTACATCCTCTTGGTGTATGTGTGTGCAGCATCACAAGTTTTGATATCCAAAGTGAATTTTTGTCACATGAGGATTCATCCTGTGCCTCCAGCATTTAACTAGGGAAGGAATTTGTGCTTCACATGTATGGGTATGTTCAGCTTCAGTAGATGACGCCAAAAATAGTCTAAAGAGGTTGTACCAATTTATACTACAACCGTTGAGAAGAGTACTGATGATTGATCCTCATCCTCAACAACATTTGGAATTTTCAAGGGTTTCTTTTTTCTTCTTTCCTTTTCTTTTTTTTTTTTTTTCTTCTTTTCTTTTCTTTCTTCGTTTTCTTCTTCTTTCTTTCTTTCTCTCACCATTCTGGTGAGTTTGTAGAATTGCACTGTGATAACTAATAAGCATGTTTAATAGAATTATTGGCCATCAGGATATCTCCTTTTGTGAGTGCCTGTTCAAACCTTTTGTTCACTTATTTTAATGTTTTTTTCCTACCTTAAAAATAATCTGTAGAAATTATTTATGAAATCTTGACTTAAGTCCTTTTTCATGTATATGTACTGAAAATATTTGCTTTCACTCTGTTAATGCCACTTAATTCTTATTGAACTAAAATTCATAATTGCTCTCCTTTAATATAAGTTTTTAATTTAAATAGTTAAATTATTATTCACTTTTTTACTATTGATGGTTATTTTTTATACTGTTTAAGAGATCTATGTCCTACATATGGTCGTGAAGATTGTTTCTTACATTATCTTATATTTTAAATCTAGAATTCATCTGTAACTGATTTTTATATGTAGTGTGAGGTATCATATGGACATCTAGTAGTCAGTTTTTACCTTTATATTCTTCTATGCTGATTTGAAATTGAAAATATCTATCATCATTAAGCAAGTAGATTCAGCTTCCCTTATAATAACTTCAATTCTTCACTTACTCAAGCATTACTTTTGACACTTACTTTGTGCCAAATGCACTTTTAGGCATTGGGGAAAAAAACAATAACAATCTTCTCTGTCTTCACTTGGCATTGGGACAAATATCCAATAGCAAATAAATAAACATGCTACATGGTGATAAGTGTAGAGGAGAAAATCAAAACATAAAAGGGGTTTAGGAAGAACTGGGTAGAGCATAGATCTTAACATTAGGGTAGGTAATGGTTACTCTGAGTTGGTGACATACGTGAAGAGGCCAGAAGGATAAGAAGGAATGAGCCATGAATAGCCCCAGAAGATAAGCATTTGAGGCTGAAGGAATCATGTCAAAAAGTTCTGAAACAGAAAATTGCTCTTTTCCAGAAAAAGCAAGGAGGACAATGTGGAAGAAGAGGGAACAGTTTGGAGAATATGAAATAGGGAAGCAAAGGAGCAGTGGGAAACAGACCAAGTAGGGCCTGTAGCTTTTATTCTGGACAGTTAGAAAGCTGGTATAACATTTGAGCATCGGAATGATATTATCTGAGTTGGAGTTTAATAGAATAACTCTGGATCCAGAATTGAAAATGGACTGGTGGAGGGAGGGGGGTAAGGATGAAAACAAATAATAACATGCCAGTATCTACATTGCGCATTAGGGGTTAATGTCCTAATGCTGTAAGATATTGGTGGTTGTAAAAACTGGAAGGATTACAGATATATTTGGTATACTTTCAGTATATTTTCAGGTTTTGCTGATGAATTACATATGGAAAACGAAAAAAGAGAAGTTTAAGATAACTCCTGGTTTTTTGTAGAAGCAACTAGAAAAGCAACTCACCTTTTGCGGAGATGGGAGAAAGTATAAGGTGAACAACTTTATGAATAGTTACATTTTGTAGAAAATCCACTAATCATGATTTTACCTATCAAAATAACTGATCTATTTACTAAGTATATCCATTAAAAAAAAACCCACAAGTGTTCTCACAGAAGATATCAAGAAAACAGGTACATGCTTCCTTCTCTATGTTTTCTAAATTACTTCAACTAGTGGGGGAAAAAAAAAAACTCCTTTGGCCTCAGTGAAAGAAACGCACAATTTAGAATACTGGTTTCTTAATATAAACAAAGGAAAAGGTCATATTGTATCTCCAAGGACTTTTTTTAACCTTTCTAATTAGTACAATAAAGAATCAATACCTTAATTTCAGAATTCTGATGAAGCACTGGCTCATAAAAATGGCAGGATACTCTCAAACATTCAATTAAGAAAGAATGGAAACTATTGAGTCCTTGTACTAGAAGTTACTGGTTATCAGTTATTACAAAACCTGAAAATCACTTTGAGTGTGAAAGACCTAGAGCTAATACATTTAGAGACCTTTATCAATATTCATGAGTACAACACAGAGCCTTATTGCAACTAGGGAGAAGATAATGATGTAATGAATGATAGATTAGGTGGGTAGAAAATGCAATCACCGTTAAAGCCAAAGTTTTTCTAGCCAAACTATTTTCTCACTCCCAGTAAACTTTCAGTTTACTGAAAGGGTTACTTCCTAACCCCTTCTAATTTAAGAAAATGTGCTAACTTTAAAAGATAGGTTACAAAAAATGGGAAAGGACATCAGATTTGAGATCCTGTGTAATTACATACATAAACCTTAGAATTTCAGAAGAGTTTTGCAGGAGGACTTGTACAGCTCATGGGTCAAATAAAGACTTGTATATTGTTCTGCTTTAATTATTATGGAAACTGAAGCCAGTGACGTACACTAAGAAGATGTCAAGATAACATGTTTGCTTCCTCCAGTTCCAAATAAAAATAGCAACTAACATTTGCATGGTGTATTACAGTTTACAAAGTGCTGCTGCATACCTTGGCTCCCTTGATTTTACATCTTAGATTCAAAGACGCACTATAAATAGCGGTCTCTATCACTAGGAAAATGTAAGCACTGGCAGAGCACACAAATGTAACCAATTGTATATTTCATTCCGTATTTAGGTAAGAACTGCCCAGTCATTTGCAGCAACTGTTAGTGGACACTTGATTTTTGGAGCTCCACACATACCTTAAGTCCAAGTAATATTCTCTCTTACATACCAAGCTACCTTCCTCATTGGAAGAATCCTTTGTGAAACACAACTGAGTGGTCATGATATAGCATATGAAATACGGAAAACATTCCATCTCTTGCATTCTTTTCTTAAACTTGTACTTAAAATCTTAGCATCTCCACAAGGCATGCAAATTAAGTGGATGAGGTTCAACTTGATCTGCATTTCTTATTTTCAGTACTTTTTCTACTTTTCACCCAGTTCTGTCCTCCAAATATCTAGAAATACCACTACTCCCAACCCTGTCCTGCCCTCCAGCCCTTCAAAACAAAGCTTTATGAATTTTAACTCCCCCCATCATTGTTTCAATGCCTCCTTCCAATCTTGAATCTATATATATTTTTTCCCTATTCCCCACCTCCTATTCTTTGCTTCAAAACAGTTTTAAAAATGTACACAGTAAAATGGTGTATAATTGTGTCAGATTATTTTCACCAATAACATGTTAAACCTGTTCCCCCAAAAAAGAGGGATTCTAATGATGAAGTTTATTATTAAATGAAATATATTTGGCAATGTTACACATGTGCATGTTTTCAATCACTCAAAAAAATGGAAATATTTTCTGTGAGTCAGAAGTAGCAAAAAGGAATAACATACAACTTATTAAAGGCCAGCATCTGTGATAAATAAATATCAAGGCATCAAATCTCTACAAGTATGTCAGGTAGTTACCATCATTTCTACTTAACAAACCGGGAAACACAGGCTTTGAGCTCTAGATTTAAAGTGACCACAGTAATACAGTTGCATCAGTAATAAATGATAAAGACACATTTCCTACAAATCGAGTGTGTCAGACCACAAAATCTTTTTTTTTATTAATTTTTTTTCAACGTTTATTTATTTTTGGGACAGAGAGAGACAGAGCATGAACGGGGGAGGGGCAGAGAGAGAGGGAGACACAGAATCGGAAACAGGCTCCAGGCTCTGAGCCATCAGCCCAGAGCCCGACGCGGGGCTCGAACTCACGGACCGCGAGATCGTGACCTGGCTGAAGTCGGACGCTTAACCGACTGCGCCACCCAGGCGACCCCACAAAATCTATCTTTCTAATACAAGAGCAAGAACAGCAAAACACATATTTATGTAATGCACTGTATGAGTCTGTTAGGGCTGCCATAACAAAATACCACAAATTTCTGGTACAAAATTTTAGGTAACAAAATACCTAAATTTATGTTGAAGGTGTTCTAAACAACAGGGACTTATGTGCTCACAATTGTGGAGGCTCAGGGTCCAAGATAAAGGTGCTGGCAGCTTTTATTTCTCCTAAGGCCTTTCTCTTAATCTTATAGACAACTACTCTCTTATTGTCTTCACATGGCCTACACATGAACATCCCTGCAGTCTCTCCCTCTCCTAATAAGAATTCTCATCCCACTGGATTAGGGCCTCACTCTCGACCTCATATCACCTTAATTACTTCACTAAAGACCCCATCTCTAAATAGTCACTTTAGGGGTGAAAGCTTCAACATATAAATTTGGGGAGAACACATTTCAGTCCATAATATAAACTTTTTGTTTTCATTTAACACAGAAGTTGTATAATATCTCCTAGCAATGTGTATTTGTTTAAAAATTCAATTGCCTAATTTATTGAATTGAATAACAAAGATAAAATTGACAATGAAACTAGCCATGGCTATGTTAACATTAAGGCATATTTAAGAAGTAGGAGTCAGAAGCTGCTTTCTAATTCTTCTCTCATTGGAGTAGTATGGCATAATAAAGTCAACACAACATGGTGACAAATGTAACATTACCTTAGTTTTTGCTGTGAACCAGGCACTATACTATGTCTGGGAGACACAGAGATGCTAACCTTTGTCCTTTAACCCAAAAAGCCTTCTCATTAAGTTGTGTCTCACTAAGCAGCAGTCAAAAAGGCTCCTGATATGGAAGAATGAGGGGCAAACCTAGGTTGTACAGGGCTAGAGATGATATAATTTTGTGGAAGCTTTAGGAAGAGTATAAATTATGAATAGAACATTAGATATAATATGAATACTTACTTTATTTTTTTATTTTTTTTGAGAAAGAGAAAGCAGTGGCAGGGGAGAGGGACAGGGAGAGAGAGATTCGCAAGCAGGCTCTGTGCTAACAGCAGATGCAGGGCGTGATTTCATGAACCATGAGGTCATGATCTGAACCAAAATCAAGAATCAGATGCTTAACCAACTGAGCCACCCAGGCTCCTGAATGTTTATTTAGAGTAAGGAAAACTAAGGGGCACCAGGGTGGCTCAGTTAAGCCTCCAACTCTTAATTATGGCTCAGGTCATAATCTCCCGGTTCGTGAGTCAGTTTGTGAGACAGTTCATGAGATGGTTGTGAGATCAAGACCCATGTAAGGCTCTGTGCTAATAGCACAGAGCCTGCTTGGGATTCTCACTCTCTTCTCTCTCTCTTCCCTTCCTCTCTTTCAAAATAAATCAACATTTTTGAAAAAAGAATGAGGAAAACTAAAACAACAAACCGAGTAGAACATTAGTTTAAACACTCATGTATCTTCCTAAAGAATGTTACAGTATGGTGCTAATGAAACAAGAGCAACAACAACAAGGAGGCAAAAAGGAACAACATACAGCTTATTAAAGGCCAGCATCTGTGATAAATAAATATCAGAGCATCAAATCTCTACAAGTATGTCAGCTAGTTTTCATCATTTCTACTTAACAAACCAGGAAACACAGGCTCTGCGCCTGTGAGCCACAAATATCACAACACTAAAAACAAGAACACAGCTTCTACACAGATTTCTGTAATATATTCTCATCACATTTTGTGACTGCATTACTCTTGACTCTTCTTCCAACAATGATTTCTCAATGTTTTTGATTGGAAGAATTAAAATATAATTGAGCTTTTTTCTCTAACATGGTTGGTTTGAATTTGTTTTCATTATTGCTTATTTTTATCATCATTTATAGTCATTAGAATTTATTAAATAAGGATACATTTGTTTTTATTATTTATTATTGTATAATATACTTTAGAGAAATATATTTCAGCATCCTATCTTATAACTGGTAATATGTAAAACCGCTGGCAAGTTCCTTCATGAATGAGCTGTAAGATATCAGAACATTTAAAGTTTTCTTCTACAATGACTAATCTTAAGTACTCTTAGAATTAATGATTTTCTAACTAGTTTAAACTCAAGTGCCTTATTAGAGTTGAATATTTTGCTTTATACTATTTCATTGATTTTAATGTTTTGTGTCAAATTGGCAAGAAATATTTTTCCAATATCTTCACAGGTCATGTTCTTTGTTATTGATTGGGTTATTAATCCAAAAATGTATTCCTTGTTTCTACTAATATTTAGCGCTTTCTCTAAATAAATCACTACTTTTTAAAAGTTTTTGTTTAAATTCCAGTTAGTTAACATACAGCATAACTAGTTTCAGGTGTATAGTATAGTGGTTCAACACTTCTATACAACACCTGATTCTCATCAGAAGTACACTCCTTAATTCCCATCACCCATTTAACTCACTCCCCCCCATTCTGGTAACCATCAGTTTGTTCTCTATAGTTAAGAGTCTGTTTCTTGGTTTGCCTCTCTCTAATTTCATATTTTATTATAATTATCTTGTATATATCAAAATAGTTTTTATTGATTTCATTACTCATCTATATGAATTCAATCATATTCCATGAGTAACTCTGAAGAGTTACTTCACTTACTTTACCCTTATCTGCCCTGATCCTATAGAAAGGGATGAGGTACAATTATTCCCATATCATTGGGTGATCATTTGATGCCTGCCTTTCTATTCTATGGTCACTTAGTCATAAAGTCACCATTGGTATACATTTACTGTGCTGGACTGCCCAGATAGATGTTCAGTTCAAGTTTAAGCTCTACCAGTTTTTATCATTATTTCCTATAACAATCTCTTTAAGTCTCCTTTTCCTGACCTCTACAATGGAGGATTAGACTAAACCATAGTGTACTACTTGGGTTCAAAGCTAGGTGTCTGTAAAAATTAGAAATCCAATGATAATTAAGTAGCCCAAAAGTAGAAATTTATTATTCTCTTTTGTAACAGTCCAAGGTGAGTGTTCTAGGTTGGCAGGCAGATGTACTCTACATTGTTCACTGAAGGACCCAGGTTCATTCTTCTAATGTTGTAACTCCAACCCCAGGCATTAGTGTGGTCTACATCATCAGTGTTGTGTTCATTTGGATTTCAGCTGGTGGGAAGAAGAAAGAAAATCTGGAAGAGACATACCCTCAATGTTCAGGCCTAGCTAGGCCAGTAAGCGGCATCCATCCTTCTGATTACATTCCATTGGCAAGAACGCAGACACATAGCCACACCTAAATTGAAAAAGGGCTAAGAAAAGTAGTACAGTTGGACTAGCATATGCTTGAATAAAATCCTTTCTATGGCTGGAAGGATATTGGGTTTTGGTGAACAGTGAGTGATAGCTGCACTAATCCCTAAATTGCTTTCAGTTGTGAAATTATGCCTCGTACTGATTAACCTATTATTTCATATTTTTGTCAAAATCGCATCTAAAATTTGGATAAAGTTAGTACTCTGTAAACTCTGTAAAGATTCATATTCTATTGAATCTTTATTATATCTGCATTGGTCCCAATTCCCCTAAATATTAAAAACTGGAACTGTCTTTTTTATACACCTTCCTCAAGTTTGAGATGGAAGAATCAGTTTTATGAATTATGTGCTTATTTATAAAATTTAGGAAAAGTTTCTCAGAAACTTAGGTACTCTATATGTTTCTAGAGACAGCTGTTGTTGCTCCTGTTTCATTATCACAATACTGTAACATTATTTAGAAAGATACAGGAGTGTTTAAGCTAATGTTCTACTCGGTTTGAGCCCCACATTGGGTCTGTGCTGACAGCTCAGAGCCTGGAGCCTGCTTTGAATTCTGTGTCTCCCTCTCTCCCCCCTCTCCCCCACTTCTGTCTCTCTATCTCAAATATAAATAAACATTTAAAAAATTTAAACTATTTTATATTCATAAAATTCTATCTTAAATTCCCTCTAAAATGAGTAGAATCCTTAGAACCACCAAAGAAAATGCAATCAGGACTTTCATGTTACCTTTGCCAAATGTTTTGTTTCCGTTGTTTTATTCCATTTTGGAGCAGTGTAATGAGACCTCTATTTTTATAGTGTATCAGGAAAACATAAAGAAAATTCTTAAATGTATATCCAGTGGTCAAGAGGAGAGTTCAAAATCAGCATATTTTAGAGGGGTCGTCCAAGGCTGTGAATAAGCTACTCCAAGCTAGTTTAACTCTAAAACAGTAGCTCTCAAAGTGTGGTCCCTAGATTGGAAACATTATTATAGCCTGGGAGCATGTTAGAAATGCAAATTCTCAGGCCCCAGCCCAGATTTAGTGAGTCAGTAACTCTGGGAGTAGGTCTCAGCAATCAGTGTTTTTCAATATGCTCATGTGTCCCTTACTCACCTGGGTGGTTTTGATACTCAGTAAGCTTTGAAGAACACTTTTCCAATGGATTCCATAGTTGAAATCCATTTAAAATTCTGGAGAGATTTATACATAAATAACTCTAATGCATTTTTTGTTCAAAATTCTCATTGCACACACAGATACCTCGAATGAGGGTATATTTTTCTCAAGCCTATTTCAGTTGAGTGCAAATTAAAGTCACTCATTAAAACAAAACAGAGAAGGGGCACCTGGGTGACTCAGTCGGTTAAGCATCCAACTTCAGCTCAGGTCATGATCTCACACTCCACGAGTTCAAGCCCCATGTCAGGCTCTGTGCTGACAGCTTAGAGCCTGGAGCCTGCTTCAGATTCTGTGTCTCCCTCTCTCTCTGCCCTTCCCCCATTTGTGCTCTGTCTCTCAAAAATAAAATAAACACATTAAAAAGTTAAAGAAAAATAAAACAAGACAGATCATCAAAATTTTATTTTAGGACTTCTTAATAATACTGGTCTTAAACTCATTCACCTTAAATAAACAAATACTTCTAAACCACTAATTTCCATCTTTAACTAGATACAAGAAAACCACAAAATAATTCAAAAACAATTTTTGTGAGTATTTTTGTATCGAGAGAGACTATACCAATGATGTCAACCTCTAAACATCATTATCACTATAAGTATTCGTTTCATTAAAACTTCAAGATGATATAATAAAATAAAGTAAAACAAAAACCTTCCTATTTGCTAATTTGACTTCTGTAATTAAGTTCTTTATGTTTAACAACTTGCCTCCTTTTTCCATTCTGATTTACAATATTTTTCAAAAGTGAACTGCAGCTTTCTAGTGAAAGGTCATAGTTGCCCACATTTGTAAGGTATTTTTAAAATATATCTTACAATATGCATGTAAAATAGTATAATATAATTAATCAGAAATATCACAAGTAGTTATTATCTGAACAGCTGTTGACATTTGGTATGATGTTTGAGGGATGAAGGGATTGACATTATGTTACAAGACTTCTGATTATAGGTACCTACCCCTAGACCATAAGCTTTTTTTTTCCACCTTAAACGATATATATAAATTCCTTTTAACTAAAGTAAAACAAAACAACAACAACAAAGAAAGAAAAGAGAAAAGAAAGAGAAAGAAAAAGGAGAAGAAAAACAAAAAAAACAAACACAAGAGGAAAGAAGTTTGGAAGAATATTTACCAATTAAAAATTCTTAAAATTGCTAAAGTTAGTATTAAAACAGAAAAGGAAACAAAAACAACTAACTATATCAACAGGAATACTGTCAATGACATTGGTGCCCTTGTAACAATTAATTGTAGGTACACAGACTACAAATTTTAGGCAAATTGGCTATTGGCTTTTTAGTTGGTCATTTTTAAAATGTTTTTTAACATTTATTCATTATTGAGAGACAGAGAGACACTGAGCGTGAGAAGGGGAGGGGTAGAGAGAGAGGGAGACACAGAATCTGAAGCAGGCTTCAGGCCCCGAGCTGTCAGCACAGAGCC
This sequence comes from Herpailurus yagouaroundi, assembly GCF_014898765.1. Taxonomy (NCBI): domain Eukaryota; kingdom Metazoa; phylum Chordata; class Mammalia; order Carnivora; family Felidae; genus Herpailurus; species Herpailurus yagouaroundi. The sequence goes on from NW_024412404.1 coordinate 8,123,637, forward strand.
CGATGTGGGGCTCGAACTCACAAACTGTGAGATCATGACCTCAGCCGAAGTCGGTCACCAAGTGACAGAGCCACCCAGGCACCCCTTTAGTTGGTCATTTTAATGTAGGACTAAGGTCTACATTGGACACAGATTAGCAAATGACAGAAAGTTTATAAAAGAGACAGACCTAAAGCAAGACTGGTAAGAAACATTTATCATAGCCATTCTTGGATCGAGATTCCATCAATGTCATATCCATTTATTCAACAACTATTTACTGAATGTTTGCAATGTGCTAGTCATTATTATCAGTGAAGAGATTCTTTATTAAGTAATCAGAGGAACTACCAAATATTTACAGTGTCTGGCATAGGATGTGTGTATGTGTGTGTGTGTGTGTGTGCATGCACATGTATGCGTGCATATGCATGTGTGTGAGGTGTGTGTTTAGATTACTTTAAGCTTCTGTGTATCCCTTGGTTTAACTGATTTCAATCATCTATACTTGTTTTAGTTTTTAAGGTAAGTTCTGAACTAAAGAATACTTTAAAAATTGTAAGAAGAAAAACATGAAACTCTTACAATTAAAAATGATATTGATTCCTGAAATATCCCTCCAGGTAAGCAAAACCTTCTTGAGGCAGATACCTAAACAAGGATCTATTGTGTTTTAGCGTGCATTCCCTTATAATGATCCTAAAGTGATTATTTCTTACCGACCTTTCCAGTTTACTTATCTTCTTTCCTGACCAGAGAAAGAATCAATGTTGTCATATTACATTACAAAAATAACAAGATTGCATGGAGGAGACTGGACCCAGTGATCTTTTCAATGCTTGCTGAAGGAACATGAAGAAAAGGACTAAGCTAGATGTAGCCTCATCTGGGGTGAACTACTGAACTCTCACATGTGATATTATTTACAAATAAATAAAGACTCCAGTCTTTGCCAAAGTCACTAGCTATTTTAGGATTGTCCTCAGAATTGCTGACCCAGACTGTACATTTACACATAGGGCTGGAGCTATTGTCAATCATCAACGGAGTAAAAATACAATCATGAGACAAAAAGAGAGTTCTTCAGGAGGCACTCAATAGACTTGGATGAGGAGAAACATTCTATTTTCTCTCTGACATTGGAAATTGGGGAATTTTGTGTATCTTGGACAGAAAGCAATGGTGGAGAGAAAAGTAGTGTACCTCATTTCCTGAGGCCAGAAGTAAACAATGGTGACAACACTGGAGAATCTTTCTACCAAGAGAACCAGAAGTAACAGAATCAAGGGTTTTGCAGCATTGTGCAAAAGTAGAGTATTTTGAAAATTCCAAGAAATGGCTGAGGGTAACCTGAAGAAAATATTAGATTTCTTATAATAGACTGATTTAAAAAATACTAATTATGAACTTCTTTAAAATGATTTTGTGTTAAACATCCTAGAAGAAATATATATTCTAAGAAGTAAATCTCTCAGAAACTAATTGTTTTCTTTGGTCATGCCAGAAAGGAAAAATTGATATTTTTTACAACCGATTTACTTAGTATATAGCCCTAAAATTCATGTTTCTTTAAACATTTAATACTTTTTATTTTTAGGCTATTAAAGCAAATTAGAGACTCTGTGGTTAATAATAATAGAAGTCAGTAGTTACTAATATGCTTTGATATGTTCATTGCTAGGATCTATACACATTCAGTTTTTCAAGCAATGGACATTTGTTTCTACTGTTTTCTATGAATATAGAAGTATAATCAATACAACAAAGATTAAATATTTAGCTCATATGTATTGTTTTTACATAAAATCTTGTTATCAATAGATAACTTCAATACAATTATATGATAGCCATGGAAAATCAGGGTTGGTTTTCTCACCTATAAAATAGATGCAATGTTTTTCCTTGGTTTACATATGTGAAAGCCTTGCTTTGCGATCAAATTTAAAAGCATGCATGAAAATCCTATAGATATTATCAGTAATACCTAAAGAAGTTCATAAATCTATAAATGATATCTGAAAATAAATGAGAGAAAAAAATCAAGAAGTATTTTAAGTTACATTTGCACCAAATTTCAGTGAATCTTCCAATTTAATTTACAGATAACTTGGCTTAGGACTGGGAAGTACTAATTTATTGATTTAATCTTCTAAAAATTAATATAATTTAAATTTTTGTTTCATTTCAAACACAAGAGTAATAAAAAATGTGGAGCTTTATGCCTAAGAAGCCAACTATAACTTTAGAAAATCTTTATTGTGAAATAGATCATAAATTCAGAAAAGCATGATATATAAAACACCACTTACAAAACAAATACTCAAACCCAACCCCGGTTAAATAATAGAATATTGCAAAGATCCCAAGATTCCTCTGTGTACCCCTATCCAATCACATCTCCCTTCTTTTCTCCAAAGATAGCTATTATGCTGACTTTTGTGATAACTATTCTCTGATATCTATTTACTTTTTTCTTCCTTTAAGTTTAACATACTACGTAGGCAACTCTTAATAATACCATCTTTGCTTGTGTTTGAATTTTATGGAATGGAAATGGATGAAATAAATGGAAATATACTATATATGTTCTTTGTGTTGTGCTTCTTTGTCCAAATACTATTTTTGTGAGAGTCACCCATGGTATTTTTGACATCTGTAATTCATTTCTTTTTGTCACCTAATTATACTTCACTGTGTAAGTATACAGCTATTTACCCATTCTATTATTGATAGATATTTGAGTCATCGTGATTGTTCAAACATTATGAAAATTGCTGCTGCCAACAGTCTTGCATACTCTACTATATATGTATAAGATTTCTTTTAATTACCATGCTTTGGAATTGCTGATTTGTAAGGTATATGAATATTTAACTTAGATTTGCCAAACAATTTTACCATAACAGTGTGTGATAATTCTAGTTACTGTACATCCTTAACAAAAAGAGGTAATGTTTGAATTCTTTTGTACAATCTGGTGAGCGTGTACTGGTATGTTATTATGGTGTTCATTTGCAGTTCTTTGATGATAAGATGATTTTCAAAAGCTTACCTGACTCGGATTTCTTCCTTTCAAATATTTTTTTTTCCTTCTGTATTTTTCTTTTGGGGGGGGGAACAATATTAATCTGTAGGCATTCTTTACGTATACTGGATAGTCAATTCTTTGTTGATTGTATGCATTAACAACTTCCACTATGTGAACTATCATTTACCTCTTCCTGTATCTCTTGATAAAGAGAATTTTGCCATTTTAATGTAGCTGAATTAATCTTTTCTCCGCTTTATAGGTAATAATTCCTATACAGTAAAACCTTGGTTTGAGAGGATAATTCATTGCAGAAACATGCTTGTAATCCAAAGCACTCGTATATCAAAGCAAATTTCAGTTGGCTCAGTTGTGATCATGTGACATTTGGTATCAGATACTATTCGTATTGCAAGCCATCACTCATTTATCAAGTAAAAATTTATTAGAAATGTTTGCTTGTTTTACAGAACACTCACAGAACAAGTTACTTGTAATCCAAGGTTTTACTGTACAGGTTTAATTGAAATTTTGTCTAACTCCAAAACCATAAAGATATTCACATATTTTATTCCATTATTTATTTATTTATTTATCTATCTATTTATTTATGCATTCATTCATTCATTTCCTTATTTAGATTTTTAATCATGTGGTTTTGGTTTTTATACAATTTTTAAAATATATATCCAATTATATTTTTTATATTTCCAGAATTACTTATTATAAATTCTATTCTTTGATAACATCTGTTTTAAACCACCTGTTATCTATTAAATGTCTCTATATACTTGTGTCTGCATTTGAATTCTATCTAATCCATATCTAATTCTGTATGTATATCAATTCTTGTTCCAGTACTATACTGCTAAATATTAAATACTAAAGCTCATGCTTTCTAGTACAGGAAGTTTGTTCAATTTCTTGTTCTAATTCATGAGTTTTCTTTACTATTATTGACCCTATGCTTTCATATGAAATTTCAGAATATGTTCACCATTTTCCATAATCAGGGAAAAACTATATTAGAATACTAATTAGCAATACTTTAAATCAACACATAAATTTTGGGAAATTTTCCATCTTTACAATATTAAATATTCCAATAAATTAACATATTATATTAGTCCATTTAATTTGGTTTTGTTTAATCTCTCTACAAGCATTTTTTAGTTACAAACAATTATAGTTTCTTTCAGAAGCATACCAAACTGTAAATTATGATACTTTGTAATTAAATAAAATTCAATACCTATATTGAGCCCATAGCATATTGTAGGTATTGTGCTAAGAGGAGGGTATGGAGTCAAGAAAAAAACATGTTTATTAAGATGATGTTATTTAGGGAGCCTGGGTGGCTCAGTCATTAAGCATCTGACTTTGGCTCAGGTCATGATCCCATGGCTGCTGAGTTCAAGACCCTCATCAGGTGAGCTCAAGCCCTGCTTCAGGTAAGCCCTGCCCCCTGCTTCTCCATCTCTCTCTCTCTCTCTCTCTCTCTCTCTCTCTCTCTCTCTCTCCCTCTCCCTCTCCCTCTCCCTCTCCCTCTCCCTCTCCCTCTCCTTCTGCCTCTCCTTCTCCTGGGCTCCTCTCTCTTTCTTTCTCTCTCTCTCCCTCTCTCTCTCTCTCTCTGCCCCTGGCTCATTTGCACCACCCCAAAAAAAAAGAAAAGGAAAAAAAAAGATGATGTTTTTAGATGTACTTTTTAAAAATGTTTATTTATTTTTGAGAGAGAGAGAGAGAGAGAGAGAGAGAGAGAGAGAGAGAGCGCATGAGCCAGGGAGGGGCAAAGAGAGAGACAGAGACACAGAATATGAAGCAGGCTCCAGGCTCTGAGCTGTCAGCACAGAGCCCCACACAGGGCTCAAACTCATGAGCTGTGAGATCATGACCTGAGCCTAAATCAGACACTTAACCAACTGAGCCACCCAGGTGCTCCTATTTAGATGTACTTTAATTCTGCATAGTTTTTGCCTATTGTTTCTTTTTTAAATATTTCAGCTGAGGGGAGCCTGGATGGCTTACTAGTCACCGACTCTTGATTTTGGATCAGGTCATAATCTCATGATTCTTGAGATAGAGCCATGCTGGGATTCTCTCTCTTCCTTCCTCTGTGCCCCTCTGCTCACACGGCTCTCTCAAAATAAATAAATAAATATATATGTATATACATATACATGTGTGTATATATATAAATACATGTACATATATGTATATACATATGTATATGTATATATGTATATATACACATGTATATATACACGTGTATATATACATGCATATACACGTGTGTATATGTGTGTGTGTGTGTGTGTGTGTGTGTGTGTGTGTATTTCAGTTGCATTTGTTATCTGGTTTTCCTTATGCCAATATAACCTTTCTGCACATTCTCATCTAGAGATTATCAACAGAAAAACTTTAGCAGAAGGATTTTTAAAAATATCAAAACACACAAAACAAAACTTTCAACTCAGCTGAGATTACGAAAATGACTAAGTGAGGCCAATGAATTGAAATCTAATATCAATCTGGAAATGACAGTCTAAAACTGGAGCTGAATTTTCTTTTTAAAACTGGAGACTTTTTTTTTTTAAATAATCTCAAATGGAAACTAGATCTCTCTTTGGAGACAGTTTTCATTTCCAAAGCTATTTACTCCTTGTTTGGGTGAATAAACTAGAGAAATTCAATTTCCTCTCTATTTCAATAACTCTTATAACTCTCTGTCTCACAGTCGTGGTCATTTTCAAAGCAGAATTGTAGAACTGGTAAGATAAAACAGCATGTTTCTAACTATGACTTACTTATTTAAATTGTATGGTTTGTACTTGTCTTGGGAATTATGGAGAATAAATGGGAGTCTTTACTCGCCAGCTTTCATGTTGCTAGCTCCTCCAGTCGGATGTGTATGTTTTGTGTCTGTGTATATCTTCAAGTACTTTTCATTTTTCATTCATTCTTGCATTCAATACTTGCTGATAAATCAGCACTGGAGCTATGTGAGTGTGAAATATAAATTTGCCTTCTGTGCTCAGAGATTTCACAATCACACCAATGACACTGTGCAATTCTCATATGTTGGTAGAAAAAAATAAATATTTTTAAATGTAGTTAAGAATTATGTCAGAAGGATACCATAATCCGTTAATCTGATACTACTTCATGGAAAAAACCTGACTTCTAACAAAGTCAAGGATAAAAATTGCTCTCAAAGAATGCACAATGAATAAAGAAGAAAGAGTATTAAAATTAGAAGAGAAGACAGAAAGAACTTAAATGCAATTGACAAAGTTCATAGTGTATATAAATATGTATATAAATAGTATATATCTGTGTATATATGTAGGTGCATGTATATATAAGTACATGTGGGTCTGTAACTACAAATTCTGGCTCAATGTCTTAAAAATGTGTAGCAATGATCAAGCATTTAGATGTGATAAAACATAGCTTTAGTATTAAAACAAATGCAAAAATTTCCTGTCAATTTGATTATCAAAACTCAGATTATTCACAAAACTAAGAATAAATTAATTCATTATTCATCCATTCATTCCACAAATATTTACTGAGTATCCACTATAAGTCATACAGTGTTTAGGTAATAGGGATGTAGAAACAGACAAAGCAAAAATTTTATTCCCTTGTTGCTTGCATTCAGGTATCAATGGCTAAAAATAATAGGTAATTTTTGTTGAATAATCACTATATGCCAGAGGCTATACCTGTTGGTCTATGTATGCATTTTCATTTAATCTTCATAACACTACACTAACATGTTCATGTTAGTAAAAAAAAAAAAAAAGTGAGGAAGTAACAATGGAAAGAAATGTTAGCACCCACCCAAGATTAGGCATAAGTGTGTGTGTGTGTGTGTGTGTGTAGGTGTGTGTGTGTGTGTGTGTGTGTGTGATTGTATGTAAGGTGGGGGGAAGGGAAATGTGTGTTAATAGTTTGAAGGACCTTCAAAATGGAAAGCTACCAGCAATTTTTATTGTCTAAGACTGAGAGTTTTAGTTTACTTCTAAGTTTACTTTTGTGCTGGAAAACAAGCACAGTTAACCTCATATACTGTATAAGTGGAAAACAAGCACTCATTGCTCTTCCAATATTGGTGTTTCCAAATCTAAAATGAGTGAAACATATAGTTATGACTGAAAATTTAACTGCTTTTTATATAAAATTTTGATTATGTCTAATACTACCATTAGTAGCTAACATTTCTTATGTGTTTACTAAGGGTAAAACTTTTTAAAGAAGCTTGATAAAAAGTGCCTCATTTAACCATGACATTGCCCCTCCACTATTTTTCTAGGCATTGTATAGATGAAGAAAGCAGACTTCACTTTATGATATAGTCACATTGCTTTTATGTAGAAGAGCTGTAAGCTGATGCCTTAACACAGGTTATTGTGGGAATAGTTATCTTAGGAAAATAGTCCTGTTTTGCTAAGTATGTGTAACAATTAATTTACCTGTATACTGTTGTTTTTGCTGTAAAGGTAATGTACTGTTCTTGTCTGAGCATTTGCTCCCAGGAAAATGGACACAGAGATCTTAAAAACTTCAGCAAATATGTGCAGGCTTCATCTCTTATTTTCAGTTGAGTGCAGAAGAGATTCAAAAGGCACTTGGTTGGGCTTGGTATAAAAACACCCATTTGGGATCATTGATGACATCTGACCACAAAAACTTGTGTGCCGGTCCCTTTTGTGCTATGTGGCAATTAAGGAGGAGGGCATGATTCAGCTAAGAGCAGAATGGGATTGCTTCACCCACAGACCACTGTGGATCCAGCAAAAGCAAAGAGCCCCATCGATCAGTACTTTCAAGAAGTCATCATCCGAGTAGAGCACAAGAGAGATTAGAGCACAAGAAGGACCATATCCTGAGCAAACGTAAGACAGCACCATTAGTAGTAACACTGCAGTGACCAGAGGAACACTTGGTGTTTAGATTTTTTTTTCAAGAGAGTTAAGATAGTTAAGAGGGCAGATTCTGAATTTACATAGCTTGAGTGCAAAGTCTTCTCTTTCATTTATTATTGTATATCTCTGAGCAAATTAATTATTATTTCTGAAACTATATTTCTCCAACTCAAGATATAGAAAATAAGAAAGCTTCTTTGGGCTTCTGGGATATTAAATATCATGATACAGATAACATAGTTAGCATTAACACCCAACACAGAGGAAGCACCCAAGAAAACTCCGCTATTACTTTTATTATATATATCTATAATACATACATGATCTTTGGCCATGAATCATAGTTCCTCGGTGCATAAATTCATGGTAAAAGAAAAAAAATTCCTCTTCCAGCTATCTTCCAGTTAGTTAGGGTTAACTTTTTAGTAATAAATTACAAACTCAAAAATAGATTATTTATTTGTTGTCCTTACCTCCCCACCTCTATTCAGTTTGGGGAGGTAAATAGAGAGTAAACTATAGGATACTAGAGACATTGGTCTAAATACTGGAGAAACTCTGAGGTTCACGGACTCTTTTCATACTTGTTGTAGATCAGGAATATGCCCTTAAAATCATTCTAAGCATCAATTATTATTTTTCACCTTGCATTCACCCTTATAATCTTTAAAAGAAAACCTGATGGGTTTAATGAACATTGGTTTTCAATTCCAAGAATTGGAACAACAATGACAACAACAACAAAAAAGTAAACAAAAACATGTAAGACAGGGTCTATTTGAAAATCCCACTACAATATTACAGGCTACTCTTAAGTTCTTTGTTATCCAGCAATACAACTCTTCTTAATTTCACTCCACTTAACAATGAGAAAGTGAGGAAAATTAGTTCTGACAAGAACTAAGTTTTTTCTGCAGTCACTACAAGTGCATCAGTTATTCCCTTACACTTGGCATCATTGGAAACTAAGAAAAAGAAGTCATTATGGGGTGCTTGGTGGCTCAGCCCATTAAGTGTTTGACTTCAGCTCAAGTCATGATCTAACAATTTGTTTGAGGCCCAAGTTGGGCTCTGTGCTGACAGCTCAGAGCCTGGATTCTGCTTCAGATTCTGTATCTCCCTCTCTCTCTGCCCCTCCCCCACTTGTGCTCTGTCTCTCAAAAATAAATAAACATTAAAAAAATAAATAAATAAAAATAAATAGTGGGAGTTAGTAAGGTAAGTAGCATAAACCAACATCAGCCAGTGTAGTCACTGGGGTCTGTAAGCAATTTTGGTTATGGTAGTTTTTGGGTGATCACAACCTGGCCAATACTCACAAGGTCTGTGCAATTTAAGTGACTCCTCCCACAGCCCCAACACATAATAATATCTTAATGTCTCTCTCCAAATTCTTCCACCCTTCCAGATATTTATTAAATAAATATTAGCTAGTAGAACAAAATAATTCACAAAACTCTTCTGTAAGTTGATGAAGACACAACTGTCTTTTGAAGTAATTAGACCACGTCTTGCATGATGAATCACTTGAAATAGCCATAATAATATTCCAAAGGAATATTTATATACTACTACAAATGTAGTAAGCATCAAAAACCCAGGAAATCTCCCAATATTCTTGGACACATGATCATAGGGATCAAGCCTGGGTAGATATCCATAAGCATGCAGGCTAAAGGTATCATGCATGAGCAAGTGCTATCTTCACATATTCTAGCTTATCCACGTATTTTGAGTGCCACTTATTTTACCAATGAGAGCCTATAGCTCAAATCCATAATACTAATTAACAGGCCACTAATTTCACCAATGAAAACTCATTTCTAACATTTATTTTGCTGATTGTTAAAGCTTCTGATATTGATCAGATGATAACATAAAGGCTTTTAGTAATTTCTGTGAAGTAAAAAATTCCTGATTAGAATGCCAGTGTGATTTTTTTTTCATTTTTTATGTTGTATTTATTTATTTTGAGATAGATAGATAGATAGATAGATAGATAGATAGATAGCAAGAGCAAAGGAGTGGCAGAGAGAGGAGAGAGAGAATCCCAACAGGCTCTGTGCTGTCAGCATGGAGCCTGATGCAGGGCTCAAACTCATAAACCATGAGATCGCAACCTGAGCTGAAATCAAGAGTTGAATGCTTAATCAACTGAGCCACCCAGGTGCCCCACCAGTGTGAAACTCTTGATTAAAAAAAAAGATTGTCCATATAGTGTAGCATAAATCACTCAGACTTAAATATCATGGCACAGGGGAAGGAGAGTGGCTAGGGACTAATGGACTAATTATGAAGCAAATGTCTTAAGACAAGAGGAGACAGATTTCATTCATCTTGGTTTATACAAGAACATTTATTTTTAAAGCAGATGGGACATAAGTATTGCATCAAAGAGGGCTACATTGTAGGATGTTCTAGATTGCATTGACAATACAAACTTATCAGAATTGACTGATGTCTACCCAAGAGTTTGAAAAAAAATCATATTATCAAAGTTTTGCTCAGAAGCTATTAAACTATCTTTATAAAAAAATTCAATGGAAAACAACAAAGATAATTTTCTACTCTTCTCTTGCCCATAAATGGTTTACCACAGGGTTTTGGTTACTTTTCTAAAATATTCAGTGGATGAAAATATATTCAAAATTGATTAAAAGACAACTAAATACTCAAATATTCTGTATGATTCTGGGTTGTGACTCATGCAAGTAGATATACTGGAAGAAGAAAAGTTCCAGAACTTTCCAACTAGAGGAATTTATAAAAAACCATAAAGAGAAGAGAAAATAAAGATATAAAGACTTAAAAGTAATCACTCATGGTATTCTTCCTCTTGCTACTCCCCAACTTTACAGAGATACATACAACTAAAAGGACACTTCTTACGTGAAGCCATTGCCCTATTTTTCTCTCTCATAATGCTTTGTGTACACTTATCCTGTGGCAGTTATAGAGAACTGTTGTACTACAGTTCATTAACACATATAATTGGATACTTTAGGAAGAAGACAGAGCCTCTGAACCACTGTACTCTTTGTTAATGACTAGCAATTACAGGATGCTGAGGTAAGAGATTATGAAAGTCAGACACAGGCTCTCATATCACCTACAGGCCTAACTAGGAAAGGAAAACTCAGCCAAAAGGCCTTCTATTTACTGACGAATACACACAGCATTCTGTGGGAATAAAAAATACCGGTTTTCATTTCTTGAGTAAACAATCTTAGTGAGAACATTCAGATGTCAGTATTGAGTAAAACTCATTTATTTTGATGGTTTATAAGAAGTGGGAATTAGAAAATGGATAATCTTGTTGTTTATCGTGTTTATACGAGTAAATACACATATTCTAAGTCTGGTGTATTTCTTGTGCCTCACTCTGTGGGGTCTCTTCCTAACTTTAGACATACTTATAACCTCTGAAGTTTTTACCATTAAATTTCTTAATTATATATTTTTGATGATATTTTATTAATGTCTGCTATTTCTTCTACTACAATATGAGTTATATAGTGCTTATGCATGTCATTTTGCACACAGAAGCTATATCAGATTTGTTTAATACCTATTTCAAATTTGTAAGATGGAAGTTTAGGAAGAATATGACAGCAATCTTTAAGAGTAGATATGGTGAAGAGGAAACAAGAACTTGTTCACTCAATGCAGAATGCTTGACTACTGTTAGCCTGAAGTTTTTCAACAGGTAATCAATATACAAGCTTATTCTTCTATGATCTTATATAGGTAAAAATGTAAACCCAAAAAATCTTATGTAAATTCATGAACTATAGATAAGTGATTTATTATTGAGAAAATTGGATTTTTGGACTATATCTGCGGTAGCATTAGGGCAATTCTCAAATGTCAGTTCCCTTGCATAGATTAAATTTCTCAGCCTATTTGAACTCATGCAGTATGACCATAGGAAATGAAATGCTAGCAAAATAGCATTTTCTAGCAACAGCACATATGAAGTTCCCACAATCTCTTTTCCTTGCTTTTTTGCATGAGGAAGCTTGTATGAAGATAGAGTCTTCATTAGTGTGGGTCTCTGGGTGACTAACACAAGCAGACACCCTTTGATGATTTTCAACAAACAGGGAACACAGTGTAGTGAAAAATAAACCTTTTCATTTTAAGCTACAGACATATTTCATTGTTTGCTACCCATGCATAACCTAGTTTGTCCTGCCTGATACAACTCCCCAAAACTTATGATGCAGATATATTTTGAAATTTCTCCAACTCTTAAGGCCTCAAGCAAAGGGCTATAAGTAACAGGAAAGGGATGGGACCTTGGACACCTAGAAATTTCAACCACAGCCACTCCACTTTTAACTATTTTTTATAGTTAGTTCTGTTGCTCCCCAACACACACAAAAATTATACACCACTATTTCCAAAGATAACTCTTTCATTCCTATTTTCATCAGAATACTAAATTGCACATCATAGTCTTGCCCTGTCACAGCTTCATGTTTCATCCCACATATATTTGGTAAGCACCTATTGCATACAAAGATAGGTTATGGGTTTCATGGGAAGTATAAAAAGTAAAAGGTTGAATTTCTTGTTCTCCAGAGCTGTATAGTCTGGGCTGTAAAAGTTGATGTAAACTAAAAAAAAATTCTCCAAATGGGATTGGAAAAGCCTGTTAACTTCTCTTTAACATACTACTTATTCTCAGGAGAACACATGGAATTAAGTATAATGACCATTTATTTTTTTAATTAATCTCCTCTGAAAGAAAACTACATATTTTTCCCATTGGAAATAAGTACCATCTTTGATCTCCTACTTAACATCTTTTTCATTTAGGAATCTTTTTTGCTTGCTCTTTTGATCCTTAAATGGATTTTAGGGTAAAACTTGTCTCTTTGTGTCTCCACAGAGACAAAAGAATTACAATAGGATTTCAAATGGCATCTTAATTTTGTTACAAGCAGAGTATATTAAAAGGGTTAGAAAAAGTTCTCCTTTTTAGGTTTTTTTTTTTTTTTTTTTTGAAAGAGGAAGAAAGAGAGAAACCCAAGAAGGCTCCATGCTCAGCACAGAGCCCCACGCAGGGCTCAATCCCACAACCCTGGAGTGGGATGCTCAATCAACTGAGCCACCCCGGGGATCCTCCCCTTTTTTAGAATGGTAACCTGCAGGAACTACAGAGGCATACAGATAACCCTCTGTCTTCCATCCCTTGCAACCACAGGGGCAGTTCTGGGACAACCAGGCAGTTGAAAATTCCAACTTTCAGGTAAAGGACTAAATACAGTATGGATAATAGCTGAATCAGGCATGGTATAGAAACCATAGAAAATAAAAGTATATGTAACATTGCAACTAAAAGAATCAAAGTATTGTCTGATTCCAAACAAAAGAGATTCCTAATTTTGCCACCCTCTAAATAAGAGGTGAACACAGATGATTGTAAGGCCAAGTGTGATAACTGTCATAATGGCCATAATGGCATTCCCCTTATTTTGAATGTCCTTTTTCTTCTTCCCTATTTTAGTCTTTCGAATGGCATCCTGCCATTAAGGCCTACTACAGATTCTACTTTTTTTTCTTCTTTTTTTTAATTTTCCTGAGTTAGTCCACCAGGAACCACTCTTATCCTCTCTCTGATCATATTGTCCTCACTATAACATATTTAGCTTACAGTGCTTCACCAGTTAGTTCACCTATATCAGCTTCCTCTCTCCAAATAGAAATTAATTTAATTAGGACTGACTATAAAACTCCAACCCTCATAATGCCATTTTCTACCTTTCTCAATGTTTCCAACAAGGAAATCATGACAATTCTAAACATCTTGAAACTCCCTGTATACCATCCATTTCTGCATAACTCCACATATCTCTTGATCTAGCAACCCTAACAGAATGTCTCCTTAATGTAGGAAGCTGGGTTCTTAGTGAATGCATTACCTTCTTTGTTGTGTATAATATAAATTGTTTAAACATCTATTTTGGAAGTTTGTTGAAATTCAACCATAGGTGATAGTAACCACTTATGTTTCCCTTGTTTGTGAAGACTAGAAGAGCATTTTCCCTTCCTCAATTCTCTAGCACTACTGTTATTCCCTGTGGTTCTGTAAAATTACTGAAAGTAGCTCTACATCAACATCTGACAGTTCCCTCAGAATTCTGGGATGTGATTTGTCTAGCCTAGAGGCTTGATGCAGCTTAAAGCAACCAGGTACTTTTATTATAGTACCCATTGGGCTTCAATCCCCTTAACCATGTTTGTTATACATCATCTAGGTTAAAGATAATTCTCATTGAGAAGACAAAAGCAAAATAGGAGCTGAATGACTGCAATTGTGTTCACTGTCATTTGATTTCTCACTGTCCAGCCTAAGCAGTTGTGCCTATCCCTTTCCTGTTGTTGGTCCATAGTTGTTTGTTGTTGGTCTTCCTCTTCTCCCTCCTCTTCCCCTCCCTTCCTGTCTCCTCCCCCTTCTCCTCTCTCCCTCCCCATTCTCCTCCTTCTTCTTCTTAACTGAATATGTATTTACTAAGCATTTATTTACAATAGGAATGTAAATTCCTATTTACAATAGGAATTATTTACAATAGGAATGTTTATTTACAATACGAATGGGACTATGCTCAAACATAGACCAAACATATAATTAATTCTCTGTATAATAAAAAAAGTCTGAAATTTTCAAATATGAATGTGGAAAAGTAAGAGCAAAGTCTAACGCAGTTATGGAAGTTGGCTCAGAATATTTATGCTAATTTTCTTCTAGTGTGACTTCCCTCACCTGTGGAGATCAGAAAGCTAAAACAAAATTTTTATAATTCATTTTCTCTGGTGATCCAAGTCTCATTCAGGCTCCACATCAGATATAATCACATGAGCCTTGAAATGTGAACTGAGATAAATAGGATATTGGGTAATTTAATCAGCATGGATTACAGTAAAGGGTATCTGCATGATTCTGGAGCCAAAGTGTCTCTAAAATTTCCTGATTTAGAAGAAAAGCCTTCATGATAGTAGAAAGGATGGAACGACACAGGACCTTTAAGCTGTAGTAGCAGGTTCTTGATTTTGCACATGAGGTTTCCTGATTGGAACATAGTGATGCTGCTCCAGAATGAGTAACTGTGGCTAATTTAGCATCTCAGACTGAGGCAGTCCTATATTTATATATGTACTAAGGGATGCCCCCTGATTTGACAAGCAGGTTCTCAAACATTGCAGGAGAAGCAGCTCCTTTGGCAGTCTGGTTCTGCAGTGTAGACTTAAGAATAGATCCTGGGATCTCATCCTACAGATTTTTATTCAACCATCTTAAAACTTCTGTAAGCCATCTGACATGCTGTGTGATAAATCCTTTATTCAAATTGTCTAGAGTGGAATTTGTTCTCTGCATCAGAACTGTGACCAGTATGAAACCCCAAAGACAATATAGGGAACACACAAAAAATAATTTGTAAAGGCTATTACTTGATAGTAAATCAAGTAATTGAGTTGAATAATAATTGACCCTGATAATAGGTCCCCCACTGTGATTTCTCTTTTTCATACCCAGTTATTTTCTGCTCTGTTCTCTCTGTTCCTCATCTATTGTCTGGTCGTTCAGAGAAAAGTACGAGTAGACTGCACATTCAGCCGTAACATCTGTGAGGAACATTTTTTTGAAAAGCAATACATTTCTAACTTGCATTGTTTGATTCCTCCTCAATATGGTGCAATGATCTTAATTCAAATCAAACTCATTTTCCATTTTTTCCTCAAGTGTACATGCATTCCCTCACTTTTTTCTTTTATTAAAAAAAAATCTCACTGTTAAACTGTCTGCCTCTTGCACCCACCAATCTTTTCTGTATCTATGACTTTGTTTTGTTGTTGTTGTTGTTGTTGTTGTTGTTTGTTTGTTTAAGTTTTTTTTGAAGATTCCATACAGAAGACGGGATGTATGGTATTTCTTTCTCTATCTTATTTCACTTAGCATAATTCCCTCAAGGTTCATCCATGATGTTGCAAATGGCAAGATTTCATTCTCTTTTTATAGTTAAATTATATATATTTATATATATATATACACACACATATATATACATGTATATATATATATATTTAATTTTATATTCATATTTATCACAACTTCTTTATCCCATTCATCCATTGTTAGGCACTTAGGTTGTTTCCTTATCTTGGCCATTGTCAATGGTGCTGCAGTGAAGGTGGGGGGTTATATATCTTTTCAAATTAGTGTTTTAAATTTCTTTGGATAAATATTCAGAAGTGGAATTGCTGGATCATATGACAGTTATATTTTAATTTGTTGAGGAACCTACATACTGCTTTCCATAGTAGTTGTACCAATTTACAGTCCCACCAGCAGTGCTCAAAGTTTCCCTTTTCTCCACATCCTCGTAAAAATTTGTTATTTCTTGTCTTTTTGATAATAATCATTCTAATGGGTGTGGCTTGATATTGTGGTTCTGATTTTCATTTCCCTGATGATTAATGATGTTGAACATCTTTTCATATAACTGTCACCCAACTTTGGAAAAGTATGTATTCAAATCATCCCATTTTTAAAATTTAATTGTTCTTTTGCTACTGAGTTGGAGTCTTTTTTATATATTTTGGATATTATCCCCTCATTAGACACATGATTTATGATTATTTTCTCCCATCCTAACTTTTAATTTTGTTGATGGTCTCATTTGCTGTGTAGAAGCTTCTCGGTTTGATGTAGTCCCATTTGTTTGTTTTTGTTTTTGATGCTTTTGCCTTTGGTGTGTCAGGTGCAAAACATCATCACCAAGATCTATGTCATAGAGCTTACCACCTATGTTTTCTTCTAAAGTTTTATGGTTTCAAGTATTACCTTCAAGTCTTTAATTCATTTTAAGTTGATTTTTAGATAGTGGTCCAATTTTACATGTGACTATCCAATCTTCCCAACTTATTGAAGAATTCCCAATTTATTGAAGAGACTGCCCTTTCCCTTTTGCATATTCTAGGTTCCTTTGTCATAAATTAATTCGCCATATATGTGTGAGATTATGGGGGGCCCTCTATTGTGTTCCACTGATCTATGTGTCTGTTTTTATGTCTATTCCATACTGTTTTATTTACTACAGCTTTGTAATACAGTTTGAAATCAGAAAGCCAGATGCCTCCAGCTTTGTTCTTCTTTCTCAAGACCGTTTTGCTTATTTGGGGTCTTTTGTGGTTTCATACAAATTTTAGGAATGTTTGTTCTATTTCTATGAAAATACCATTAAAATTTCAATGGGGATTGCAGTGAATCTGTAGATTGCTTTAGGTTGTATGCCATTTTAACAATATTGATTCTTCCAATTCATGAGCACATAGTATCTTTCCACTTACTTCTGTCCTCTTCATTTTTTTTTTCATTAATGTCTTCTAGTTTTTAATATACAGGCCATTTATCTCCTTGATTAAATTTATTCCTAGGTACTTTATTCTTTTCGATGCAATTTTAAAATGGATTGTTTTCGTAATGTCTCTTTCTGATAGTTCATTACTAGTATATAGAAACACAACAGATTTTTGTGTATTGATTTTGTATCCTGAAACTTTACTGAATTTATTAGTTCCAACAGTTTTTAGATGTAATCTTTAGGGTTTTCTGTGTATAATACTGTGCTATCTACAAGTAGTGACAGTTTTGTTTTTTTTTTTTTTTTCAACGTTTTTATTTTATTTTTGGGACAGAGAGAGACAGAGCATGAACGGGGGAGGGGCAGAGAGAGAGGGAGACACAGAATCGGAAACAGGCTCCAGGCTCTGAGCCATCAGCCCAGAGCCTGACGCGGGGCTCGAACTCACGGACCGCGAGATCGTGACCTGGCTGAAGTCGGACGCTTAACCGACTGAGTCACCCAGGCGCCCCAAGTAGTGACAGTTTTAATATCAGATTTTAATCCTTTCCAATGTGGATGACTTTTATTTATTTTCCTTGCAATTGCTCTGGCTACGAATGCCAATACCATGTTGAATAAAAATGGCAAGAATGGACATTCTTGTCTTGTTCCTTATCTTAGAGGAAAAGCTTTCAGTTTCTCACCACTGAACATGATTTTAGCTGTGGGTTTATCAAACATAGCCTTTAATATGTTGATTTACATTCCTTCTATACTCACTTTGGTGAGTTTTTATCAGAAATGGATGCTGAGGGACATCTGGGTGGCTCACTCAGTTAAGTGTTTGACTTCATCTCAGCTCATGATCTCACAATCCATGAGTTGGAGCCCTGCATCAGACTCTGTGCTGACAGCTCAGAGTCTGGAGCATACTTCAGATTCTATGGGTGTGTGTGTGTGTGTGTGTGTGTGTGTGTGTGTGTGTGTCTGCCCCTTCCCCACTCACATTCTCTCTCTCAAAAATAAACATAAAAAATTTAAAAAAAAGAAATATGCTGAATCTTCTCAAATATTTTTTCTGCATCTACATACATAATCATATGATTTTAATCTTTCATTCTGCAGAAAATGAACAATCCTTGCATCCCTGGGAAAAATCCCATTTGATCATAGTGTGTGGTCCTTTTAATGTATTATTACATTTTGTTTGACAATATTTTGTTGGTGATTTTTGCATCTACGTTCACCAGGAGTATTGGCCTGTGATTTTCTTTTTTATGACATCTTGTCTGGATTTGGTATTGGTGTAACACTGGCCTTTAAAATGTATTTTGAGGGGCGCCTGGGTGGCTCAGTTGGTTAAGCGTCCGACTTCGTTCAGGTCATGATCTCACGGTCCGTGGGTTCAAGCCCCGCGTCCGGCTCTGGGCTGACAGCTCAGAGCCTGGAGCCTGTTTCAGATTCTGTGTCTCCCTCTTTCTCTGACCCTCCCCTGTTCATGCTCTCTCTCTCTCTCTCTCTGTCTCAAAAATAAATAAATGTTAAAAAAAATTTTTTAAATAAAATAAAATGTGTTTCGAAGAGTTCCCTCTCTTCTGGTTTTTTAAAGAATTTGAGAAGATTTAGTATTAGTTGTTGTTTGAGTATTTGGTAGAATTCACTAGTGAAACCATCTGTTCTGGACTTTTGTTTCTTGGGAAATTTTTGATTGCTGATTCAATCTCCTTTCTAGTAATTGGTCTGTTTAGATTTTCTGTGCAATCATTATTTAGTCTTGGGATGTTTTATGTTTGTAGGAATTTATCTATTTCAGAATTTCTAGGTTTTCCCATTTGTTGGTGTATAATTGTTCATAGTGGTCTCTTATGATCCTTTGTATTCTGTTGTATCAACTGTAACATCACCTTTTTTATTTCTAATTTTATTTATTTGAGTCTTCTCTCTCTCCCTCTCTCTCTCTCTCTCTCTCTCTCTCTCTCTCTCTGTGAGTCTAGCTAAAGGTTTGTTAATTTTATCTTTTCAAAGAACCAGCTCTTAGTTTCATTGATTTTTCCTTTTTGGTCTCATTCCATGTTTTTATGTTCTAATCTTTTATTTCCTACTACTACTAGTAGTAGTTTCCTTCTACTAACTCTGGGTTTCATCTGTTGTTCTTTTTCTTGTTCCTTGCGGTGTATCATTGGGTTGTTTATTAGAGACTTTTCATGATTCTTAAGGTAGGCATTTATACATTTATCACTAGGAACTTCCTTCTTACAATCATTTTGCTGCATCAAATAAATTTTGTTGCATTATATTTCCATTTCATTTGCCTCAATATTTTTTGGATTTCTCTGTTATTTCTTCTTTGACCAATTTCTTGTTTAGTAGTATGTTATTTAATCTCCATATATTTGTAAATTCCTGTTGTCATTGTGTCATTAATTTCTAGTTTCATACTATGGTGGTCAGAAAAGATGCTTGATATGATTTTAACCCTCTTACACTTATTAATATTTGCTTTTGGACTAACATATTATCTACCTTGAAAAATGTTCCATGTCCACTTGAGAAGAATGCTTATTCGGTTGCTTGTGGATGGAATGTTCTGTAAATATCTAGTAAGTCTATTCTAACATGTCATTGAAGGCTGATGTTTACTTATTGATCTCCTGTCTGGATGATCTATCTACTATTATAAGTTGTTCTTCTTTGATACGAAAATGGGGTTTTATCAAAATGGGGTTTTATGAAAAAAGGAATTGAAAACTACTGTGAGCATACCAAATTACTGAAAAGCACTGATAATGCTTAGGGGAATATACTGAGAATATTACTAATTGCTAGATCAAATTTACAAAGAATAAGGAGACAGAAATAAAGCAAGAAGGCAAAATATTCATCTGGAACAATTAAAAGATCAATGGCGACATAATTATAAAACAGGAAACTAATGTTCTAACCAAAGCATGCTTTCTCCTTCAATTAATAATAATTCAGTGTGGTGTACAATATAAAATAGTTTTATAATGTCAATTTCATTTCTTTTGTGAAGCCACAATGAAAGACAGACCAAAAGAGATGAATGGTTTGCAAATAAGGCAATGCAGTGACAATAAGAGCCATTAATAGCCATCTAAAACCATAAGAGCTGTAAAAATCCTCCTAAATCTTTATCCATCTGCTCTCCCCAATAAATATACTAAAAAGGTTAGGAAGGCAATAATTTGTATCTTCAGAAACTATTCACCAAATATTGGTGAATATTCAAATCTACCTAGTACTTCTATATTTTTTTTCTTGGATTTTGGTAACAAATGCTACACTATTAATAATGGGAGAAGTTCATCCACAGAGAGCTGGAGACACAATTCATTGCCCAATAGCATGTCTATATATTAAATAAAAACAGCATTTAAAAAAATGACAGAAGAAAAAACTAGTTTCAATTAGCCAATTAGACAACAAAGCAGGTAGCATTCAGAACATTATGGTTATTCATTCATTCTGCACACTTCCAGAGACAGTGGGAAACACACTAAAAATTCCAGTGCCATAAATCTCCTTTTAAAAGTATGGTTCCTTCTTCTTCTATTTGTACTAAAAATAGTCACAGGCTTATTTCTATGATTTATGTTTAAATCAACAAAGAAGTATGCCATTGGGTAACAGGCCACCTAGGGTAGTATCTTCCCAAACTCCTTTTAAGATAGGTAGAATCAATGAAGTAGGAGATGGAAGAAAATAAATGATCCCATCAGATATAGAGATTGTTAAGATATTGGAAGGTTCAGAAACAGGAAATATGTTAACTCCTATGAACAGAAAGAAGGAAACCTGAAAACATTCCTTTGTAAGTAACTTTGATTTAGAGTCAGCCAATATTGTTGAGGACTCTAAACCACAGTCATTCTGCCATGCAGTTCACGATTGTCTATTTAGTCTCAAAGATTATCCCATATGGTAGGAAGTATTACTCTCATTTTATAGAATAAGGAAACAAAGGATATTAAGCAATTTTACCAAATCCACAAAACTTTTAAGTGAGAGAGCGCACATGATAAACAGTAATTTCCTTTGCAGGTTGAGGGACTGGAGCTATCCCTGGTTGAGTGCTGAACAGCAAAAGCAGAGGAGAAAGTGCAAATGGTGCCCACATTCCATACTGCATTGCCAATCCACCAATCTGTAGCAAATATTTGCCATGTTATTCCCCATTCACTTCCAGTTAACATGTGTCTAGTTTTCAGTGTATTAACATATTAATCAAAATAGCATAGCATATGCATATACCACTATGATTTGGAAGGACAAAATTATTCTTTAATAATCCCCATAAGCTCTGAAGAGTTCTTTATAACCACTTCACCACCTTAATGATTGCATTTGAGGACCACTTTCCATCAGGACAAAAAATAAATGAAACTTTATTAAGAATTAGATAATAACTATGAGGAAAGTTGTTATTAAAATAAATTTTAAAGTCATGATGTAGACTTAAGTTTGGTGGATTAATGGGACATTAAAGGGGCAATGGCTAAAAATAAAAACAAGCTATGGTTGACATAATATTTCATTAGTATCTGGAGGTACAGAGACCAATGTGGTAATTAATGACATAGCTGTGATTCCTTACATCTCACTAATCATTGACAGGATAGGAAAGTGCCTTTATAATTGGGAAATTCGACCAAACTTCAATGTAGAGAAAAGAAAAATACACTGGAAGTGAATTTGTTTAGCTCATGTATAAAAATTGTTTCTACCAGGCAGTAATGGCAGAAATATAAGGAAATTTCCTAACTACATAGCACAGTGATAGATAAAAAGAAAACATTTTATTTTTCCCTTTATTTTCTATATTGTTTTCATATTCTCCTTCAGTTAAATCAGACACTTACTTAAGCCATAAATGTCTTGATGAAAATCTAAGATCCTAAGGAAAAAGGTTTTGGTATCACCATATCTACCGTGAAATCATACAATACAAAAATATGAATGCTGATTTTTTTAATTCCATGGGAAAAATGTGACGAATTAGTAGGTGTCATAAGGAATTATTTAACTAACCAGTGTTCAAAAGAAAATAAAAATATACTAAAAAAGCTACATTTTAAAATGGCATATCTACATAAAGTAAGACAATGAAGTGATTTCCACTTTGATTTAATGTCATAATTACTATTTTATTACTATAATGATTAAGAAACAGAAGTATAATTATTATAATATGATCCCTACCAGAATTAAATTAAGTAAACCATTGAATGAGTCAGAAATTCTGTAAGAATTTCAGAGGTCTCCAATTGTCAAAAAAAATTCAGCCTTGAAAGACATTAAAGAGACAATGTTGGAAAGGAAGGCTGATCATCAAAGTATAGTTACCATTTGTTTCTCCAATGTTAAGGATTAAAGAGGGAATTGTCTCATGCTCCTCTACTTCACTGAAATAAAACTTTAGTTTACAGTGAATAAACTATGTAGAAAATCAACTGAGTGGCTTTTGTTAAGATACTATTAGGTACAAGGTACTGTGCTAAGTGGTCCAGAAACAAAGAGGAGTAATACCTGCATTAGTTTCTTAGGGCTGCCATAACACAGTACCCTGACCTAGTGTGGCTTAAATAATGGTTCTGGAGTCTGGAAGTCTAAGATCAAGCTATTGACAGGGTTTCTTTCTCCTGAAGCCTCTCTCCTTGGCTTGCAGATAGTGTTTTCTCCCTCTGTTTTCATATGTTCTTTTCCCTCTGCGTGTCTTGTGTCCTAGTTTCCTCTATTTTTTTTTTTTTTGTTCAGTTAAGTTTATTTACTTATTTTGAGAGAGTGTGTGCGTGTGTGAGAATGGGGGAGGGGCAGAGAGAGAGAGAGGGAGAGAGAGAAAACCCCAAGCAGCTTCCATCAGCAGTGCAGAGACCAATGTGGGGCTTGAACTCACGAATCGTGAGGTCATGACCTGACCTGACCTGAAACCAAGAGGTGATCGCTTACCAGACTAAACCACCCAGCTGCCCCACAGTTTCTCCTTTTTAGAAGGACACCAGTCAGATTAGATAAAGGCTCATCCTAATGACCTCATTTTAACTTACTTCTTTAAAGACCCTATCTCCATATGCAGTCACATTTTGAGGTACTGAGAGTTACAGCTTCAATATATATGTAAACTCGGGGGTACACAGTTCACCCAATAACAATAGCCCTCCAGGGCTTCCAAATAAAGAGAACAAAAATACATAAAAGTAACTACAATATAAAGCAGAAGCAGAAAGCAATAGAAGTTATAGAAATCCAAAATTATGAGAGAGCCTAGAAAGGTTTAAAAGGGAAAGAAAGGTTTAAAGGAGAAAGTGGTTCTCTAAGGAGAGAATTTAAGCAGATTGAGATGAATATGGTGAAAAGGGCAAGAAAAGGCATAATTGGAGCAAGCACTGTGTATGGCTGATTTATCTTTTTTTTTTTTTTTCAACGTTTATTTATTTTTGGGACAGAGAGAGACAGAGCATGAACGGGGGAGGGGCAGAGAGAGAGGAAGACACAGAATCGGAAACAGGCTCCAGGCTCTGAGCCATCAGCCCAGAGCCTGACGCAGGGCTGGAACTCACGGACCGCGAGATCGTGACCTGGCTGAAGTCGGACGCTTAACCGACTGCGCCACCCAGGCGCCCCTGATTTATCTTTTCATAATCAAACCTTATTCTGATTGACACAGCATAGTATGTATTTAAGATAATAAAGGTCATTTGGTTGTTGATAGCACAGCTGCGATACAAAATCATTTTTTTGTTGTTGTTTTCTATATAAAATACATCACAGGCCAAGAACAAGACAAATTACACAATTCTCCATCATCTTCCAACATATCGTTTGCACTTGTGGACATTTTTAAAAAGAAATAGAATAGATAGAGAATTAGAATGGTACCAATCGTAAACCAGAAGATATGGATAATAAAAATGCAATAGCAATTGGATTATCCTTGTAGGAAACCCATATATCTAAAACTATGCCTATGGCTTTTTGTTCTGAGGGTCAGTTCCCAAATTTATGTGATACAACAGTATTTTAATTCTTTCCTGTAATAAACTGTCATGATCTGAATTTTTCTAAAAAAGTAGATTTGTGATATTTTATTACCAGTGAGGGCAACCTAAGCTTAGCTACTCAACACATTATTCTTAGTCCTGTTTGCTAAAGAAGTAATATTTCTGACAACAACAACAAAATCTTCTCAATTTTAATTGATTTTATTCAAAATGCACAAAACAATAGTAAGGAACCTACACGAAATATCCTTTTGTATTTTCAGAGGGGAAAAAGACCGAACTTTCAGTGGAATCACAATAAATGTGTGCTTCCTCATAACTTCTTACATGTGTCACTGGTGGATAAACTGAATTTTTACTTGCTACTCAAAATTCTGACAATTCAATAGTACTCAGACAGATGACATTATACATGTCGCAAAAACACAAGATTTTTATTTTGTTCACAGATATTTTTCCAAAGGCACCTTAAAGTTTTCTCCTCTATTGTCAAGACAATAGGTCTTTAGGTACATATCATAAAATGCTTGAAATACATATAAATTCCAAATTTCATATCACTTGTTTGTGCCTAATTGAGCAGAAAAAAAGGTTAAGTTTAGTGCATTACAAAGCCAAAATTAAAACACATCAGGTTTTACATTAGGAAATAAGGATCTTGGCACATAAACCTTTAGCTGTGTAGGAAATGAGGTTAATCTTTTACGTTGGTGAAAGGTGCATAGTGATCATTCTGTGCAATTACACAGCGAGGCGAAGCTTGATTTGGAAACAGAGCTATTATACCAACAAGAAAATCACTTTGCATAGTGATCCTTAATTTTTGCAGTTGCCTAGAATAGTTATGCTACATATACATTCTGGCTTTGCCCTAAAGTCTGTATTGGGAGGTTCTCAAATGTAAAGAGTAAATCTACCCTAGATTACTTAAAGGTTACTCCTGTAGAAATAAAATGAGAGTTTATTAAATAAAACAGATTTAATTAAATAAATGTTTAGTAAGCATCTGCAGTATATCAAACATCGTGTAAGGCAGCGCAATGAAGTAAAACCTAACAATCAGCACACATCCACTGTTTGGTTCCTTCTCTTTCTTTGACTTCATTTTTACTAATCTGATGTGGGTTTTTTGTTTGTTTTTTAATGTTTCATTTATTTTTGAGAGAGAGAGAGACAGAGTATGAGTGTGGGAGGGTCAGAGAGAGAGGGAGACACAGAATTCAAAAGCAGGCTCCAGGCTCTGAGCTGTCAGCATAGAGCGGAACACAGGGCTCAAACTCACAAACTAGGAGATCATGACCTGAGCCGGAGTCGGACAGTCCACTGAGCCACCCAGGTGCCCCTTGTTTTGTTTGTTTGTTTGCTTGTTTTGTTTTGTTTGTTTTACACTTTTTTTAATGTTTATTTATTTTTGAGTGAGAGAGAGTGAGAGCAGGGGAAGAGTAGAGAGAGACAGACAGAGAATCTGAAGCAGGCTCTGCACTTACAGCAGAGAGCACAATGCGGGGCTTGAACTCACAAACCATGAGATCGTGACATAAGTTGAAGTCACAGGTTTAACCAACTGAGCCACCCAGGCACCCCACTAATCTGATGTTTTGTGTACTTTTTTAAATTGTTTTGTTTTTTTCACATTTAAATTCTCAGCCAGAATCTCACTAACTTCCGATGAGAGAAAAAAGAGTCTCATTTTTTTTCTCAAACTTTGCTTAGTTTAGCTCAGAAGGATATTTCTTTTGCTTTATCAACATCTACAAAATTGTCCTGCTGTGTCCTCATCGGCAACCAATGGCTTACAGAGGAAGGGACTTGATCTTTTGTTAATTATTAGACTGAAAGGAAGAATGAGTAACAAATCAAAAGTTAGCCTTCAAAGTTAGTGTATCCTTCCGTGTGATTCAATAAAGTTCCAGATGGAAAAACCCAGAATTATGGTCTAAACATGACCTCCATATTTTGACATTAAAAAATAGGGGTGCTGGGGGTGCTGAGTCGGTTAAGCGGCCAACTCTTGATTTGGGCTCAGGTCATGGTCTTGTGATTGTGAAATCGAGCCCCTTGTCTGACCCCATGCTGAGCATGCAGTCTGCTTAGGATTCTCTTTCTCCCTCTCTCTGCCCCTCCTCACCTCAAAATAAATAAATAAACATTTAAAATATAGGCAAAAAACAATTTAAGAGGAAAAATAATTTTTAATAGGGAATAATGGGCTGCTGTGAAAGATAGGTGCTTTTATGTGCTCTTTATAGTAGAGTAGCTAAAAATAACATCATTATTATTTATTGTCTTAGAGAATTTGAGCAATTTAGGAATTATTTGTGACAGCCTTCTACACATTAAACATGATTATACTAGCCAATTTTTTTCTAGGTGGAACAATAAATGAGGAAATATCTATACAACTCTTAGAGTTCTTGGGATCAAAATTTCCACACATGTTAATGGCAGCATTTCTAAAAACAAAAACAAACAAAACATTAAAAAAGCCATGCACCAAAGTAAACACACCACACACATGCGCGCATGCATGCACACGCACACACACACAAACACACACACACAATTAGACAGCTATTAGAACCATATAAATATTGATGCAGAAAATTTATAAATTTATTTACTTAAATTGTGACAGTGTAAATATATATCATGTTTTAATAAAGTACTTTTAATACAGCCACCACACTTTTTTTTTTGCTAAATATGATAGAATAGATCTATACAGAACTGATTTATAATTTAGAGTAAGTCTCCATTGTTCTTCAGCCAGTTTTTATACTTTGTTTTTTTTAATTTTTTTTAACGTTATTTATTTTTAAGACAGAGAGAGACAGAGCATGAACAGCGGAGGGGCAGAGAGAAAGGGAGACACAGAATCTGAAACAGGCTCCAGGCTCTGAGCTGTCAGCACAGAGCCCGACGCGGGGCTCGAACTCACGGACTGTGAGATCATGACCTGAGCCGATGTCGGACGCTTAACCGACCAAGCCACCGAGGCGCCCCCAGTTTTTATACTTTGAATATGAGGTTACCCTATGTAATGTACTGATCATAAACAACGTATACAATTTTAGCTAACTAGATTTTATAACCCAATTCAGAAAGAAAGAGTAAAATCACAAGATTGAATATCTCTGTTTTCATGAAATTTCCCACATAGTTAGGCGAAGAGGATTTATTTGCAATTTATTATGGAAACAGAAAGCAAATAAATCACCATCAAAAGGGTGGATACAAATTTGCAAGAAGATATTAAATGACTCCTTGGGAATTTAAATGTTGTTATTATATATTGAATTATTTAGATACACAAAAAGCCCATTTTTCATTCCTCTGATGACCATTTTCCACATATAGTACATTAGAAATTCATTTAAAAAAAATAAGTTTCATCTTAGGTTGATGAAATTCCTGAAATTCCCTAACATAGACTAACTTGAAAAGGCCTTGGGGAGTTGTGTTTTACCTGGTCTAGATGGCACTGGATATTTTAAAATCAAAATATTACAATTAAGTGTTCGATTTTTGGTAGTTTCAAGTATATATATTTTTAGTTTAGATGTTTAATAGTCATATTCCTAAATTATCAATTAACAGGTTTATGTTATGAAAAACTGAAATTTCAAAGCAGCTGATTTCCTACAAGGAAATGTATGGTGTAGAAAGAAAACACGTACATATAAAATTATAAATGGAAGGGCGCCAGGGTGGCTCAGTTGATTAAGCATTTGGATCTTGGTTTCAGCTCAGGTCATGGTCTCACAGTTCGTGTGTTCAAGCCCCACATCAGGCTCTGTGCTGATGGTGTGGAGCCTGCTTGGAATTCTCTCTCTTCCTCTCTCCCTGCCCCACCCCTGCTCACATGAGTGCTCTCTCCCTCTCTCTCTCCCAAAATAAATTTTAAAAAACTTAAAAAAAAAAAACCTTACAAATGGATGTAAATGGTTAGCTTATTTGTAAATTCTTGCTAATTATACATTTAAAAAAATGCTATGGAGAACCAGATTGAAAATTATTTGCTGTGTATCCATAATTATTACAGAGATGAATAAAATAATATAGTAAACATGGATTTTGCTTTGGACCTTCTTTGAATTAAATCCTATAGGTCCTAAATGCCAATATATGAGAGAGTGATCACAAACTCAAGTAATAATTACAAAATGATGAGATTTCAAAGATTGGCTGTCACACAATTTCTTTGCTGATAGAAAGACAGCCTAAACAGAACCCATTTTACCACATTACAATTGGCATCAGAAAGACTGTTTCCTCAATTAGACTATAGATCTGTAATAAATAAGTCCAATGTGTCTTACTCACCATTGTTATTTCTAGGGTAAATACAAATTGTTCAATAAATATTTCTTGACTAACACAATAAATGATTAACTTGCCAATACCAAAATGTGTGTTGGGTTCCTGCTTCAAAGACATTCATTCCTCCATTACTTACTATCACAATTTCCATGAAGATGGTAGCATAGACTATCACTCAAATTATGTTATCATACCCTTATGGAAAAATTTTCAGCTTTAGCTTTGATTATTCATATGCCCAATGTAAAAAGATTCTAGTCCCTAAAACAGATTCTGATTATTTTGATGCTTTAGATCTAATCCATAGAAGGAAAATGTCTGTCATGCAGCTCTGCTTCTCAAGAGGCAAGAACTTTCATCAAAATTCTTAATAAAGGGAAATTTGTAAAAACCTAAGAAAGGTTACAGAAGGGTCTTCAATTTTACATGTAATAACAAGTATGACAAAAGTGAAGGTTTGATAAAGATTCCTGATAAGGTTACATTGTTTAATATTCTATGTACTCTAGTCTTTTATGGATGCTTGAAATATTTCACAATTGTTTTTTTAAGTCTAGCCATCCTTTTGATACCCTCATTCACAAAACAAGGGTAAAAAATGGGACAAAACCTCACCAAATATCAGTCCATCACAATCTGACCCTTAGTGATAAAGGTTTAGGCTCACATTCACAAAGCATTTTCTTACTCAGTATTACTGAGATTCACAATCAAACTCAAGAATACTGGGCAATCTCCATTATTTGGTGAGTTTCAGGTGCAGATATGGGTCACCTGGGAAGATCTCTGTGTTAGCCCAGGCACAGAATCAATCATGCTGTCTGTCCTTCTACCTTGACATCTACTCCTCCAGTAACTCCTTTATTATAAAAGTTTAAGAAAAGTAGAAATCATAATAAAATATAGAAACTAATCTACGTACTTCAATAACAATGGATGCTATTTTTTCATCAGATTTTGTTATGATATTACTTTTAAAGAATAAAGCATTACAATCTAAGTCCCACATGTACTCTTTCTCAGTCCCATCCAACTTCTTCTTCTCCAGAGTTAATCACTCTTATGTATTTGTTATGTGTGGCATTTATGGCACCCTACTGTTCACATTGCTCTAAAACTTGCTAATTTACTCAATATTGGTTTTAAAAATCTGTTGACATATGAAACAAGTTTGTTTTAATGACTATGTTTGTTGCTATTTATTCATTCTCCTACTGGTGGGTTTTTATATTATTTTAAACTTTCACTATTTAAAACAATCCATAATGATCATATTTGCACAATTTTTCTTTATGAATATGTGTACAAGTTTCTCATATACATATATGGATATTTGTGGCAAAATAGTCCAGGTACTACATACTCCTGTTTTGTTCTTCAAACAAATTATAAAAATTTACCTTCTCAGAAGCAGTGTGTAAGAGTTCCCATTCTACTACATCTTGTCAATATCTGATATTAAATCATAATGTACTAAGTATTGGGATAGTTTAACAAGGTAATCCTTTTTTTTAAATATATGAAATTTATTGTCAAATTCGTTTCCATACAACACTCAGTGCTCATCCCAAAAGATGCCCTCTTCAATACCCATCATCCACCCTCCCCTCCCTCCCACCCCCCATCAGCCCTCAGTTTGTTCTCAGTTTTTAAGAGTCTCTTATGCTTTGGCTCTCTCCCACTCTAAGCTCTTTTTTTTTTTTTTTTTTTTAACAAAGTAGTCCTTTAAAGAGATTTATCTTTGGGGCTCCTGGGTCACTTAGTTGGTTAAGCATCTGACTCTGAACTTTGGCTTAGAAAATGATCTCACAGTTCATGAGATTAAGTCCTGCAATGAGCTCTGCGCTGATAGCATGGAGCCTGCTTGGAATTCACTCCCTCCCTCTCTCTTTACCCTTCTCCCGTGAGTGCTCTCTTTCCCAAAATAAACAAGTAAACATTTAAAAAAATTAAAGAGATTTACCTTTATCATACCTGTTTTAAATTTTAAGAATGGCCTGCCAAAGATACTAGTAAATAACATCTATCTTTTACTAGGCCACTTACTATGTCTTAATCACTCTTCAAAGCATTTTAAATACAGTAAAATCTTGGATTGTGAGTAACTTGTTCTGTGAATGTTCTTCAATATGAGTAAACATTTCTAATAAATTTTAACTTGGTAAACGAGCGATGCCTTGCAATATGAGTAGTATGTGACACCAAACATCACATGATCGCAACTGAGCCAATGGTTCTCTCTCTTTCTCTTTCTCTCTCTCTTTCACTGCAGGATTGTGGGTGACTGTCTCCCATTCTCAGATGCTCAGTCTTAGGCTGTCTGGCAGAAATCAGTGATTATTCAGAACATTGGAAGGTGCCCACAACTGACACTAGTGTATTTTTTGTCACTTCAAAGCAACTATGGTCTATATTTTCACTCATATGTGGACCTTGAGAAACTTAACAGAAGACCATGGGAGAGGGGAAGGGGGGGGGGGAAGTTACAGAGAGGGAGGGAGGCAAACCATAAGAGACTCTTGGAGACTCAGGAGAAAAATGAGGGTTGATGGGAGGTACGGGAGAGGGGAAAGTGAGTGATGGGCATTGAGGATGGCACTTGTTGGGATGAGCACTGGGTGTTGTATGGAAACCAACTTGACTATAAATTATATTAAAAAATAAAAAGCACCTATGGCCAGTCCTTTGCTTTTCCATACAACAGTAAGCTTAGGAATGCTTTGCTTCATTCTAGATCAGGCTGCCTGCAGATATAGACCCTTTCCCCTGCTGCCTTATTGCTAGTTACATTAAACACAGTATATGACAAGAGTTTATTAATACTGTACTACAGTCAACATCCATTAGTGATAATGAAAGTCGTCCTGCACAATAACCCTCTCTTGTCTCCCTCACACCAACCATGAAGGTTTTCAAAGGTAAGTGCAGGTTAGTTTGTTTTTCTTTATATTTTGTTATTTTCTTTATTATTTTATATTATATTACAGTATTATAATCATTTTATATGAATATTTTGGGTTGTGGAATAAATCATCTGAGTTTGCATTACTTCTTATGGGGAAATTAGCTTTGGTATGCAAGCGCTTTGGATTATAAGCATGGTTCTGGAATGAGTTATGCTCACAAACCATGGTTTTATTGTCTATCGTTTTATTTAATTCTCCCAACCATGAAAGAATGTGAGTTCTAAGAAGGTAGAGAGTCCTGTTCTATCTTCAGAATTTAACATTCTTATCACCTAGTAGGTGCTCAGTACATATTTGTTAAATAAATGAGTAAATGTGTCTTAGTTCGTGCAGGCTGCTCTAACACAATAACACAGACTAGGTAGTTTATAAACAGAAATTTATTTCTTACTGTTCTAGAGGCTGGGAGTTCCAAGATCAAGGCACCAGCATGGTTGTATTCTGATGAGAGCCTTCTTCCTGGTTTATATCCAATGCCTCCCACTATGTTCTCACATAGTGGAAGGGGCTAGGGATCTCTGTAGGGTCTCCTTTATAAGAAGATTAATCCCATTTATGAGGGCTCCACATTACTGACCTAAGTAACACCCAAAGGCCCTGCCTTCTAATACTTTCATATAGGACACTAGGGTTTCAACATAAGAATTCGGTGGGACCCAAACATTCAGACCCTGGCAAAATAGTATAATTATTAATATTTTAAAGAAGGGAATTTAATGAGTTGAGGTTATTTTCCAAAGATTTGGTAGGAAATGACAAAATCATCAATCCTAAGCATGCTTAACCCACTCCAGATTCTTCTCTTCCTGTGCATCCCATGGATTCTAGAGATACAATCCATTGTCTTGATGCCTTATCTATAGGATTTCCTTCAGTGGTGAAATATTAGTAGGAA
Organism: Herpailurus yagouaroundi; assembly: GCF_014898765.1. Lineage (NCBI taxonomy): Eukaryota > Metazoa > Chordata > Mammalia > Carnivora > Felidae > Herpailurus > Herpailurus yagouaroundi. The sequence continues at coordinate 8,156,122 of NW_024412404.1, forward strand.
TGATATATGCTTTGTGAGAATGTAATTCCTAGCTGTATTTCTCAAATACACATAAATTGTTCACAACACAAGCTCTGGAGCCATTCTGTAAGAAGAGGTTTTTACTGTTTTGTTAAGATTCTCCAGGATGCTATTAAAGACCCAAAAGTATGCCAACACAAATTTTCAATTTCAGATACATGACTTCATACTTTCAGGTCTTGTATCTTCAGCCACCAGTGTAGCAGGAGGCATGTTCTTTCCATTTTTCCTATCTTTGGAGAAAATATAGGTGGGGAGCATCCTGCTTCTCCTGCCTAAAACCCCTTTATTTGTGACTGAAGACTTTGGTCTTTCAGAATGCTCAGGAGCACATCTTAGACTCACAAGTAGGTGGGGGACTATTGTATGGGAAGGAGAAACTTTCCTTTGAATCCTTCATCTAATCTACAAAATTTCCCACAGGAGTCACCATATTAAGGATTTTTTTTCCCACAGGAGTCACCATATTAAGTGTAATTATTCAAATTACACTTATTAAATGCATGTATTAGGGGCACCTGGGTGGCTCAGTTAAGCTTCTGACTTCAGCTCAGGTCATGATCTCACAGTTCATGGGTTTGAGCCCCACTTGGAGCTCTGGGCTGACAGCTTAGAGCCTGGAGCCTCTTTCAGATTCTGGGTTTCCGTCTCTCTCTGACATCCTCCCCCAACACACACTTGTGCTCTGTCTCTCTCTCTCTCAAAAATAAACATTAAAATGTTTTAAATTAAAAACAATAAATGCACGTGCTTACAGTTGAGACACTGTTCAGAAATAACTAAATGCAAATGAAATTTTGGACTCACTTTGATTCTCTGTTTTTGTTGAAAATTTCTGTCAATGTGTCCATCACAAATAATATGGTAATTAATACTGTACATACATTTTCTATGGAATTTTTTTTTAAAAATCCCTTACTAAAGTCTATTTTATCATTCAGAGGTTTTATAAGTACATAGCTATTAGATCTTCAGAATTTAGGAAATATTTATTACCTTTATATACAAGTGTAAAACATAATCCCATAGTGCTGGTTACCTCACCAGTAAGATTATTGATGATTCCTCCAGCTTACCTTAAAGTTCTGACAAAAATTCTCAAATCTGATTTTAATAAAAATGACTTCTAATTATAGCTTTTCTAAAAATCAAATTCTTAATATTCAAACAATAGTCCTGCAGTAATCTATTGTTCATTCAATGAGAGCATCTTGAGTGAACTTGCCTGTTAGTACATGGAATGATGTGTGATAAATTCCAGTTCCCGTGCCCAAACTATGCTTTCGTCATGTAAGTTTAGGTGGTTATTCAAAACATGATTATCAACAGAGCAATAATGGATTACTTTGGGGGAACCTATTCAACCATTTTTGAAAGTATGCTTTCTACCTGTCTTTCCATGACTTATGTAAAGCTAGCTGTGTGGATAATCTCCCTGAAGTCTCCACAGTGATCACTGAGGCATATACCATCACATGAAAATATAATCACAGAGAACCAAGAGGAACAAAAGATCTTAGAACCACAATAACACAGTCTTTTGATTTTAGCCGATGGCACAGAAGATTATGGCTATACATCATCACTGCACTATTCAGATGAAGAAGAGATCCTTTCCTTGGGAAATGGGCACCTGAGTTAATTCAGCCTGAGCCAGGTTAAAGTTGGCTCTCACCTCACCCTCCTACTATCGCATCTTGGATGTGTTATATGTTTAATTTCTTGGAGGCAAGGTGAAGAAAGTGAGGGAAGACCTGTTTGATATGGGGTTTACTTTATTTTTCCTTCTAAGAACAATTAAATCATTTTTTAGCTCTATCTACTTCATTCTGTATGATAAGAGTGGTTTTCAGCATCTGGAGTTAGTGCTCTGAAAAATTGATATAGTCTGTGACACTACTATTAAATATTTTAGGTGATTTACATCTTCCTCAAATATTTAGGGTCTTATATAATACCATCCGTTGACTTTTCACACAAGATGTACCCTCTATTCCTGTAATGAAGCCACCATGTGCTTTC